>NC_135958.1:31008022-31327530 GCF_053455715.1 Rhinoraja longicauda
GCAAGTCTGAGGTCATCCTATTCGGCCCCCCCGACTCCATCAAATCGATAACAGGCAGTCTTGGAAGTCTATCCTGCCTAATCAAACCGCATGTCAAAAACCTCGGCATGATATTTGACTCTGCATTAAAATTTGATAAGCAAGTCAACGCTGTGGTAAAAGCCAGCTTCTTCCAACTTCGAACCATAGCTAAAATCAAACCTTTCATCCAATTCGACGACACAGAAAAAATCATTCACGCTTTCATTTCCTCCCGCCTAGACTACTGCAACTCCCTATACACTGGGATCAGCCAATCTTCCCTGTCCCGCCTGCAACTGGTCCAAAACGCCGCAGCGAGACTCCTGACGGGTACCCGTAAAAGGGACCACATCACCCCGATTCTGGCCTCTCTCCACTGGCTCCCTGTACGGTACAGAATCAACTTCAAGCTCCTCCTATTCACCTATAAAGCCCTAAATGGACACTCCCCCCCCTACATCAAAAATCTTCTAACCCCCCTCTCTAACTCCAGGTCCCTCAGGTCGGCCGACTTGGGGCTACTCACTATCTCGCGGTCTAGGCTTAAGCTCAGGGATGACCGAGCTTTTGCGGTTGCAGCTCCTAGACTGTGGAACAGCATCCCTCTCCCCATCAGAATTGCCCCCTCCATCGACTCCTTTAAGTCCTGGCTCAAAACCTATTTCTACTCCCTAGCATTTGAGGCTCATTGAGGAGGCGCTGTGAACTGTTTGCGTGCTACTGTATGTTTCATTTTTTTTCCTTAGTACCTAATCAGATGTACAGCACTTTGGTCAACGTGGGTTGTTTTTAAATGTGCTATACAAATAAAATTGACTTGACTTGACTTGACATGAACTTTAACAAGGCCTTTGACAAATTGGCTTGGTGGTGGTGAAGAGGCATGTCAGATTTAGATTTTTTAGATTTAGAGATATAGCGCGGAAACAGGCCCTTCGGCCCACCGAGTCCGCGCCGCCCAGCGATCCCCGCACATTAACACTATCCTGCACACACTAGGGACAGTTTTTACATTTACCCAGTCAATTAACCTACATACCTGTACGTCTTTGGAGTGTGGGAGGAAACCGAAGATCTCGGAGAAAACCCACGCAGGTCACGGGGAGAACGTACAAACTCCGTACAGACGGCGCCCGTAGTCAGGATCAAACCTGAGTCTCCGGCGCTGCATTCGTTGTAAGGCAGCAACTCTACCGCTGCGCCACCGTTCCACCCATTGCGAGCAGGGAGTTGATATGAAAGTGGATAACATAGAAGTTCCCAAGTTATAGGAGTAGAATTAGGCCATTCGGCCCATCGTGTCTACTCCGCCATTCAATCATGGATGATCTCTGCCTCCTAATCCCATTTTCCTGCCTTCTCCCCATAACCCTTGACATCCGTTCGAATCAAGAATTTGTCCATATCTGCCTTAAAAATATCCACTGTCTTGGCCTCCACAGCCCTCTGTGGCAATGAGTTCCACAGATTAACTACCCTCTGACTAAAGAAGTTCCTCTCACCTCCTTTCTAAAAGAGCACCCTTTAATTCTGAGGCTATGATCTCTGGTCCTAGACTCTCCCACCAATGGAAACATTGTTTCCACATCCACTCTATCTATGTGGAGGAAAGAACTGCAGATGCTGGTTTAAATTGAAGGTAGACACAAAATGCTGGAGTAACTCAGCGGGACAGGCAGCATCTCTGGAGAGAAGGAATGGGTGATGTTTCGGGTCGAGACCCTTCTTCAGACTAATGTCAGGGGAATGAGTGGGACGGAGATAGAATGTAGTCAGAGATAGTAAGACTGGTGGGAGAACTGGGAAGGGGAGGGGATGGAGAGAGAGGGAAAGCAAGAACTATTTGAAGTTTGAGAAGTCAATGTTCATGCTGCTGGGGTGTAAGCTACCCAAGGGAAAGATGAGGTGCTGTTCCTCCAATTTGCGCTGGGCCTCACTCTGACAATGGAGGAGGCCCAGGACAGAAAGGTCAGATTGGGAATGGGAGGGGAAGTTAAAGTGCTGGGCAACCGGGAGATCGGGTAGGTTAAGGCGGACTGAGCGGAGGTGTTCAGCGAAACGATCGCCGAGCCTGCGCTTGGTCTCACCGACATACATATCCACTCTATTTATGCCTTTCATTATTCTGTAAGTTTCAATGAGGTCCCCCCTCAACCTTCTGAACTCCAGCGAGTAGAGGCCCAGTGCTATCAAGCGCTCATCATATGCTGACCTACTTATTCCAGGAATCATTCTTGTAAACCTCTTCTGGACCCTCTCCAGAGCCAGCACATCCTTCCTCAGATATGGGGCCCAAATTTGCTCACAGTACTCCAAATGCAGCTTGACCAGCCTGAGAAGTAGGGTGAATGGTTGATCGATAGCCAGCATGGCCTCGGTGGGCTCCTGTTGCTTTGTCCATACTGCAGATACCCCTCCACCACCGCCTCCTCCTTCTTCTCCCCAGAGTCCAATGTGGGAGATGTCAGCGACTTTGGGGGAGGAGGAGGAGGAGGAGGAGGAGGAGGAGGAGATGGCAGTGGAGGAGGAAGTGGCAGAGCAGACAAAGCGATGACCGACCGCAAGAAACGGCAGTTGGTGAGAGGGGATGGAGCTCCACAGTGACCGAGTGCGTCTTGTCAGTGGCGACAGCCTGAAGAAAGCATTGTTGACCAGGGGCTAAAACGTGGGCCGCCACAACAGCCGTGTCAACCGGACGGCACAGCAGCTGGTGAGGAAGGGCTCGCTGGTGCACCTAGTGGAAGATGTTGGCGACTTGGCTGGGAGTTACTCTCCACCATCTCCCTCGTTCTCGCTCACCTTCCCAGTGTCGCACTGACAGTAATCTAAACTGGAAGAGCAGCGAGCCCTGGCTACGTCTTTATATCTATGAAGCTGAAGGGAAGCTCTCGCCATCCTCTTGTGGCAATAACACAAGTCATTCACAAAATTGGGCCATCTATTGTGAGTTGTTTATGTAAGTGTGATTTTACATAATTCGCCTATTACGTAAGTTAGGGAGTGCTTATATTAATTTAAAATTAAAATTAAAATAAAAGCGAGATATAAGAACGCTGCTGACTCTTTGAAGAGCAGGAGCATTACAGGTACAGAGGAATAACAATTATAGTGTAACAAATGCACTAAATCAGATCACCCTTCACTCAACAAAACTCTGCAAAACCTACCATTTAAGCCTTGTATCGTTGTCATGCATTTGCTTCATACCCACTGCAAAGCTAATGCATTTTCCCTGGGGTTTGATGCCCAAAATTGGAAATAATATTCGTCAATCAGCCCAAGGTGTCTGGCTTTTTCATTCGGGTGGGTCACTCAAGTAATAAAAAAAATAATTGACTCCTTACACAATCCTGCTCACATCAATGGAACTAACAAAATTTTAATTCTACCCCTCTTGAGAAAAATGGCAACTTTCCTTTAGTTGTTCAGCCCACTCCACATTGGGTCCACCCCACTCCACTGTCATACGCACACCTTCCTTTAACTATTCCTTTCTCCATTCCGCTAATCTCCCACCTCTCCCAATTCCAAGTCTGCCATTTCTTTTCCATCCTCACCATCCACCCATGGTACCTCCATCCAGCTCTGCATTTCACTCCTCCTCTTCCATCCATATCTCGCACCCTTCTCACCTCTAGTCTTTGTTACTACACCCATCTGCCAAACACCCTTCATATCTGCATGCACCTATCATTTGCCATTTGTTGCCGCATCCAAGCCTCTCTTTTCCCGCTTTCGCCCCTCTACATCAGTTATGAAGAATAGTGCCAACCCCAAATGTCATCTGTCCATTTCCTTCCACAGGATGCTGCTGCCTGGCCACTGAGTTCTTCCAGAAGTTTGATTTTTAGTTAAGATTTCAGCAGTCTCTTGTATCCCCATTCCTTCCATCTTCTTCAGTATTAACTGCAATTAAGAAGACATTATAAAAGATTAGTGCCTTAGAGATCTAAACAGATGCTGCTACTTTGTGGCTCTTCACCGATAAGGAACTATTATAATTTTAAGTCACTGAAGGGTACATTTGTCACATCCTACTAAGTATATTATTTTTCTCCCTAAGCTCCAACTATCCAACCAATTGCCAATTGTCTGAAGAAGGGTCTCGACCCGAAATGTCACCCATTCCTTCTCTCCAGAGATGCTGCCTGTCCCGCTGAGTTACTCCAGCATTTTGTGTCTACAACCAATTGACAATCTATTTAGTAAAGTTAACTTTGATATAAAAAGATTGTTTTCAATTTATTTCAAAATTTTAATCAAAACATGTCTAAAACATCTGTTAAGAATAGGAGCATCTTTGCATTTGAAAAACAGGAGACTGCTTTTCTGTTGTGATTATTAAAAGGTTGCAAATGCCAGTGGTCATCTGTAAAAATCTTATATTTTTCAAATGGTACAATGTGGGACAATGTGTCACAGCTCCAGCAACCTGTGGCACAGTGGTGCAGTGGTAGAGTTGCTGCCTTACAGCGATACTCGGGTTTGATCCTAACTACAGGTGCTGTCTGTACGGCGTTTGTACGTTCTCTCTGTGACAGCGAGGGTTTTCCCCGGGTGCTCCGGTTTCCTCCCACACTCCAAAAACATAGGTTTGTAGGTTAATTGGCTTCTGTAAAAATTGTAACTTATCTCTAGTGTGCAGGGCATGCTAGTATAATAGGGATCCTTGGTCGGCACCGACTTGGTGGGCCGATGGGCCTGTTTCTGCACTGTGTCTCTAAACTAAACTACACTAAACCTGGGTTTGATCCTGATTCTGTGTGGAATTTGCATGATGCTCATGTGACCACATATATTTACCCTGAGTGTTCTGGTTTCCTTCCACATCCCAAAATCGTGGGTAAATTATGGGAATAAGAGGAGAATAATATGGGACAAGTATAGGGTTAGTATAAATGGTTGTTTGATAGTCGGCTCAGACTTAGTGAGCCAAAGGATCTGATTCGTTGCCGGAGGACTCTATGACACCAAAGCACTATTTTTTGTCTGGCCAGGCCAGTGACAACTCTTGATACTCCATCTGAGTATCTATTGATACACTTTTCTCAACAAACTACATGTGGACGACAACCTCTAACGTGGGATAATTAGTGATTTCATTAATATAAGGTTGATTACTGAAATGACTGTAATTAATTAATTAATGGCTGTAGTGCAGCTATTGATTCACCTTCTGACATCCAAAACCCTCCTATTGTCCACGAGACATTTGGCGACATTTGGATGGATGTATGGATGGGAAGGGTTTCGAGGGATATGCAGACAAATGGGATTAGCCCAGAATGCCAACTTGGTCGGCATGGACAAGGAGGGTTGAAAGAACTGTTTCCATGCTGTATGACTTCATTACTCTATAACAAGGCATGTCAGAAGTGTGATGGAAGACTCTTTACTTGCCCGGATGAGCACAGCTCCAACAAGTCTCAACAAAAATAACAATAATCTGCAGACGTCTTATCAACATGGAAAGTTCCAGTTTGAACATCCACCCACGACAGTCACTGTCAATTTCTGCTTTTAAATATTTTAAAAATGACTGGAGTCAGAAATTTTGGCCACGGTCCTCAATATTAGTGATCTTTAATATGAACTTCTTTGAAATTTCAGTAAACGGGCTTCATTGAAGCAGACATTTCCATGCCAAGGCTGTAAAGCATGCAGTCTCAGTATGGGGTTAAAGTTCACAAGATGGTATTGAAGGAATCAGGATTGTTATAAGGTCATTTGCATAGACATATGCGGAACATGGGAGCATGCTACATTGAGAATGTTCCATGTTCCAACCTTCATCCAGCTGATCAAGAGGTTTCCCAAAATAGTTTTAATTTGTTTTGATCTTTTATACACTTCACAAACTGTACACTCAAAATCTACCAAGTGATGGCAATTCCTGTTTCCAACACTGGCCAGGCAATTCTGAATCCAAGTTATCTGCCTCTTTACGTGATCAGAAAGAGAGCCTCCAGTTTCCTCCTACATTCTAAATACGTGCATGTTTGTAGGTTCATTGGCTTCTAAATTGTCGCTAAAGGATAGAACTAGTGTATGGGTGATCGTTGGTCGGCACGGTCTTGGTGGGCTAAAGGGCCTGTTTCCACGCTGTATCTCTAAATTAAATTACCAAAATCTCAATACTCTTGGTTCCTCACCAATGGGATTAATCGAAGAGAAAACAGGATTGTGCATTTTCATGCCTCTAATTCTGCCTTCAGTCTCCACACCAAAGGTAATACCATGATGGGTCAGTCAGTGTCACACATTGTAGCTTTGGGGTAGAAATAATAACTGTATCTACAAAATCAATGCTTCAAATGTTTAAAGTACAGCTTTGATACTGAGTAAGAAAAATGCTTGGATAATCTATAAACATTTTAAATATTGCAGTGAAGCCTTGCCAGGAGCTGTTACACCACGAAGGCTGAGCACCTTTGCCAAAGCCACTGATTTTGCACTCCTGGTGAGTTTTAACAGCAAGACAGGAGGTTATACATTCAATAGAATATATTTAAATATAACTTTGCCCCAAAGAAAAGCTGTCAACTGGTACGGATAAATATTGACTGACTCGAATGAAATGAAAGTAAATTATTCAGTGGGGAATGAAGAGCAACATGGCTGGTGTAAAATAATGCGCAGGAATGCTCTATTAAGGTTTTAACAAGACCTAATACTTTCAGTTTGATTTATTTCCATACATAGATGAATTCTCGCAAAGAATAAATCCTTTAATTTTAGACATTGAATAATAGATATCATCACGTTAACAATTACTTCATATATATGAAATAAATTTTGTCCATACGTAGTGCACCATTTTAGATAAGCTGCAAAATACCATAATACCTCTTCTGTATTATTCAATTTGGGATTACAGATTAATTTTGGAAGCATGCACCATTTATTTTCCTATACAACTTCATTATTCATAACCTGTTGTTATATGTTCTTCAATCTTTTGGTTTCAATATTACAACAGTGTAAATTATTTTAAAAACTATTTAATGACATGGTCCTATTATTTAAGTAGCTGGGTTCAGAGTTAATATTTGATACCCTTTGTCAAGGCTTTAATTAAATAAGCTGAATTCCCAATTTGCCTTTTTATCTTAAATGTTTGTCATTTTCCGACTCCACCTACACTTCATACTGCTGCAGGAAGCCAACCAGCATAATCAAAAACCTTCCCCATTCCTTCTTTTCTTCACTCCTGTCAGGAAGCAGATACAGAAGCTTGAAAGGGTGCACCACCTGGCTCAGGAACAGCATCTTCCCCTCTGTACTCAGGCTTCTGATCTTCCTTCCATAAGCTACGGCACAAACCGATTATCCTCTACCTCATTGCGGACATTGAACTTTGCCTCTAGAACTGTTGTGCTATTATGTTGAGAACTATATTCTGCACTCTGTGTTTCTCCCCCCACTCTACCTATTGTTGTAAGGTTTAGCTTGACAGTGTTTACATAAGAGTATTATCTGACTTGCTTGGATAGCATGCAAAACAAAGCTTTTCACTGTACCTCGGTACATGTATAATAAACCTATACATAAACCCAATATACCTATACATAAACCCAAATCACTTGAATCTAAGAACCGTGTTGCTCTATGCACTTCTGACACTTCTGTGCAGTGAGTTCTGTATTGTTGGTTTTGTCTTTAGAGTTAGATGTGAATGGAAAGTGAACATAACGGATTCCAGTGTACTATTTGAAAGAAGAGCAGAAATTGAATTTCAGATCAATGTTCATCTCCCAAGCTGCATTAATGAGATAGAGTGCTGCTTTGAGGATTCTCTAAACTTTCAAGCACATCTTTTTATTTTGCAATAATAGTTACAGTTTAAAAGAACCTTGTTTGTTTAAAAGAAGCATGAATTACACTTTGTTAATGCAAACTTTTTTTTTTGGAAATTTGATTTCAGAACGTACTTGAAAAATCTGAAAAGAAACTGTTAAATAAGTTTGGATAAAAAATAGATAGCTGACAAATGGAATCAATATGGTTTGATACAACTTGAGTGTCTCAGATTAGAATGAAGGATTCACATTTTCTTCAATAACTGGACAGCATGGTGGTGCAGTAGGTAGAGCCGCTGCCTCACAGCGTCATAGACCCGGGTGCTGTCTATGTAGATTTTATACGTTCTCCCTCTGCCCTCATGGCTTTCCTACAAGTGTTCCGATTTCCTCCCACATCCCAAAGACGTGCAGGATTGTAGGTTAACTCTGTAAACTTGCCCCTAGTGTTTAGGGAGTGGATCAGCATGGACTCATTGGGCCATGGGGTCTGTTTCCATACTGTATCTTTCAATCAAGATGGATTGCTGCCAAACTACAGTCTCAGTGGCCTATCTAGAGGCAGATTGAAAGACATAAAAGCTGCAATGAACGTGATTGAAGCAATTTCAATGGTGCTTTATTTAATGGTGCTTTATTTGTCACATATGCAACTGCACAGTGAAATTCTTTTAGCATTAATTACACATACGCTGCCATTTTGGCGCCATTATTCAAAGTCCAAAAGTCCAAAGTCCGGTCGGCCCACGGGCTCGTTGTGCTGGAGCAGTTTCCACAAACCAACATCCCTCTCCTCTCCTCGCCCGGCCATCTATGTGTCCCAGGGGCACCTCCTGCAGTTGACCTTGAAGGCGCTGGGGGCAATACCCCAGTTCACCCTCCTACCGGCCCTTGCTCCTCACGTGCAACGTCTCCAGCTCCCTTCCGGTCCCGCCGATCGACAAAGCTTCAGGCAGGTTACCGGTCCCTCCGACCGACCAGCCTTCGGTAGTTCCACTGACCAACGAGCTCTCGGGCGGGTTCCTGCCTGTTCCCTCAAAGAATTGGATTTCAAAGAGCATCTTAAATGAGGAGGGAATAGTGAAATGGTATTGGGAAGGATCTTAAGAACCAAAGTAACAATCTGAGTAATAGTAAAATGGTCGATGTAGTGACATAGCAAATACTGCCTTACAGCTCCAATGACCTGGGTTCAATACTGTCCTCCAGTGCTGTCTGTAGGGTGTTTGCATGTTCTCCCTGTGGTCATGTGGATTTTCCCCAGGTGCTCCAATTTCTTGCCATATCCCCACCTCCCAGACATGTTAGTTGGTAGGTTAATTGGATACTGTAAAGTACCACTGATTTAAATGGGTGGCATAGAGTGGGGAGAAGGGGGGAGAGAAAGTGAAGGATGTGATACGCATTTGAAGGAAAAGAGTTTACAGGAAAGTAAGTCGGGGAATTGATCAGAATGCTCTGAGAGCACAGGTTTGATGGGCCAAATGGCCCCTTTCTAAGTTGTGAAAAATATGAATGAGCACATTGCTACTATTTTAAACAACTTCCAAAACATATTCTGTGACTTTAATATTCTCATCCATCCCAAATGCTATCAACTTCATAACTGAGCTGCTTGTTTTCATATCACTTCTGCTCAAGATGTGAGCTCTGTATCATGTGAATTGATAGCCACAAATATTCAACCATGGTTAAAAGGTGCAGCATACAAAGAGTTTAAAGGTGAGGTTTCGTGATGAGTCCTTGTTGAACCAAGATGACCGTTGTACAACGGTTAAGTTAATAATTCAGAGATATTAGTTTAAACCCATTACAGCAGCTGGAAAAATGATATTCAATTAACCCTGATGTATAAGTTAGGAAAACGGTTCTGCTTCTAGGATAAATCTTTGCATTTAATTATACATTTATATACTCTTCATCCCCAAAGCAAGGTTGCTTCATGACTGTTTGAATGGGGCAAAAAGATCTTAGCCTATCTCTGTGTTTCAAATAAGCCAAAAACCTCATCTTCATAACGTCTGTTAATGCAACTGATATTTTTCAGTGTTAACTAAGCAGCTGGTAGAACTGCTGCCTCACAGAACCAGAGTCCCGGGTTAGATTCTGACCACGGGTGCAGTCTGTGTGGAGTTTGCACATTCTCCCTGCGGTCATGTAGATCTCCCCAAGGTGCTCCGATTTCACCGAAGCTCTATCTTCTGCCTGTCGCTGCACATGGCAGCAACCCCCCCCCGGGATTACAAGGGAATTAGTGAGAGAATGGGATTGCTCAGTGAGCCACCATTGGTCAATGGGTTGAAATAGCCTCCTTCTATGGTGTTTGGGAAATATCAAAGTAACCAATGTAAAGCTGTTCACCATAATGATTGGTGTGGCCAGAAAGTGCCGGACATTGCCTGGTCTAACGCAGCTATTGATCTCCCCACCATACCATCGAACAAATCTACTATGCAATGCAATGCATAGTAATGATCTTAAGCAATGCTCTACTATGAACATTGCTTTGGATGCACTATCATGGTTTATTTGTTTATTATGATATTTATCAAATTATTGTATGATTGATTATTGTATATTTATTGTTGTATTACTGTATTATTGGCCTGTTAAAGCTGCCACAAGTAAGAATGTCATTGTTCTGTTCCCAGTACATTTGATAATTAAAACTCTTGAGTCTCTTGATATTAGGACCAGGATATTTACAAATTTACAGTAATTTTTTGATGCATCTTCCCTTACCTATAACTTTTTCTTCTTTAAAAAAATACCCTTGCAGTATCTTTAGGAAAGACAGATGCAAAATTTAATCTTTCAGTTCAATGTTGGTGTACCTGTAATTATGTAAATGCAAGCAAATTCAGGACTTTAGGACATGCATTTGCAAACATAAAAGTCACACACTGATCGATGGATTCCAAATAGCACACCTGTCCATAAACACTGCATGGATTCTAGAAACAGAAGATCAGTCTGAAGAAGGGTCTTGGCCCGAAACGTCACCCATTCCTTCTCTCCAGAGATGCTACCTGTCCTGCTGAGTTACTCCAGCATTTTGTGTCTGTCTTCTGTTTCTAGAATCCGACTGATCAGACTGATCAGTCTGAAGGAGCGTCTCGACCCAAAAAGTCATCCATTCCTTCTCTCCAGAGAAGCTGCCTGTCCCACTGAGTTACTCCAGAATTTTGTGTCTATCTTCGGTGTAAACCAGCATCTGCAGTCCCTTCCTACACATTCTAGAAACAGAATACTAGTTTGATAGAAATACACAACATTTACAATGTGGATTCTGTTAGATTTTGTGCCAGATGAAACCCATGTCTCCAACAACTCTTACAAACGTCTACAGATGCACGGTGGAAGGTATACTGTCTGGTTGCATCACAGTTTGGTTTGGGAACAATTCTACCCAAGACTGCAAGAAATTGCAGAATTGTGGATGTAGCAAAGTCCATCACACAGACCAGACGTTCCACCGTTGACTCCATCTGCACATCAAACTGCCAATATCTCATGTCAGCCAAACATCCCTAATCTTGTTCATGTTGGCCCTGAACACATTTTTCACACTTTTAAAAGCCTCCCACTTGCTAGACCATCAAACACCCACTCCTAATAATAATAATATTCCTTTATTCGTCCCACACCGGGGAAATTTACAATAATCAACATTTGACAGTTCCTGTCTGATGCCATCAAAATGAAACTTCCCCCAATTTGAGTCTTAAAGTTGAGGACCAGTCCTGCCTTTCTCCATGACTGCCTTAAAACTAATAGAATTATTGTCCCTGGTTTCAAACTGCTTCTCCACTGCCACAATCACCACTTGCCCACCCCCATTTTCTGCAAGAAGGTCAAGTGTTGCCCCTTCTTAAAACTGTCATCTACATATTGCTGCAGAAAACTTTCTTGGCACACTTATTAAATTCTGCTCCATCTAATCCCTTAGCACTAGACGTTTGATCGCTGAAATATTTTTTGTTTCTCTACTCCCTACTGTCTCTTCTATCACTTAACAAATCTATGCTTTCTGGTCACTGAGCTTTCAGAGAAGGAAACTAGTCTCTTAACATTTTCCCAGTTGTAGATGGGCTATTGCATGCTAGCCAATCGTAGTGTTTGTTAGTAGTGATGTAGATGGGCTATTGCATGCTAGCCAATCAACAGTTCAACAGTTCAACAGAGCTTTATTTGTCATTCGGTACCAAGGTACCGAACGAAACTACATAGCAGTCACACAAAAAAGAACACAAGACACATAACCCCAACACAAACGTCCATCACAGTGACTCCAAACACCCCCTCACTGTGATGGAGGCAACAAAACTTCCACTCTCTTCCCCACGCCCACGGACAGACAGCTCGTCCCCAACCGACCCGCACAGTCCCCGCAAGGGGGTGGAAGTCCCCGCGGCCGAGTCGCACCGGGCGCTGAAATGTCTTGCGGCCGAGCCGGGCAATGGAAGGCCCCGCGACCGAGCCTTGCGCAGCTAAGTCCCACGGCCGAGCCACACCGGGCGATGTTAAGTCCAGCGGCCGAGCCGCACCAGCGATGAAAAGTCCCGCGGCCGAGCCGCACCAGCGATGTAAAGCCCCGCGGCCGAGCCGCACGATGTTAAGTCCCGCGGCCGAGCCGCACCAGCGATGAAAAGTCCCGCGGCTGAGCTGCACCGGGCGATGTTAAGCCCTGCGGCTGAGCCGCTCCGGGCGATGTTAAGCTCCGCGGCCGAGCCGCACCGGGCGATGTTAGGCCCCGCGGCCGAGCCGCACCGGGCACTGTTAAGTCCAGCGGCCGAGCCGCACCAGCGATGTAAAGTCCCGCGGCCGAGCCGCACCGGGCGATGAAAAGTCCCGCGGCCGAGCCGCACCGGGCACTATTAAGTCCAGCGGCCGAGCCTCACCGGGCGATGTTAGGCCCCGCGGCCGAGCCGCACCCCGCGCCGTGAGGAAGAGACCTAAAAAAAACCCAAAAACCATCCCAACACCGACACACAACAAAAAAAAAAGGAAAAAGACGAACAGACTGCTAGCGAGCCGCAGCCGTTAGTAGTAGTCCCGCCCATTATGTGCTGTATGTGCGTCAGTCAGTAGGTGCAGCAGCTCGGAGCTGGAATGTACTGCACCTCCTGTGATGTAAGTGTTGCATTAAAAGCCATGTGTTGTATTACAGCGTTGGTATGATCACTTCATTACATGGTGTCAGTCGATTCGAACCTACTCCTCTGTGTTTATCGGGTTTTATTTCCTTTGTTTAGTTGCTCCTGTTTTACTCTATTATGGCTAATTCGTGCCGTCGCCCGGACCCTCTGGTTTTTGATTTAGACATTGCTGAACGATGGCGCATTTTCGAGCGTGACTATACTCATTATGCTCGCATCGTTCATCGCAATGACCCTCTTGATGTGTGTGAGAGAGAAGTAAAAAGGGTTAATTGATTTAAACTAAGGACCATGAGAAATAGCTGACCTGACTAAGAACCGCAAGAGTAAATAGTGACATTCCGAGGATAAGGGCCAGATATCCAAGGAACTAGTGACGTTCCAAGGAGAGGGCAAGATATCCAAGGAACTAGTGACGTTCCAAGGATAAGGGCAAGATATCCAAAGAGTAAATAGTGACATTCCGAGGATAAGGGCAAGATATCCAAAGAACTAGGAGAGAGGGCAAGATGACCAGAGCACTAGGGGAGAGGGCATGAACTACTCTGTACTGCGCATGCCTAATGAGATAAATGAATATTGCAAAAACGCCCCGCATGACAAGATGCCTCATTTAAATGTACATGCGATGTATGATGTGGGAGGCAACAGGGGCGATGACGGTAGATTGTGCACCTCAGTGCTCCGATTGGAAGGAGCCCGAAGGGGAGGAATTTAAGATGTGACAATTGTAAAGTGAAGTGAATAAAAAGAAGGGATTTTCCCGACCTCGGTGTGTCTTGAGAGGGAAGGCACCCAACTCTGCAGACTTGCAAATAAAATACTTGTTTCTCTAGATTGTCTCGAGCATCGTAATTGTGAGCACTCACATTTGCATCTCACAATGTGCGTGCATCTGTTTTACTCAACCTTGCGGGTCCTGAGGCTATGAACCGAGCTGACAACTTTGTCTTTGCTCCTGCTGTTGTGGGTGATGGCGACCAGGTTATCACTCCTGCCGAGACTATAGATGACACTGCGGTTCTATTAAACAAATTCAGGGAACTGTGTCAGATGCCTTCGAACCATATAATTGAAAGAACAAAGTTCTATGCTCGTTTCCAGCGGGCTGATGAACCGGTTGAACAGTTCATTAGTGACCTCCGCCACATGGCTGCGTGCTGTCGATTTGGTGCGTTGCGGGACGAACTTGTTCGAGATAGGTTGGTAGGGGGCATGCTTGATGACAAACTGAGAGCTGTGCTGCTTCGCAACACTGAGTTGACCCTAGACCAGGCTATCCACTCCTGCCGTATTTCGGAGATTACTGCTTCCCATGCTGTTCCTGTCCATTTCAACCCACGCCAGCAGCATAGCGTTAACCTTACAGACTTCTCCTCCCGCAGACCCTCTAATGCGCCTGATGCTCGCTGTTTGAATTGCAACTATGTTCATGCGAAGGGTCGTCTGTTCTGTGCTGCTTCCGGAAAGACTTGCAATTCCTGTAAAAAGTTGAACCATTTCGCTAGGTGTTGTCGTTCTCGTGTGACTGCTAATGTTCCCAAGACCAGTTTGCACCTGCTTCAACAGGAATTCGCTGATGACGATTCACAGGGGTCGGCCCCCGCGCTCTGCTCCGTCAGTGCAGATAGCAGTTTAGTTATTCATTCCCTCTTCCCTCCGTCTAACAAGCTACTTGACCCTGCAGTAACTGTGTTTGTAAATAGCAGGCCTCTACTCGCCAAGGTAGACACGGGTGCGAAGGTCAACATTATGTCAGTAACTGCGTTCGACAAAATTCGCGCTGCTGAGCGTATTGATAAAGCCTCCTCAACGCTTCGGGCTTATGGGGGAGAGATGCTGCACCCACTTGGAAAGGTTCTTCTAAAGTGCACTGTTGGTGAGCAGACCCGCACCCTGCTGTTTTACATTGTTGCATCAAATTCAGAGACGTTGCTCGGTATCAACGCATGCCGCGATCTAGGCCTGGTGTTTTTCGGCCACGCGGTCCACAAACTATGCCTCGCTGATGAGCCTACTCAACAGCTACTGTCGCATTACAAAGACCTCTTTGATGATGAACTGGGCACGCTGCCTGCCACATATCGCATCACTGTGGATCCTGCCGTCACCCCTGTGGTCCGAGCGCCACATCGGGTTCCACATGCCATGCGTGACAGAATATACAATGGACTCAAACGCATGGTCTCAATGGGTGTTATTGCCGAATTTAGCTGACCCATCTGATTGGGTTTCCACAATGGTCGTCGCAACTAAGAAAAATAAGCAGGAGATCCGCATCTGCATCAATCCCAGAGATCTTAATACAGCTATCAAGCGCCCTCACTACCCTATGCGAACCACAGAAGATGTAGCTGCACAGATTGGTAACGCAGCAGTGTTTTCGGTCCTGGATGCCAAAAGCTCTTTTTGGCAGATTCCACTTGACCCGGACTCCTCCAACCTCACTACTTTCGCCACACCTTTTGGCCGTTTCAAGTTTCTGAGGATGCCTTTCGGCATCAACTCCGCCAGCGAAGTTTTCCAACGTACCATGGAACAGTTGTTTGCGAAGTACCCGTGCGCCATCATCGTTGATGATATTCTTATCTACGGTCGCGACCTGGCTGAACACGATGTTAATCTGAAGCGTGTACTCGACCGCGCCAGGGACATTAATCTCAAACTGAATCCACTAAAGTGCAGGTTTCGCCTTCCTGAGGTCACTTACGTCGGACATGTTTTCACCAGCAGCGGTCTCCGACCAGATCCACTGAAAACTGCAGCCATCAATGAGCTGCCGGTTCCTACTGACGTTGTAGGTTTACAACGATTCCTCGGCATGGTTAATTACTTGGGGAAATTTATCCCCAACCTTAGCGAATTATCTGTCCCCCTGCGCGAACTGACACACAAAGACACGGCGTGGTCCTGGTATCAGCAGCACCAAAGGGCTTTTGACACCCTCAAGCTACAGCTAGCTAGTGCCCCAACCCTTTCCTATTTTGATCTGGCACTACCGGTTACCATCACCTGCGATGCGTCCCAGTACGGGTTAGGCGCTGCATGCCTGCAGACCATGACTGGTGGCGGCTTCCAACCCGTCTCGTATGCATCCCGTACTCTGACTGATACCGAGCAGCATTATGCGCAGATCGAAAAGGAGCTGCTCGCAGTGGTTTTCGCCTGCACCAAATTCAAGGACTTTATCTTTGGCAAGACCTTTACCGTCGAGACTGACCACCATCTTAAACTGGTCACTATCTTAAACAAGTCGATTCACGCTGCCCCTGCACGGTTGCAACGGATGATAATGCAGCTGCAGCGGTTTGATTTCCAGATCGTCTACAAGAGGGGTAAAGACATGCACATAGCAGATACGCTATCCAGAGCCCCGCGCAGAATCAATGAACAGCACCTCTCCGAACAGGATGAGTTCTCGGTCATGAAGGTCTCGCTTGTGCCGACTGATCGTCTACGCCGCCTAGCCGAACACACGGCTGCTGATGAGACTTTACAATTGTTGTCCACAGTCATACGGGCCGGCTGGCCCCACAAGCAATCAAATACCTCGTTTGAGATACGCCCCTATTTCCTGGTTCGCGACGAACTAGTGCTCCAGGACGGAATCATAGTCAAGGGCCATAAAGCGGTGGTCCCAGCCGCACTCCGGGACGAATACTACAACGACGTCCACAGGGGTCACCCCGGCACCGAGGCAACCCTTCAACGGGCGCAAAGCATGTTTTACTGGCCCGGGATGACTAAATACATACGTGAAAGAACCGAAACGTGCGCTGTCTGCAACAGCCTGGCACCACATCAACAGAAGCAGCCCCTACTGCCCCAACCGGTCCCGTCTCTTCCATGGTCCTCGTTGGCTAACGACATCTTCGAGTGGCGCGGGAAACACTACCTGGTTTTGGTTGACTCTTACTCGGGATGGTTCGAGATAGACCTTCTGCGGACCATTTCCTCGGAGGCTGTGATCGAGAAGCTGCAACGGCACCTCTCCACACATGGATCCCCTGCACGTCTTCAGTCTGACAACGGTAGGCAGTTCACCAGCCAAGCGTTGAAGGACTTTGCTAACCGATGGGACTTCCAACACATTACCAGTAGCCCCGAATTCCCGCAGTCCAATGGGCTCGCTGAACGCGCCGTCCGGAGTGCGAAACAGCTCACGGAACGAGCTTACCTTGCCAAATCTGACGTATACCTGGACTTACTCAATATACGAAACATTGCTCGAGATCCTGTCCTAGGTTCGCCAGCCCAGCGTCTGATGTCTCGCCAAACCCGTGCTCCCCTGCCTGTCTCCTAGCAGCTGCTCCAGCCGCATGTTCGGTCTCCGCCCGTGGTGCAGCGGCAGCTACAGCGTCACCGGGACGCACAGAAGCGTTTTTTTGACAGGTCCAGTAGGCCGCTCACGCCTCTTGCACGTGGGCAAGTGGTTCGTCTGCAAACCGACAAAGGCCATGCACGGCTGGGACACATTCACGGGCCTTCCACGGAGCCACGTTCATACCTGGTCAAAGTGGATGGGGCCATCTAGACGCAACCGTCAACACATCCTTCCGGTGAAGGAACCGCGTCCTGCGTCTCCGAGTCATGACGCCCCGCATCTCGTGTTTGCTCCCACCGTTCATTCACCACCAACCGTTGTTCCTGCCACGGGTTCCCCGCGTCGGTCGGTGCCTGACGCGCCCTTGTTATCTCCCACTAGTCCTGTCAGGTCGCCTGTTGCGTCCCCACTATCCTCCCCTTGTTCTCCCACGAAAGGAGGCGAGGCGGTCTCGTACCGCACGAGGACCGGACGTGTTTGTAGGCCACCCGTTGGATATGGCGATTTTGTGTACCGTTAATTTTGTGTAACTTTGCTAGTATGTTCTTTACATTTGTTGTTCAGTGTTTAAGCTACCGTTGATTCTTTATTTCTACAAGAAGAGATGTAGATGGGCTATTGCATGCTACCCAATCGTAGTGTTTGTTAGTAGTAGTCCCGCCCATTATGTGCTGTATATATTAAGAACTTGCCTGCGTCAGTCAGTAGGTGCAGCAGCTCGGAGCTGGAATGTACTGCACCTCCTGTGATGTAAGTGTTGCATTAAAAGCCATGTGTTGTATTACAGCGTTGGTATGATCACTTCATTACACCAGTCAATAGACAGGGCTTCTCAAACTCTGGAATAGATAGGGTGAATGCATTCCTTCCACAGATGCTGCCTGACCCACTGAGTTCATACTGCATTGTGTATTTTGCTCATGATTCCAGCATCGACAGAGTATCTTTCACCCCACCTGGTGGTGGAGAATCACTGATAAATCTCATGGGTCTCCAAGAGTCCATTATCTGAATGGCAGCAAATCACAGAGTGCAATATCAGGACTTCTGCTGGCCACAACATGAGAGTATCGACTGAAATTTTTGCCAAAGCTTCTCTGCAAAATACAGGCCAATAATAAATCCCTACAGTAAACAAGCTTCTTGCTAGTTTGAACACAACTCATACATTAGCGTCCACTGTCCCTTTTAATTAATGTGACACATTTCTTGATGAATGTGGTAATAAGATCCAATATCTCAACATAGTCGTCCCTCCAACTTAGGGAGTACTGTGGCACAGCTGATAAAGCTGTTGCCTCATAGCGCCAGAGACCCGAGTTCTATCCTGACCTCGGGTGCTGTCTATGTGTGGAGTTTGCACTTTCTCCGTGACCGCATGGGTTTCCTCTGGTGCTACAAACATGCAGGTTTGTAGGTTAATTGGCTTGTGTCAATTGCTCCTAGTGCGCAGCTTGTGGATGCAAAAGCGGGATAACATCAAACTAGTGTGAATGAGTGGTTGGCGAGGACGGTGGGCAGAAGGGCCTGATTCCATGCTGGATCTCTAAACTAAACTAAACTGCAAGGCAGGGAATAAAGCTTTGGGATGGGATATAACTGGAACTATGATTTAAATAGGTTTGCGGGGCTAATACTAGGGCAGGCAGGTATTTTGTAGAAGCTCGCCCTTGCCGTTTTAGTTTCTAACTTCGAGTATTAGGACTAAGATCATGAACCACATGGGTTTTCACCAAGATCTTTGGTTTCCTCCCACACTCCAAAGACGTACAGGTTTGTAGGTTAATTGGCTTGGTATAAATGTAAAATTGTCCCTAGTGTGTGTAGGATAGTGTTAATGTGCAGGGATCGCTGGTCGGTGCGGACTCGGCAGGCTGAAGGGCCTGTTTCCGTGCTGTATTTCTAAACTAAACCAAACTAAACGTGAACTGACATTCAAGGTAATCTTCTCCGAGGCCATGTTATCAATAGCATTTTCTTGTAGGGCAGAATTTACAAAGCACTAAAAAAACACCAATACACTTTCAGCAGTTTTCAGAAGTATTCAGCATGAGCAGGAAGAGCTGGAGAAATTTTATGCTCCAGATAGGATTTATACTGTAATTTAGGAACTCATATGTTATCTGGAATTTAGTATAAGAGTAGGACTAATTATTTCAGACATGTGTAAAGCATATTCAAAAACAAATTATTATAGCATTTGGTTTCAACAGGGCTTTATATAATTAGGACTAGACATCCTTATCTCTGAACAAGGGCCCCAACGCGAAACGTCACCTATCCATATTCTCCCGAGATGCTGCCTGACCCGCTGAGTTACTCCAGCATTTTGTCTCTTCTTTTGTAACCCAACATATGCTATTCTTTGTTTCTACATCCTTATTTTTGTTCTTATCGAAAATAAACAGCATGGATTTTTTACTCTGGGAGTGCCATGCTTGCCAATGTGATGAACTTCTCCTGAAAGTAATGATACAACAGTACATGTGTTTGAATCCCTGCTAGATTTAGCTGTGTCAACACAGCAGTATCGTGTCTTTCCTAAAGAAGCTGGAAACGTATCAGATTCCACCTGCAAGCACAGCCAAAGAATTTTACCTTACCATCGACTAGTAATTCCCCCCAAAATATTACCGTTCACTCACTTCAATGGCAATTTAGTTAAATCATTTTCTTTAATAAAGAATGCTAGAATAAATGTTCCTGTACATTTATCCTAACGTAATAACCTTAGGCCGGAAGACATAGGAGTAGAATTAGGCCATTCGGCCCATTGAGTCTGCTCCGCCATTCGATCATGGCAGATCTACGGTAGACCTACGGGCGGCACGGTAGCGCAGCGGTAGAGTTGCTGCTTTACAGCGAATGCAGCGCCGGAGACTCAGGTTCGATCCTGACTACGGGTGCTGCACTGTAAGGAGTTTGTACGTTCTCCCCGTGACCTGCGTGGGTTTTCTCCGAGATCTTCGGTTTCCTCCCACACTCCAAAGACGTACAGGTATGTAGGTTAATTGGCTGGGTAAAATGTAAAAATTGTCCCTAGTGGGTGTAGGATAGTGTTAATGTACGGGGATCGCTGGGCAGCACGGACTTGGTGGGCCGAAAAGGCCTGTTTCCGGCTGTATATATATGATATGATGATATGATCTACATCGATCACCAAAACATTATGACCTGATGAGCCAAAACATTATGGCCACCTGCCTAATATGCTGTTGGTCCTCTGTGTGCAGCCCCATATGCAGTAGGGTGCGATGCACTGTGGATTGTGACAAATTCCTCCTGTGACCACCATTAAAATTTTCTGTGACGTGCTACAGTAGACTTTCCGTCGGTTCGGACCAGATGGGATAGCCTTCGATGCTCTGTCCCAGTCGTCTGGCCATAGCAATTTGGCCCTTGTCAAAGTCGCTCAGGTCCTGCCCATTTCTCCTGCATCCAACACATCAACTTTAAGAACTGACTGTTCACTTGCTGCCTAATATATTCCATCCCTTGACAGGTGCCATTGCAACAAGATAATCAATGTTATTCACTTTACCTGTCAGTGGTCATAATGTTTTAATGATTGAGACACAAAGCTTTAATTGCAAGTAAACATTTAGGTTCCAGACTAGGAGCAGTTACAAGGAGTTTTTTTTCTTGGACCTGCAACTTATTGGAATCAGTGGTGTCATGGAATAGATGTTTTGTGTTGGTATCATGAGATGGAGGAGAGGGAAGGGATTAAACTCTTCCTGTGAAAAAAAGACACAAAGTGATGGAGTATCTCAGCGGGTCAGGCAGTATCTCTAGGGAGCATGGATAGGAGATGTTTCGGGTCAGGACGCTTCTTCAGACTGATTGTAGTGTGGGGGGGGGGGGGGTGGTGGAGCTGTTGAGATTGAAGGGTTGCTAATAAGGAAAGTGGGTGGAAGGGGAGGGGAAGCGAAAAATAGGTGCAAGTCCAGGTGGGCCACAGGAGAGAGGGGAGGTTTGGAGGGGGAAGAAGGGAGAGGTAGATATTTTTGTAGTTACCTAAAATTGGAGAATTCATTGTTCATACTTTTGGGTTGTAAGCTACCACAGCGTGGGTTGTAAGAACATTGAATTCTCCAAGTTTAAGTAACTACAAAACCCTCCCCCTCTCAAAGGGCTCTAATTTTGGATTCCCTCATAGTTAGGAACTTCTCCTTTACAATTTTGAATCAAACCTTTTCATATTTTTAAAAACCTGTCTTTAAGCATATTATCTCATCATTGCCTGTTTCATACATCATTAATGCCATGGTTTTACTGAGGCTATTTTTCACTCAGAAGATTATTTAAATTGATTACACCTGCAGACCGATTACATTCCCATTAATGACAAGACATTTCTTTGATCGTAACCTACAGAGATGTTTATTTCCTTTTCAGGGTCAGTCGCATCACTGACATTGTCAACAAAATCTGGAATTAAATTGTCGTGAGCATTTTCGTACAGGGAGAACAAGATACGACACAAAATAAATGACTTGCTCTTCCATGTCGATTTCCTGTGGTATAGTTCTTAAACTATAGAGAAATACATAGGAGGCCAAAAAATTTCCACCCCCTAGTTGAAACTATTTCTAGTTACACTAGAAATTGTGAGAAAGTCTATTATAAGCACTATATACTATTTCTCTGGGGATCGGGCCAATTATTTAATGATCAATAAAAGGCAGAAATTCAAGAAAAATCCACCAATCTGCCTTCTCTGTTGCATCTTCATTCTGTCTTTTTTACTTTTCCTCTCTTACCTTTTTCTCCCGCTACGCAGCCCTATGTCTGAGGCCTCCTTCTCTCAAGCTCTTGGCTTCTCTGGCCCCTAAAGGGCGAGATTTACTGTCTCAAGGCGGAGAAACACACTCTTTTATCTTGCCACTGGACACTCTGCAACCAAATGGGAAGCAGAATGTTAGAAACCTAGAAATTTTCTCAGGCTCCCTCCAATCAACGTTCTTCTGAACAACTATCCAGTCTGTTTCTGATTGGCACCCACTTCAATCAGTAACTGGCTAAAATGTCCTGAATATAGCTTCCTGAACTCCAAGTAAAGTTATTCTTTTGTTTCTTTACTTACATCTGTCATATCTGAGATGCATAATTTTATGTCAATTATATTCTCTGTTCATACTCCTCTCGTAGAGCGACACAGTGGCACAGCGGTAGAGTTGCTGCCTTTCAGCACCAGAGACCCAGATTTGATCCTGAATACAGGAGAGGCGTTACAGAGTTTGTACGTTCTCCCTATGACAGTGTGGGGGTTTTCCGGGTGCTCCGGTTTCCTCCCACACTCCAAAGACGTACACATTTGTATGTTAATTGGCTTCTGTAAAAATTGTGAATTGTCCCTAATGTATCTTAGGATAGTGCTAGTGTACAGGGTGATTGCTGGTCGGCGTGGGCTCAGTGAGCCAAAGTGATTGTTTCCACGCTGTATCTCTAAAGTCTAAAGCTGCCAGAGACTGATGGACCAAATTACCTATTTTTATGGCATGGTGGCACAGAAGGGGAAGAAATGCTATGCACAGATCTCACAAAGGAAGCTGAGATGAGAAGATAAATGGATTCTGCTCTGACGTTATTCACAGAGTAACAATTCTGAAAAATATCTTTGGGTCATTAGGCATTGCAAGGACTTGCAGGATTGTAGCCCTAAAGTTACAGCAGTTGTGGACTTTATTGTTCAATATATTCAGATTATTTATTCATCATTCTCAGTTGTCAGAAGAAAGTATTACAGGGCATTCTTCTCATTTTACGCATGGAAGAAGGAATTTGTATTTACATCATACTATCCAAACCACATGATGGCCCACAGCACTTTGAACCTAGTTAGGTACTTATATAAAACAGTCATTATTATAATATTGGCATGGAAATGTGGCAGCTAATTTAAGCACCACACTCACGCCAATAGCAATAACAATATATGTCATGAATGTCTTTTAGGGATTTGTGGCAGGCATTGAGATCAAAATTACTACATCCATCATTCACCCACCAGCAACATCAATGGCTTTCTGTCCTACAGGTTTGGCACTGTTTTTGAAGAACCATTGCTGCAGATACCGATTAAACAGAAAGCCATTTCCAGAATTATGTAATTTGCTTCAAGAAGATAGACAATAGACAATAGATAATAGACAATAGGTGCAGGAGTAAGCCATTCGGCCCTTTGAGCCAGCACCGCCATTCAATGTGATCATGGCTGATCATTCTCAATCAGTACCCCGTTCCTGCCTTCACCCCATAACCCCTGACTCCGCTATCCTTAAGTGCTCTATCTAGCTCTCTCTTTAATGCATTCAGAGAATTGGCCTCCACTGCCTTCTGAGGCAGAGAATTCCACAGATTCACAACTCTCTGACTGAAAAAGTTTTTCCTCATCTCTGTTCTAAATGGCCTACCCCTTATTCTTAAACTGTGGCCCCTGGTTCTGGACTCCCCCAACATTGGGTACATGTTTCCTGCCTCTAACGTGTCCAACCCCTTAATAATCTTATGCGTTTTGATAAGATCCCCTTCTCATCCTTCTAAATTCCAGTGTATACAATATTTCACCAACCCAGACCATAAGGATTGTGTTGGCAGAACATGTCTCCATTATATTTACATTTATTTGGTTCTATGTCCTTGACACAACCAGATAGACCCTCATCAGTATCAAACGTAATTCTGGCCGCATATGTCTTAGATACATGATTATTAAGCAGAATGGAACCTACAGGCTATACAACAAATCTCAGTTTCCATTAAGCCTCAGTAATGGTCGGCGGGCAGGACTACAAGTCTAACTGAAGCACAGGGGACTACGACCCCCTCTCCCTACTATCCTACTAGCCAATGTGCAATCACTGGAAAATAAAGTGGAGGATTTAAGGTCAAGGCTGCTTTACCAAAGGGAGCTGAGGGAATGTTCTGTGTTCTGTTTCACAGAGACTTGGCTCACCCCAGCTCCCCAAACTCAGCCCTCCAGCCTGACCGTTTCTCCATCCATCGTATGGACCGTACGCAGGCATCTGGGAAAGGGAGAGGCGGGGGCGTCTGCCTCATGGTCAACTCTTCGTGGTACTCAGACATGGCAGTTCTGTCTAACTCCTGCTCTCCGCACCTGGAACATCTGGTGGTAAAGTGCCGCCCCTTCTACCTCCCGAGGGAATTCACCTCCATCACCCTGACCACGGTCCACATCCCACTCCACGCAGACCTCCGTCTAGCATTGGAGGAGGTGCATGCCATGGTCAAAAAGCACCAGACAGCGTTCCCCAAAACTTTTACCACCATAGCTGGGGACTTCAACAAAGCCCACCTGAAAAAATCACTCACAAACTACCACCAACATGTTGCCTGCAGCACCAGAGAATGAAGCACCCTGGACCACTGATATACGACCATCAAGGAGGCCTATCGCTCTATCCCTCATCCTCACTTCGGGAAATCCGACCATTCATTGGTGCTGCTTCTTCCTACATACAGGCAGCAACTGAAGAATACATCCCCAGAGGCGAGGACTGCACAGAGCTGGTCTGGCGAGGCAGAGGAACAACTCCAGGACTGCTTGGAGTCAGTAGACCGGGTAATGCTCAAGGACTCGGCAACGGACCTGAATGAATATGCCACAGTCGTTACAGACTTCATAAGGAAATGTGTAGAGGACTGTGTTCCTACAAAAACCTTCCAAGTATTTCCTAACCAGAAACCTTGGATGAACCAGGTGATCCACATTCTTCTGAGAACCAGATCCCGGGCATTCAGATCTGGTAACGCAGAGGTCTATAAGAAGTCCAGAAACAACCATGACAAGGCCATCAAAAAGGCCACAAGGGACTTCCGCTCAAAGCTGGAGGATGGGGCAGATGTTCGGCAACTGGAAGGGTTTGAATGCCATCACCTCCTACAAGGCAAAACCAGGAGGCAGCTCAAGCGACATCAAAGCATCACTCCCTGGTGAGCTCAATGCATTCTATGCACGCTTTGATAGGGAGAACACTGATGTGCCTTCCCGAGCCGCTGTGTAATGGTATTATAGTCACAGTCACAGAGGCCGACGTCAGAAGATCCTTCAGGGGGGTGAACCCTCGGAAAGCGCCTGGACCTGATGGTGTACCCGGTCGAGTTCTCAAAACCTGTGCAGACCAACTGGCTGGAGTTTTTGCGGACATTGTTAACCTCTCATTACTGAGGTCTGAGGTTCCCACCTACTTTAAGAGGGCACCAATAATACCGGTGCCCAAGAAGAGTAAATAATTGAATACATTTTTTGATAATTTAAAAAAAAGCTAGTTAACAAGCTCACGGAACTGGGTCTCTGCGCATCCCTCTGCAATTGGATCCTCAACTTCCTCATCCACAGACCACAGACTGTTCGAATTGGCAGAAATACTTCTTCCTCATTAACAATCAGTACGGCAGCACCTCAAGGCTGCGTGCTCAGCCCCCTGCTCTACTCACTCTATACTCATGACTGTGTAGCCGGACACAGTGCGAACTCCATCTTCAAGTTAGTCGAAGACACCACTGTTGTTGGACGAATTACAGAAGGTGATGTCAGAGTATAGAAGTGAGATCGACCGATTGACCAAATGGTGCCAGCACAACAATCTGGCTCTCAATATCAGTAAAACCAATGAACTGATTGTGGACTTTGGAAGAGGAAGGATGAGGACCCACAATCCTGCTTACATCGACAGGACGATGGTGGAGAGAGTAAAAAAAATTCAAATTCCAGGGCGTGCATATTTCCACTATCCATAACAATTTGGCCCTTGTCAAAGTCACTCAGGTTTTTACTCCTGCCCATTTCTCCTGCATCCAACACATCAATTCAAGAACCGGCTGTTCACTTGCTGCCTAATATATCCCACCCCTTGACAGGTGCCATTGTAACAAGATAACCAATGTTATTCACTTCACCTGTCAGTGGTCATAATGTTTTGGCTGATTGGTGTGTGTATATATATATATATAATAATGTGTTGTGTGTGTGTGTGTGTGTGTGTGTGTGTGTGTGTGTGTGTGTGTGTGTGTGTGTGTGTGTGTGTGTGTGTACGTGTGTGTGTGTACGTACTTGTGAATATGTATATATATAAAAAACTGAACTTTTCTTTTCTCTCGTTTATCATATTGTTTGCATTGTACCATGTTTACATATTTTTCTGTTGTGCTGCAGCAAGTAAGAATTTCATTGTCCTATCTGGGACATATGACAATAAAACACTCTTGACTCTAGTCATTCTGACAGTGTTGAATTTTCTACTGTTCCGAAAGTTTTACCTTCTTATGGAATTAATACTTATTTTATCCATCCATCACTTGGTCTGATTAACAAATGCCCAGTGTTAATTTGCTTGTGCTTGTCCTGGAGAAAAAGTTTGTATGTGGCCAAGTTTAGTGGTTTTTTTGAGTTGGCTGAATAACAAGCAGAAAGGATTTGGGGGTCGGTTCCACAAGTCCACTATCCATTGCCTCTGCAGAAACATTGGTTACTAAGCAAGACAAGATTGTATGGAAAATTCGGACCATTTCTAAACACTCTCTTCTGCCAAAGCTGAAAGACATTTGCTTATGTCAGATGGTAGCAAAGCTGAATCTTCTGTGACTAACTCTAGGAAAAGTGGAGGAAGCCACCTAGAGTGATGCAAAATATTGCAGCTTCATTTCTGAAACTATTTGCTACATATTATTATTAGAATACAATATGATACGATACGATAGAACTTTATCCCAGGAGGGAACTTAATTTGCAGCTTCATTTCTGAAACTATTTGCTACATATTATTATTAGAATATGATATGATACGATACGATAGAACTTTATCCCAGGAGGGAACTTAATTTGCCAACAGTCATAAAAAGCACAAAATACATGAAATTAAAGTAACGAGTGGTAAGGCTTTGGGGATGTGCAAAGATTAAGGAGGTGGGGGGGGGGGGGGGGGGGGTGGAGAGGGATCAGTCTCAGTTTACCCCACAACAGAAGGGGGAGGAGTTGGAAAGTTTGATAGCCACAGGGAAGAAGGATCTCCTGTGTCATTCTGTCCTGTATCTTGGTGGAACCAGTCTGTTACTGAAGGTACTCCTCAGGTTAACCAGTGTGTCATGGAGGGGGTGAGCTGTATTGTCCAGGATGCTCCGCAGTTTGAGGAGCATACCCCCTTCCAGGACCACCTCCCATTAATTCATAGCCTGACATATTGTGGTCGTCCAGTCAGGTAATTGTTGATCCTGGACACCAATGGAGCATCCACCCGCATCTTTGTCAGTTTGCTCCCACGCAGTGCAGGCCGGATCGCGTTAAAAGCACTGGAGAAGTTACAAAAAACATGGCTCTCGCTTTGCTTCCAGGCTTATCCAGGTGAGCATAGGAACGATGGAGCAGGTGGATGATGGCATCCTCAACCTCCATCTTTGTTTGATAAGCGAACTGCAGGGGGTCCAGGTAGGGTTTAACCAGGAGTCACAGGTGGGTGAGCACCAGCCTCTCCAGGGACTTCATGTGTGAAGTTAGCGCCACCGTCTGAAGTCATTGGAGGAGCTGGGGCGTGTCCTCTTTGGTACAGGAATCAGGCAGGATGTCTTCCACATCACAGAAACCCTCTCCAGGCTCAGGCTGAAGATATGCTAGAGTACTCCATACAACTGGCTGGCACACGCCTTGAGTACCCTAGGGCTGACACCATCGGGAACCGCAGCAGAGTCTGCTCAGCTCCTTCCTCACCTGCTCAGCCTTGATAGTCAGTCTTGGCAAAGGGCAGAGGAAGTGGACGGGGATTGAGGGGGAGAGACTGTCAGGGAGCAGGAGGGAGGGTGGGCAGAGGTCCCACCATTAAATCTATTTAAAAAACAGGTTTAGCTCATTGGCCCAGTCCTGATTGCTTTCCCTCCCCAGGCCACTGGTCTTCTTGTAGCCTGTAATGCTCTTCTCATCGCACTCCACACATCCCTCATGTTGTTCTGCTGAAGTTTCCGCTCCAGCTTCTTCCTGCAGTCGTCCTTGTCCTGTCTTCGTCTCGCCTTCAGGTCTTTCTGCACCCATTTCACCTCCTCCCTGTCACCATTCCTGAAGGCCCTCTTCTTCTGGTTGAGAAGGGGCTTTATGTCACTGGTGACCCAGGGTTTGTTGTTGGGGAAACAGTGTAGTCTCCTCAGGGACAACGATATTCACACAGAACTTTATGTAGTCGGTAACACAGTCCGTAAGTCCATCAATGTCCTCTCCATGGGCACTACAGAGTGCATCCCAGTCTGTGTCCTCAAAACAGCCCTGTGGAGCATCATAGGCCTCCTCCTCACTGACCTTGTGGTCACAGGCAGCCTCTGGACCATTGGCTTATACCTGGGTAGGAGGTGAACCAGGTTGTGGTCAGACCTTCCCAGTGGCGGAAGAGCTGTGGAGCTGTACGCCTCTTTAACATTGGCATACAGCAAGGCCAATGTTTTCACATCCCTAGTGGGACAGTCTACAAACTGAGTGAAAGTGGGTAGGGTAGCGTCCAAAGTCACGTGGTTGAAGTCCCCCGAGATAGCGATGAAAGCACTTGGGTGTTGTGCCTGGAGTCTCGCAGTGACTGCGTGGATGACATCACAGAGGGTTGGCGGATGGATGAATGTAAACAGCCATCACAATGGCATGTGAGAATTCCCTAGGCATATAGAATGAATCATTATAATAATATGTGCTACACATCTATTTGTTAAATGAATCATTTGTGAACACAGTGTGAATTAACAATTTGGTTTCTTAACCAGATTGCACTAAACTGGCTCAGTAAAGTGGAGATGCTAGCATGAAGTTTCAAAGGTTCGTGCAAAAACATGGGTATCGATGTCAGAGAAGTAAGCTTACAATTATAACGCTCACTTGAACATCTTGAGAGAATATCTACGTGTTTATAATTGTTATAACAATTTATGACTAGAAATGTTAGCATTCTCTTTTCTAACATTTATTTAGTTTAGTTTAGAGATAAAGCACGGAAACAGACCCTTCGACACATGACATCTGCACCGACCACTGTACATTAGCACCATCCTACACACTCAATTTCCAATTATTTTACCGAAGCCAATTAACCTACAAACCTGTACGTCTTTGGAGTGTGGAAGGAAACCGGAGCACCCAGAGAAAACCCACGCGAGAACATACAAACTCCGTACAGACAGCATCCGTGGTCAGGATTGAACCTAGGTCTCTGGCATTGTAAGGCAGCAGCTCCACCGCTACGCCACTCTGTCACCCCTTAATGTCGGACCTTGATGCCGTCAGTCATCTTAGTAATGGATTTCTGCAGCCCATTTGCCACAGGGTACACTGTCCAAGAGTTAAAAAATGTCCTGAATCTTGTGAACAAACTGAATATTTCCAGGTAATAGGAATTTCCAGGTAATTCTGCATAATATCGAAAGCTGTAGTCAGAATTATATTTTAATAGTCTTTCTAACCAGGTACAGTATTAACATGCAGTAATAATTTAGGCATTGGATTTCAACACTTAACTATAATTTTACAATTTAATTAAGGAAACATGAGTTCTTCTAGAAATATTCTCCAAGACTTAATGCATTGGAAGAGAAATAAAAAATCAGAAATCAAGAATAAAAAAGGAAAGCAGATTTTCACAATTCCAGAAGATAGTTAAGAACATTGATCACTGAGACTGGATGAATGATATCACATGATAAGTAAACAAACAGTCACTTGAGCCAATAGAGGTATGAAGGAGAACCTTGGTGGCCATTAAATAGAGTACATTCTACACGATGCTGCTGGATGTAAACAGTCTAATTGCTATAAGGAAGTTGGTGTGGAGGAATTTTCCAGAGGGACCGAGGATGTTGCCAGTGGTGGGACAGTTTAGGACCACAGGGTACAGCCTCAGGATAAAAGGTCGCACCTTAAGATTGGAGATGAGGAGGAATTTCGTCAGCCAGAGGGTGGTGAATCTGTTAAATTAATTGCCACAGACAGTTGTGGAGGCCAAGTCATTGGGTATTTTTAAAGCAGAGCTTTATAGGTTCATGATTAGTAAGGGTGTCAAAGGTTACGGGGAGAAGGCAGGAGAATGGGGTTGAGAGGGAAAAATAGATCAGCTATGTTCAAATGGTGGAGTAGACTCGATGGGCCAAATGGCCTATTTCTGCTCCCATATCATGTCTCATTTATTGGTGTTAGGATAGCTTTGATTTTACCAACATAATTTTTCTTCGATGCATTTTTTTTTCTTCTCATATATACCAGTAATTGGTCATAATAAACATTAAATGTCAAATAATAAATATTTACATTGATAAGGATAAGATTAACATATTTTAATCATACCTGGAAAGATAGGAAGGATTTGTGTAGTCATCCTTGTCAGAGACACATACATACAATTACAAATGCCTTTCACCCTACACGCACACATGTCACCTATGTCAAAAACATAGCCAATAATCACAATATATGTTCTGCAATTTTCTCTAAGAATGATGGTTGTTACTTAATTTCTAAGTATCATCACCGACAATAGCAGGTTGCTTTGGACAAGAAGTATTATTCCAACTGATCCTGTACTTGTTTTTCACAGGTGCTGTAGTAGCACAGAATGTGGATTACCCTGCATCGTACGCCGCGCGGATGCAACAAGCCTGTTGAGCTCAGGTGTGTGCTGCAACATTCTCTACAATTCTATTTATTAATCAACATGGTTCTGACCCATGACCCATAGTGTGAAGACTGACACCTGGTGGTTGAAGTACATAGACCCTTTCTTCATCTTTAAATCACATATTAAAACAGTTTGGCACACGTTTTAACTCGCAGCCACTGAAGATGGATGTTGCACTTCCAGGCACTAAAACCCTTCTGTCTTTATTCACACACGCACGAGTGACATTCCTTTTGTCTCACTATAGAAATTAGAATATATGCAACTTCCAACCTATATTTTTATATCCCACAAAAACAAAGAGCAGAGGCACAGCAACTCAGCCAGAAGACATGAGTTGCATGGCTTTGACTAGAGCACTAACATGCAACTGACTGCATGGGAATGCTTGAGTTATTCGCACTGTACACATTTGTTACATAGCTGCTGGGTCTCAGAGTAGTTATTGCAGTCTTTCAATGTAATAGAACTGGGAACAGATCTATTCTAAACTTCAGATTAAATGGTTTGGTTACCTAGTAAAAATGATAACATTGGATTGTCAGTTATTGTATATTTAATTGTTGTACGGTGGCATTAATGCGCCCGAAAGCTGCAGGAAGCAAGAATTTCATTGTTCTATTCCCAGTTTTTATTACAATTAAAACTCCTGATTCTCAGGAACAGGCCCTTTCACCCACAATGTCTGTACTGACTTTATGACAAATTAAACTCATTTCTCTATTTCCTCTGCATATATGCCTGTCTAAATGTGTCTTAAACGTCTCCATTGTATCTGCTTCCACCACCCTCTGTCATCGCATGCCAGACACCTACTCTCCCACTTGCCTCACATTTCTTGCCCTTAATGTAATCTTTTATTAATCATTCATTTAATCTATGTACTTGTATAAAGTCTGAAGAAGGGTCCTGACCTGAAACGCCCCTGTTCCCCAAGGATGCTGCCTGACCTTGTGTCGTCCCATGTATAGATAAATGACTTTATGTCCTCCACAAGTTATGAACGCCTGACTTACGTGCAGTCCATACATGTACAAACAAGTATTTGAGTGACTGTTGTCTGTCTGCAGGCATCTTTTGCCCTGTGGGAGTTCAGTTCACGACAATATCAGACTGGTTAAGTTTAACTATCACTGCTCTTGGTGGGCCTATGTTTTTTATTTAAACCTATTGCTAGCAGGTGCATCTCCACGTTATAAACAGTTATCAGGAACAAAACCATGTCATAACCTGAGGAAGAATTGTATTCATGATTGTATTGAAATGAAATAACCATTGATGGAGACCATAATATTGAAGATATTAGGAAAATAAAATTTGAAAAGATAATGCTGGAAAATACTCGATTGGTCAGGCAGTATCTGTAAAGAGAGAAAGGGGATGAACATTTCAGGTTAGTAGCCAGCTCTCATTCACTTGAAATTTTACCTCGTGTTCCTTTTGGTGTAGCTACTCCTGACCAGCTGAGGATGTTCAATATGTTTTCTGTCTTAGTACAGGTAGATTTGCATTTAATATCAATTTGTTTCATTTAGTGTTTCTTACAAGTGTGAAATTAAAAACATAAACGGCATCGCATTTCTAATTTAATTTCTTGGCAAACTTTTTAAAAATGTGTCTAGACATATAATATAGTATTTCCCAAGCTTATGGCGTATGTACATTATGGTGTATGTATCTGTCAGCTTACAGAATGCCTCTTTTGTATTAACATTGTGGAGATTTTTAGATTTAGGTTTATTATTGTTGCATGTACAGTGAAAAGCATTGTTTTGCAGGCTATCCAATCAATATATATTATACATAAATACAATCAAGCCAAACTTATGTGCAATAGATAAAGGGGAAGATATTTATCACTCGCCTGTACTCTTAATAATAATAATAATAATACATTTTATTTATATAGCGCTTTTCATATACTCAAAGACGCTTTACAGAGATTTTGAGAACATAGGGAAATTAATAAATAGATAAATAAGTAAATAAATAAATGAACAGAGAAAGGAGACAGTAGGTGAGGTGACCTTCAGTGGTTGAAGGCAGTGCTGAACAAGTGAGACTTCAGCGATGTTTTGAATGTGGTGAGTGTGGGGGAGTCTCTAACGGTTTGGGGTAGTGAGTTCCATAGGGTGGGAGCAGCGATGGAGAAAGCCCTGTCCCCCCAGGATCTGAGTTTAGTCCGGATGTGGGGGGATAGGAGATTGGCAGCGGCAGAGCGGAGGGTGCAGGTGGGAGTGTGCCTGTGGAGGAGGTCGGTCAGGTAGGATGGGGCCAGGTTATGGAGGGCTTTGTAGGTTATGAGGAGGATTTTGTACTGGATTCTCTGGGGGATGGGGAGCCAGTGGAGTTTATAAAGGACGGGGATGATATGGTCACGGATCGAGGTGTGTGTGAGTAGACGGGCAGCGGAGTTTTGAATGTATTGAAGTTTATTGATGATTTTTGAGGGTGCGCCATAGTCCTCTGTTGCAGTAGTCCAGACGGGAGGTGATGAAGGCGTGGATGAGGGTTTCTGCAGCTGTGGAGGAGAGGGATGGACGGAGACGGGCAATGTTTTTGAGGTGGAAGAAGGCTGTCTTTGTGATGTGTTTGATGTGTTTGTCGAAGGAGAGGGTTTGATCAAGGATAATTCCAAGATTCCGGATGTGAGGTGAGGTGGATACTGGGAGACCATCAATGTTGAGGATGAAGTTTTGGGTGGATTTGGTGAGCATTTTTGGACCAATGATGATGATTTCAGATTTGTTGCAATTGAGTTTGAGGAAGTTTGATTGAAGCCAAGATTTTATTTCAGTAATGCAGTTTGTCAGTGTAGAGTGTGTGGTGGAGGAGATTGACTTGGTGGAGATGAGGAGCTGGATATCATCGGCGAAGCAGTGGAAGTTGAGACCATGACGGCGGATTAATTGACCAAGGGGGAACAGGTAGAGGATGAAGAGGAGGGGACCAAGGACTGAGCCTTGGGGGACACCTTGGGGGAGGGGAGCGGTGGGGGATTTACAGTTGTTAATGGAGATGAACTGGTGTCTGTCAGAGAGGTAAGATTTAAACCAGGATAGGGCTGTGCCGGTGATGTTAAGGGAGGTTTCAAGTCGGGTGAGGAGAATGGAGTGATTTATGGTGTCAAAGGCGGCGCTGAGGTCAAGTAGGATGAGGATGTTGAGGTTGCCAGCGTCGGAGGAGAGGAGAATGTCGTTTGTGATTTTGAGGAGCGCAGTTTCAGTACAGTGGTTTGAGCGGAATCCAGATTGGAAAGTTTCATACAAGTTATTGGTAGAGAGGTGGTATTTTAGTTGGGAAGCTACAGCACGTTCCAAAACTTTGGACAGAAAGGGTAGGTTGGAGATTGGTCTGAAGTTGTTTGGGGTGTCAGGGTTTAGACCAGGTTTTTTCAGAATGGGGGTGACAGCAGCGATTTTGAGGGATGGCGGGACGATGCCAGTGGACAGGGAGGAGTTTATTGTTGCAGTGATAAGTGGAGAGAGAGCAGGAAGGCAGGCCTTGACAAAGCTGGAGGGGATGGGGTCCAGGGAGCAGGTGGCAGTTTTTATTCCTGTGAAGAGGTCAGAGAGGTCGGTGGTGGAGATTGGGGAGAACTGAGGCAGGGGCTGACAGGATAAGGGGGGGCAGGTGGTTTGAGGGGGAGCAGGTGCGTTGGTGGTTAAGGTGCTGTAGATGTTGTCTATTTTGCTTTGGAAGAATGAAAGGAAAGTGGTGCATTTGTCAACTGTGAATGATTGGGAGATGGTGTCCAGGGGGCTGAGGAGTTTGTTTATTGTAGAGAAGAGTGTTTTGGGGTTTCCAGAGCCAGAGTGAATTATTTGAGAGTAGTAGGTGGAGTGGGCATGGGAGAGGGCATCTTTATAGTGCTGTATGTGGTCTTTGTAGGCTTGGGAGTGAATTGTGAGACCTGTTTTGTTGCGGAGTCTTTCAAGTTGACGGGCATGAGTTTTCATCACGCGGAGTTCAGGGGTAAACCAGGGAGCAGAGTGGGTGAAGGAAACTGTTTTGGTTTTTATAGGTGCAAGCTGGTCGAGGCAGGAGGAGAGAGTGCGGTTGTAGTAGTCAGTGAGGTCAGAGGGGCTGTGGAGGTCAACGAAGGGAGAGGCGGACATTATTTCAGAGAGGGAGGATGAGAGCGAGGTAGGTGAAACAGAGTTCAGCTTGCGGAAGTTTATTTTGCGTTTTTGCTTTGGAGCTGGGGTGGGAATGTTGACGGACATGGTGATGGCTAAGTGATCAGAGAGGGTGGGGTCGGAGCCAGAGAGGTGATGTAGATTTAGTCCAGTGGAGCAGACAAGGTCCAGAATGTGCCCACGGTTATGGGTGGGAAAATTTACATGTTGGTTACATTCAGGCAACCAGGTAAGGAGGCACTCTTTTGGTTTGAACACCTACAATTTTTATAGTAATTGTTTTCCAGTGCTAATCCACTATTGACCCGATATATTGAATCCAGTTTGACAATGAACCGCCAATGAACTTGATCTCACTGCTGTTGTGCTGCTTATGTGATTCTATAACCACCATAGTACATCCCCTCCAGTTTTGCTGACATTAGTACCATCATTTCACAATGAGCTCAGCAGACTAATCGCAACAATTCCTTCTCCATGGCTTAATTCAATTAATTGGGTAATTTATGGATTTCCTGCTAACCATGATTTGGCCATACTTCAAATCACCGAGTAATCTAACTGGACAATTTTTTCCTGTGGTTCTAATGTTATAGAACAGAAAACAATTGTCCATACAACTGAACATCATTTTATCATGAATTGCAACCTCAGTGAGACAACAGATAAAAGGAGAACATTTGTGAAACAACATAAAGCAGCTTTCCAGAATTAAACCAATGAAATATTTACAAATTTTATAAAACAACTAGAAAAGAGGGCCCGTTGGGCCCGTCCCCACACCCCCCATTCTCTCCTCCCCCAGCCCCACTCTTACTCTCCAAGTGTGCCCGTTGGGCCCGTCCTCCTGATCTGTGTATGTCAAGTGACCACTATAGCCTTCTTTTTTTTTTTTTTTTCCTAATCAGATGTTTTTGTTTTTTTTCCTAATCAGATGTGCAGCACTTTGGTCAACGTGGGTTGTTTTTAAATGTGCTATACAAATAAAACTGACTGGACTTGACTTGACTTGACTTGCAATAACAAAAAAGACTTCTTGGAAGCTTTTCGAAACAATGTAGCCGTCACAAGCTGAAAACTAAATCCTTTTCTGTCCTTTTCTGGGAACTTTTGGAAACAAATGTAGCCTCTTTCCCCGTTGGGCCCGTCCCCGAGGGGTGAGGGAGGTGGGGAGGGATGGGGAGTTAGTTGGGGAGGAGGGGGGGAGGGAGTGGGGATGGAGGTGGGAAGGAGTGGGGAGGAAGGGGTTGAGGGGGGAAGGGGGACCACCCCTTTCTTTTTTCGAAACACTTGCCCCGGTGGCCCACGAGCATAGGGGCCCCATGCTGATCTGTGTATGTTAAGTGACTTGCAATAAAAAACACAACTTTAAAAAACAATCAGCTGCTTCACACAAGCATTGTGACGTCACAAGCTGAAGACCTTGAAAAAAAAGGTTTAAAATAAAAAGATGTAAATTTGTAAAGAGTAGACACCCAATAGCAGCTGCTTGTCCATTGTGACATCACACGCTGAAGGGGGGGGGGACGGGGGTCAGCTCGAGCTCATCTCACAGGGGCATTGTGACATCACAAGCTGAAGACCTTCAATAAATCCGCACCACAGCGCCCCCTATAAATTAGGGGGGGGGGGGAGCGCTTTAAAACCTCTGTAACTTTAAAAAACATGCGACCGAATTAAATAAAAAATAATTTTCCAGCAGATAACCGCGTGGTGATTAAGGTGGTGCAAAACTCGTGGCGCTACGGTTCACCGTTTTGACGAAATCAGAGAAACCGTTGTTACGCGCATACCAGGTCAAACCCCCAAAAAAAATATACACAAGAAGTGAGTTTTAATAGTATACTAGAACAAGTGTGCCCGTTCAAAGCGGGCCCGTTGGGCCCGTCCCCACACCCCCCATTCTCTCCTCCCCCAGCCCCACTCTTACTCTCCAAGTGTGCCCGTTGGGCCCGTCCTCCTGATCTGTGTATGTCAAGTGAGCACTATAACCTTCTTTTTTTTTTTTCCTAAACAGATGTGCAGCACTTTGGTCAACATGGGTTGTTTTTAAATGTGCTATACAAATATAATTGACTTGACTTGACTTGACTTGACTTGCAATAACAAAACAATCAGTGCTTTTCTGGAAACTTTTCGAAACAATGTAGCCGGCACAAGCTGAAAACTAAATCCTTTTCTGGAAACTTTTCGAAACAAATGTAGCCGTCACAAGCCACAAGCTGAAAACTAAATCTGCACCGCAGCGCCCCCTATAATTTAGGGGGGGGGGAGCGCTTTAAAACCTCTGTAACTTAAAAAACATGCGACCGAATTAAATAAAAAACAATTTTGCAGCAGATAACCGCGTGGTGATTAAGGCGGTGCAAAAATCGTGGCGCTACGGTTCACCGTTTTGACGAAATCAGAGAAACCGCTGTTACGCGCATATATATATATATAACACAAGATCTGAGTTCCCGTTCAATGCGGGCCCGTTCAATGCGGGCCCGTCCCCACACCCCCCATTCTCTCCTCCCCCAGCCCCACTCTTACCCGTTTGGTGATGACAGATGTTGCGGTATTTGTGGAGGGGGGAGAGAGTGAGGTGGGAGGGGGGGGGGATAGCGGGGAGATGTTCTCCCGGGTGTGGGAGAGAGGAGAGAAGCAAAGGGAGAGAGGAGAGGTGAGCCGGTGATCGCGGGCTGGCGCCGCTAACGGCGTCCATTGTTTTGGTGCGAGTGAGGAGATGCCGCGCATGCGTGTTGAGTACTGAGTGAGGAGATTCCGCGCATGCGTACTGAGCACTGCCGGACCGCAGCGCCCCCCTTCTGTCAAAACTTCGATAAATGAGGGGGGGCAGCACCTTTAGACCTCTGTAACTTAAAAAATATGCGTCCGAATTAAATAAAAATATCATTTTCCAGCAGCGAACCGCATGCTGATTAAGGCGGTTCAAAAATCGTGGCGCTACGGTTCACCGTTTTGCCGGAATTGCCTTCAGCCGACATCAGTGGAATATATATACAAACATCGCTTCAAGATCTGAGTTTTAGTAGTAGATAGATAGATAGATAGATAGATAGATAGATAGATAGATAGATAGATAGATAGATAGATAGATAGATAGATAGATAGATAGATAGATAGATAGATAGATAGATAGATAGATAGATAGATAGATAGATAGATAGATAGATAGATAGAAGATAGATAAACTACAATATGCATTGTTGGAAAATGGTTACCTCCTCAGTCGAACTCAGGATTTTTGGCATTTTTCCAGCTTCAAATCAGTATCTATAAATAGTGCTTTACATTCCACTATCACTTCAACATAAGGACTGACTTTACAATCCAGCACTGACAGCAAAAACTGAAGTCACGGGCAGTGCCTCCCAATATATCGTATCATTGCAATATAATTTTCTTCCATTTATTTTAAGTAGATATTTAAAAAATCAGGGATTGTGCTGCATGCACAAGATTTGATGGAAAATAAATTGGGATAAATGGTTTCCTGTTGTGCTGGATTCCATGTTCTCAAAAGAAAATGTGCACAACTAATATTGTTCACAGCTATCGGGGTGTCCCAAAATGATATACTGTCTGTTAGATGGATTATATTTTGGAATTGTAGTCATTTTAATGTGTGAAAAGCAGCAGCTATTGTGTACAGCATTGGTGACCAAAAGCAGAAATATTTGTAATTTGTTAAATTTGGTTGAGGGAAAATAATGGCTCAGAATAGCAGGAATAGTGCTCTCCTTCTGAATTGTATCAGGGAATTTTCATAATCACGTGGGAGGGTATGTGGATCCTCGATTTCCGGAGTGGGACTTGAAGCCACAAACATCTGACTCCAAGGCATGTGTGCAGTCAGCAGAGCCAGATACTCCAAGAGTAAGAAGGTGATCCAAGCCTTCAATTTCAAGGTTCATATCTTAATGTCTTTCAGTCCTTAGTCTAACTTTGCCTAAATGCAAATTCACTATAATCTCTCACATATTCTTTGTGGTTAAAGTAAAACCAACAGAACCCAATAAATCTCTTCTATTTCCCAAACCATTGGCCATTGTTTTGTCAGAAAGGGAGGCATAAGAACCCAAGTAGCTTGCTCGATCCAGGCACCGTCACTTGTTACAGCTTATGTAGTCGTAGATGACGTTTCAGGTCGAGACCCTTCTTCAGACTGATGTCAGGTGGGCGGGACAAAGGAAGGATATAGGTGGAGACAGGAAGATAGAGGGAGAACATTCAAGCCGCAGGCGGCAAGGACATCCATATGATGGATGCTATGATGATAACCAATGGCTCTTGGATTAATCACACCCTAATCTGCTTTCTTATCTCTATTAATTTTTGCCCCTAAAGACCAGCAGCAATAGAAATACATTTCTTGGATCCCACAAAAATAGCTCTCCTCATACAGTGCCTCAAAGACAACTCAGCAACCACCATCCAAGAGGAGCTGGATTGTTCTGAAGTCCACCATAATTATCACCTGTGAAAGACTCCTGACCTCTCCACTAGACAATACCGGGATTGGTTTAATGAAAATGATCAGGAGATCTGGGAGCTAAATAATTGCAGAGAGACACTTCAGTCACAAATTCACATCCTCATCTCCCACATCAGGGAGAAAAAAAATGTCAGGGACATACGAGTTGTCATAACTAAGATTATCTTCAAAAAAGGAGATAAATACGATTTGCAGAAGGGCTCTCCCTCCTGCCTGCCATGTTACTTCCTCAACCACCTTCTAGCAACAGGAGGGTTGGTCCCCCAATCAGTTTAGGGACTTCCTATCCAAAGTCACAATGGATATGATCTTCACCATGTCTAAAACTCCAAAAGAAGTGTACGAAACAACACCGACCATTATATGTACAGTTGTAGCGACCATAGAGAATGGTCCAGGTCGTCGAACCCTCGGATTGGCCAGCGAGGTCACGTGGGAACGCGACCATGGGGATTGGTCCAGGAAACGACATCGCTGATTGGCCAGCAATGTCAGGTGCGCGTTTGGCGCCCGATTTAGGCAGTTCGGCGAAGTCTTCAAGGAAGACAGTAAGTTTATATTGGTTGTCCTGTAACTTGTTGTTTTGACTCTGTATTCGTGTATTGCGGCTGCAATAAACTTCGTCTACAACTAGCAAGTTTCGGACTCGCCATATTGGTGACCCCGACGTGATCTGGACGATCACCAACTGAGCAGGAACCCGACGCCTCGTTGACGATGACCGAGCAGGGCACACCGGAGTCAAGCGCGGCAGGCGTTCATCTTCCGTTATTTTGGACGTACGCACCGCAAGCTTGGTTTATCCACGCCGAGGCTCAATTCCACATAAAGAAGGTGTCGGACGATTCCACGAAGTACTTCTACCTCGTCAGCGCTCTATCGCCGGACACAACCAAGCGCATGATGCGGTTTATCATAAATTCACCTGCGGAAGACAAATATGAAACCATGAAGAAGGCATTACTGCGAACCTTCGGGTTAAATAAGCATGGTGGTGCGGCAAAACTTCTGCACCTACCGGAGCTTGGAGACCAACTGCCTTCCGTCCGCATGGCCGAAATGATGGTGCTAGCCGGTGAGCATACGGATTGCCCGATGTTTGAACAGGCATTCCGCGAGAAACTTCCCGAGGATGTCCGACTGCTGCTTACGGATTGTTCTTTTAAGGACCCTGAAGCATATGCAGCGAAAGCGGACGCGCTCATAGCGGGAAAAAACAAGGCAAGTGATTCCATCAACAAAGTCTCGACATCGGTGACCACGCCACAGCGACGGCAAGATGGCGCCACGTCTCCCGCCAATTCTCCGAAAGCCCGCCAAAAAGATCCGCACAAGCGCGGCTGGTGCTATTATCACCTACGATGGGGTAACGAATCCCGCAACTGTCGTTTGCCTTGTACCTTCGCGGGAAATGCCTCGGCCGATCGTACATAGGGGCAGTTACGATTGGCAAGAACCGGCGCCTCTATGTCCATGATCGATTCACGGACACAGAATTTTTGGTAGACACCGGAGCCATCGTCAGCCTCATCGCCGGAGCCATCGTCCCACCCTCATCGCGGTTAATGGCAGCCCAATTCGCACTTTCGGCACACGGAAGATGTCCCTTGCGTTAGGCCTCCGCAGGTACGAATGGCCATTCATCATAGCCGACGTCAAACAAGCGATCCTGGGCGCAGATTTTCTCTGGGCTTTTTCACTGGTTCCTGATGTCCGCGGTAACGACCTCCGACCCGCTGCTGAAGACGAGCACGTCGCTCCGGCAATCGCCTCCTCGCCCAGCCCTACTGTCCAGGCCGTCGTCGCGGCCCCCGACTCGTATGCTGCGATTCTGGCAGAGTTCCCAGAGCTGCTCGTCCAACGTTTTGACGCACCTTCAGCTAAGCACGGTGTGGTCCATCACATCCGCACCGAAGGCCCTCCCGTTTTCGCTCGGGCCAGGAGACTACCGCCAGACAAACTGGTGATGGCACGGGCGGAGTTCAGGAAGATGGAGGAAATGGGAATTGTTCGTCAGTCTGACAGCCCGTGGGCCTCGCCGTTACACATGGTCTCCAAGGCATCTGGGGGGTGGAGGCCATGTGGCGATTATCAGCGTCTCAATGCTGTCACCACGGCTGATCGCTACCCCATACCGCACCTACAGGACTTTTCATCTGGACTGGAAGGAGCGGTGGTGTTTTCCAAAATCGATTTGGTGCGAGGATACCATCAGATTCCGGTGCGACCGGAGGACATACAAAAAACTGCAACTATTACTCCGTTCGGGTTGTTTGAATGGTTGCGTATGCCTTTCGGTTTAAAGAACGCGGCACAGGCTTTCCAGCGACTGATGGACCGCGTGGGCAGGGGTTTACCCTTTGTGTTTATTTATTTAGACGACATCCTGGTAGCCAGCCCCTCAGTGCAAGAACACCAGGCCCATTTGCGGACCGTGTTCCAGCGGCTCCAAGACCACGGGCTCATTATTCAACCCTCCAAATGTCAATTCGGCCTGCCTGCTCTCGATTTTCTAGGACACAGAATTACCCCTGCCGGCGCTGTCCCTTTGCCAGAGAAGGTGGAGGCTATCCGGGCTTTCCCCAGGCCCACCACAGTAAAAGGGCTGCAGGAGTTCGTAGGCATGGTTAATTTCTACCATAGATTCGTTCCGGCAGCGGCGCGAGTCCTGCGCCCACTTTTCCAATGCCTTGCAGGTAATCCGGTAGAGTTGTTGTGGTCCCCGACCGCAGAGTCGGCTTTTACGGCAGCTAAGGCAGCCTTGGCAGACGCCACCATGTTGGTCCATCCGAGCCCCTCCGCCCCCACGGCCCTGACGGTTGACGCCTCTGACGTGGCGGTGGGCGGGGTTCTGGAGCAGCAGGTTGGTGGCCGTTGGCAGCCTTTAGCGTTTTTCAGCCGGCAACTAAATTCGGCCGAGCTGAAATATAGCGCATTTGACCGAGAGCTTCTAGCTCTCCATTTAGCTGTCCGTCATTTCAGGTATTTCCTCGAGGGCCGCCCATTTGTGGCATTTACGGACCACAAGCCATTAACATTTGCTTTTTTGAAATTGTCTGACCCATGGTCGGCCCGCCAGCAGCGGCACCTGACTGCTATCTCAGAATTTACCACAGATGTCCGTCATATCGCGGGTAAGCTGAATGCCGTTGCTGACGCCCTGTCTAGACCTGCTTTTCCCCCTATTTCGGCGGTGGACTGCGAAGTGGATCCCCAGGAGCTCGCGGAGGCACAGCTCCTGGCGGATACCGTTTCGACGTACCAGTCCACCACTTCGGGATTGAAGTTGGCCCAGGTAGCTTGTGGGTCGGAGGGCACGAAAGTCTGGTGCGATGTTTCTCTTCCTCGCCCCAGGCCGGTAGTACCGCCCTCCCTTCAGCGCCGGGTTTTCGATGCCATTCATGGGCTGGCGCACCCGTCCATCCGCTCCACCTCTGCCTTGGTGGCAGCGAGGTTTGTCTGGCATGGCCTGCGGAAACAGGTAGCGGGGTGGGCACGTTCCTGCGTGCCCTGTCAGACCGCTAAGGTCCAGCGCCACGTCCAGCCCCCCGTACAGGATTTCGAAGTCCCGGCTTTTCGTTTTTTCCACATCCACGTGGATTTGGTCGGGCCTTTACCTTCCTCCCGGGGCTACACCCACCTCCTCACGGTGGTGGATCGGTTCACCCGGTGGCCAGAGGCTTTCCCATTGTTTGATATCTCGTCAGCGTCTTGTGCTAGGACTTTGGCCCTTCATTGGGTAGCTCGTTTCGGGGTCCCGGCAGTTATTACAACTGACAGAGGACCACAGTTCACTTCGTCCCTCTGGGCCGCGCTGGCGGAACTGTACGGGTCCAAATTACAACCCACAACTGCATATCACCCCCAGGCAAATGGACTCGTAGAAAGGTTCCACCGCCAACTTAAGGCGTCCCTCTGTGCAAGGCTTGAAGGCCCAGACTGGGTAGACCAACTCCCTTGGGTTCTGTTGGGCATCCGGACGGCTCCTAAGCCAGATCTCGGTGCGTCGTCCGCAGAGCTGGTATATGGCTCGACCCTTCGAGTACCTGGAGATCTGTTTCCGGACACTTCAGCCCTGCTCCCTACAGTCCCATCAGCGTTAGCAGCTCTCCGGGAACGGGTGGGCTCCCTGGCTCCAGTGCCGACTTCACGTCATGGGTGTCCCATGGTACATGAACCGTCTTCCCTGAAGGACTGTGAGTTTGTTTTTTTGCGTAAAGATGCCCATCGCGCCCCGTTGCAGAGGGTCTATCAAGGGCCGTTTCGGGTTTTACGTAAGGGAACGGCTACTTTCACCTTAGACATGGGCGGCAAGAGTGAACTCGTCTCGGTGTTTCGGCTCAAACCTGCCCATTTGGACCCGGATCAACCAGTCCTGGTCGGTCAAACCCCTAGAAGAGGCCGACCTCCGTTAGTTCCGCCCAGTCCACAAACCCCCATTCCGACAGTTCCTCCGGGACCCCCAGTTTCGGCAGTTCCCCTAGGACCCCCCGTTTCGGCAGTTCCTCCAGGACCCCCCGTTCCGGTAGTTCCTCCAGAACCTCCCGTTCCGGCTGTTCCACCAAGTCCGGAACCTCCGGTTCCTGTGGTTCAGGCTGTCCCTCTCCGTACTCGTTATGGTCGCGAAATCCGGCTCCCTGCTAGGTTCCGCACCTCGGGTTCTGGGGGGGGTCATGTAGCGACCATAGAGAATGGTCCAGGTCGTCGAACCCTCGGATTGGCCAGCGTGGTTACGTGGGAACGCGACCATGGGGATTGGTCCAGGAAACGACATCGCTGATTGGCCAGCGATGTCAGGTGCGCGTTTGGCGCCCGATTTAGGCAGTTCGGCGAAGTCTTCAAGGAAGACAGTAAGTTTATATTGGTTGTCCTGTAACTTGTTGTTTTGACTCTGTATTCGTGTATTGCGGCTGCAATAAACTTCGTCTACAACTAGCAAGTTTCGGACTCGCCATACAGTAGTCTTATATGGCCTCACAAAATCTTTGACTCTAATTGAGTGTAGAGCCTCCTTTCCAAATTTGACTCCCCACAGAATTTTGTTGTTCCCTTATGTTCCTGTATGCTGCTTTGTAGGTTTTTAGCTAATGGATCTATAACAGCCCTAATCTGAGAAGAGACTGATGACAATCGAGGCTGAAAATAAACTGCAGGAGGGCTCCAGCAGGTTAGGCAGCATTTGTGGAGGGAAATGGAAATGTCCAGTAGTTTTATTTTTTTGTTGAAGATTACAGCATCTGCAGTTTCTTGTGTCAACAATCAAGGCTACATCATTTCCTAGAAACCTTCTTTCAATCTTTCCCTCTGCACGTTGCACCTCACTTCCAACAAATTTCCCACTGAAGTACAACAAATCTCCAGGACCAATGAGAAACTGTTCAGCCCACTTCATCAGAGCATAAGACAGAGGAGCGGAATTAGGCCATTCAGCCCATCAAGTCCACGCCGCAATACAATTGATCTATTTTCCCTCCCCATTCTCCCCGAAACCTTTGACACCCTTCATATTCAAAGATCTATCAATCCCTGCCAAAACCAGGATACTCCAACTTCAGTACTGCAGTATGCTGACGATACCTGCGTACACAAACATCCAGAGGTTGAACTCTAAATGTTAATTTCGATCAACCAAGGCACACCAAAGAATTGAGTTTTACTCCTGACATCTGCAAGAAAGAGGACACACTGCTAACCAGTGCCTGAGATACAACACCTTCTACTTATAAAGTTATAGAATAAGATATATTGGAAAATATGGACTCCTACCCACATCTCAGGAGCATTAGTCCACAAAAGGCACATACCGATAGTGCAATTCACCATGGCCTTTGGTGTACCAGCACAGCCTTTGGCTTTGTCCACCAGGCAGCGTTTGAAGTTGGATGCAATGATCTTTTGGCGATAGACTTCCTAAATCTTCGCTCTTACAGCCAGTATCTCAACATGTACAACTCAAACATCCCAACTGCCTTTCTTACTTTTATTCCTACCATTGAATCTTCCGTCATGTATGGAAGTTCAATTGCCACGACAACCTGCTGGTGTCGCAGCCAACTTCTTCTGATGGACCTCCTGACCCCGCCTCGAATCTTGGACCTCAACCGACTCTCTCGCTCCATGTTTCCGAGTCCAGCCCGAGCCCTCCCGACTCCCGCCAACCGTCCCCGCCTGCCTTCGGCTTCCTCGCCGAGTCCAGCCCGAGTCCTCCCGAGTCCCGCCAGCCGTCCCCGCCTGCCTTCGGCTTCCTCGCCGAGTCCAGCCCGAGCCCCGTCCGAGGGCGGCCGAAAGTTCCCGAAGGCGTTGCGGAAGTGCGGCGCTCGGGCGCGTGTTCGGGGCTCGGTCGCTGTGGCAGAGCGGAGTTTCCTGACACGGGGAGGCGGGCAGGAGGAGGGGAGGTGGGGGGGGGAATACAACAAAAATGGGAAACTCTCGTCGAAAGCGGCTACGTTTCTTTTAACCGTGTTCCCCACTCACCCCCTTCGCTGCCCCCGTATCTCAAACTGATGGGTATGTATAGTATTTTATGTTTGATTCAAGAAAGCTCTGTTGTAATTGTCATTGCCCTGTCCGGCCTCACAAAATCTCAATCAGGTTTAGGCCACTGTCCCTCTTTAAAAACAGCCAAAGTTTAAATGTAACCATTCTTTAAGTATATTTTAGTACCTTAGCATGCGTTGTAGAACTAAGCAAATTCTTTTGTGCAATTATAATTTATTATTAGTATTATTGTATTACAATAATCTCAGTATGTATCTCAACCTCATTGCAGTAATCCTCCCTGATTGCATTTATCCCTTTTAAATTTAAAAAAAAAGGAACGGTTGGATTCTTAAAAGTAATACTACATCCAATACTGGTTGTTATGTTGACTTAGAATTTACGGATCTTTGAAAAAAGCTGACTGCATGCATATTTGAATTCAGTAACAGATTGCAATATTTTTAGGGGTTTACACTGAAGATATGATAACCTGTAATTTTCAGATTTTGCATTGCCAGAAACAGTGATTTGCATTGTGAACATTTTATATTTTTGGCATATTTTGATTACTTACTCGTATCTGCTAAGAAAATCAAATATTTTAAATGAAAACATTAATCCTTAAGTGTATTATTATGATAAACATAGATTGTAAGTTGCATTTGTATTTGATTATATTCTAGCATAAACCTATATAGTTTATTTCAACAATCAACAAAACAGTAGTAACAATCTACAAAACAGTAATTCAATAGATTTACTGGAATAATGACCATCAATTAATTGTCAGTCATGCTAATTGCTAACTTGTTCCACATTATCTGGCAAAGTAGAAGTTAATTTAGTAAATCAGTTGATCGGGCTTTTTGGATTGCCGTCAATGTACAATGTAGATGTCACTTAAGAAGGTTATTATTTCAGGTGATGTGCTTAAAGCAGGAATAAGCATTCATAAACAGGTTTGAAAATTGACGTCAATAAGCAATAAAGAATAGGTATCTGAACCAGTGAATAGATTTGAACAGTGACTTTTACTGCACAGATTTGAAACAATTTCAGTTATCCCACAATCCTCTTGGCATATAGATCTGTTTTCTTGGCTTCACCCCTTAATGTCTACAATTTGAAATAGTTGTTAATTATTGAGTAATTGCAAATTATTGTTAAAACTTCACTGCATCTAAATCAAATTATGTTGTTGAATTCCACATTTTCCTCAGAAATTGATGGGGTGACTTTTGATGAACCTCAACACCACTTGGTGATCAAGCACTTGGTCAACTTGTACAGCATGGCTTTGTCAGTCATCTAGTTTTTGATCATGTAAAGAGAAAATGTTTTAGTCTTTTGGAAAAGAAACCCATTGCACAATCATACTAGGGAAATGTTTCTCTAAATAATTTTCCTGGCACGTCTGGCACTTATTTTGAGGGCTAATCTATTAAAACCAGCTATCCATTAATGATGATGGACCTTTTAGTATGATAACTTTTTGTACCCAAGTACTGCATCCCTGATATTTAATGACCAAACACCAGTAATGGTGATGTTCACACATAAAATTTGTTTCTGGTGAGGTTACGGTGACAAAGTAAAAAGTAACTAGTGTGATTACTTCACTCAGGGACTTGTGTCAGATTGCCTAGGGTGTGTTTGACAATACACTGTAGATGTATAACACTGCATATAATTGAAGGAGGAGCATGCATGACTCTTTCAGTAAAACTGAGTTTCAGCCTTCATTATTATTAAAAGCTTTTGTTTTCTCTGATATAATTGCAAGTTGTGATTAAGAACAACATGATTAAATATCGCACCAGAAATAAATTTTGGGTGTTCATATTCCCATTGCTGGCATTTGGGCATGTTGGATGCCAGGGATGCAGTACTAGCCTATGGAAAGTTACACACTTAAGTCTATCAATTTCAATGACCTCTATTAATTCACTTGGGATCATGCTCAAAATTAGTTGGTGCAAATGAACCAAGCCATGACGATTCTTCTGATTGTGATCAGTAATTCTGGTATAAATTGTGCCAAGTTCTTTTTTTCCTCTGTGTTTTCACAAACTATTGACGTATGACAAAATGTAAAATGTGGCATGAGCCAATAATATTTTGCACCAGAAGTTGAAAAAAAGAAGTAATTTGCTTAAAATTATGACATGGTAGTGCAGTGGTAGAGTTGTGGCTTTACAGCGGCTGAGTCCCAGGTTTGATCCTGACTGTGGGTGCTGTCTGTACGGAGTTTGTACATTCTCCCAGAGAATGTATATTCAGTCAGAGAGTTGTAAATCTGTGGAATTCTCTGCCTCAGAAGGCAGTGGAGGCCAATTCTCTGAATGCATTCAAGAGAGAGCTAGATAGAGCTCTTAAGGATAGCGGAGTCAGGGGGTGTGGGGAGAAGGCAGGAACGGGGTACTGATTGAGAATGATCAGCCATGATCTCATTGAATGGTGGTGCTGGCTCAAAGAGCCGAATGGCCTACTCCTGCACCTGTTGTCTATTGTCTATTGTGTCAGGTTTCTTTAGACTTTTTCAAAGTCACAATCTGTGTCTTGAACCATGCTCCCCGTGACCTGTGTGGGGTTTCCCCAGGAGCTCCGGTTTCCTCTCAAACTCCAAAGACGTACATGTTTGTAGGTTAATTGGCTTGGTTAAATTGTAAATTATCTCTAGTGTAGGATAGTGTTAATGTGCAGGGATCGCTGGTTGGTTCAGACTCAGTGGGCCGAAGGGCCTGTTTCTGTGCTATATCTCTAAACTAAATTGGGATATGTTCCAGCAATGGGACAATAAGAATCTTATTGCAGATTAACAGGCCCGTTAAGACAAAAGCACAGAAATATATAATAATCATTAATACCATAAATTAATAACCATAATGCTAGTAATTATAATTGTGCGAAACCAAAGTCGATCATGAAACTAAAGACACTGTCCACAGAAGTTCATAGCTGTAAGGAAGTGGTTAGTTTGTGGGAAAGAACTGCAGATGATAGTTTAAATCAAAGGTAGACACAAAATGCTGGAGTAACTCAGTGGGACAGGCAGCATCTCGGGAGAGAAGGAATGGGTGATGTTTCGGGTCGAGACCCTTCTTCAGACGGAAGAGGTGCCCATTCCTTCTCTCCAGAGATGCTGCCTGTCCCGCTGAGTTACTCCAGCATTTTGTGTCTACCTTCGATTTAAACCAACATCTGCAGTTCTTTCCTATACTCAATGTTCATACCGCGGGGGTGTAAGCTACCCAAGTGAAAAATAAGGTGCTGTTCCTCGAATTTGCGCTGGGCCACATTTTGACAATGGAGGAGGCCCCGGACAGAAAGGTCAGATTGGGAATGGGAGAGGGAGTTAAAGTGCTGAGCAACCGTGAGATCAAGTAGGTTAAGGCAGACTGAGCGGAGGTGTTAAGCGAAACGATCGCCAAGCCTGTGCTTGGTCTCACCGATAATACAGGAGTTGACACCTGGAACAGCGGATACAATAGTTGTGGTTGGAGGAGGTGCAAGTGAAACTCTGCCTCACCTGAAAAGACAGTCGGGGTCCTTGGGTGGAGTCGAGGGGGAAGATAAAGGGACAGGTGTTGCATCTCCTGCAGTTGCAGGGGAAAGTACCTGGGGAGGTTTGGGTGGGACGGGATGAGTTGACCAGGGAGTTGCGGAGGGAACAGTCTCTGCGGAAAGCAGGAAGGGGTGGAGATGGGAAGATGTGGTCAGTAGTGGGATTCTGTTGGAAGTGGCGAAAATGTTGGAGGATTATACGTTGAATGCAACAGCTGATGGGGTGGAAGGTAAGGACAAGAGGGACATGTTACAAATGGGGGGGAGGGGGAGCAAGAGCGGAGCTGCGGGGAATCAAAGAGACCCTAATGAAAACCTCATCTATAATGGAAAATGGAAGAGGGGAAGCCCCCATTCCCTAAAGAACGACATCTCCGATGACCTGGTATGGAAAACCTCATCCTGAACGCACATGCGGCGTAGATGGAGGAATTGGGAGTAGGGGATAGAGTCTTTACAGGAGGCAGGGTGGGAAAATGTATAGTCTAGATAGCTATGGGAGTCAGTTAGTTTGTAATAGATGTCAGTCAATAGTCCGTCTCCTGTGATGGAGACAGTGAGATCTAGAAACGATAGGGAGATGTCGGTGATGGTCCAAATGAATTTGAGTGCAGGATGGAAATTAGTCGTGTTGAAGTCCGTGAGTTCTGCATGGGTGCAGGAGGTAGCACCGATGCAGTCATCAATGTAGCGGATGTAGAGTTCGGGGATTGGGCCTGTGTACGCTTGGAACAGTGATTGTTCAACGTACCCTACAAAGAAGCAGGAACAGCTGGGGCCCATGCGAGGAGCCGTAGCTATGCCTTGGATTTGGATGAAGTGGGAGGAGTCAAAGGAGAAGTTGTTAAGGGTAAGGACCAGCTCTACTAGGCGGAGGAGAGTGTTAGTAGACGTAAAATAGCTGGTTCTGCGGCTGAGGAAGAAACGGAGGGATTCAAGACCTTCCTGCTGGGGGATGGAGGTGTAGAGTGACTGGACATCCATAGTAAAAATGAGGGAGTGGGTGCCTGAAAACGGAAGTCATTGAAGAGACGAAGAGAATGTGAGGTGTCTCGGATATAGCTAGGGAGGGATTGGACCAGGGGGCATAGGATGGAGTCGAGGAATGTGGAAATTAATTCAGTGGGACATGAACAAGCAGAAACAATGGGTCTGCCAGGGCAGTTCTGTTTGTGGATTTTAGGGAGAAGATAAAATTGGACCGTGCAGGGCTGGGGAACGATAAGGTTGGAGGCTTTAGAGGGCAGAGAGCCGGAAGCAATTAAATCAGAAATGGTGTGTGATATTAAGGTCCGGTGCTCGTCTGTGAGATCATCGTCCAAGGATAGGTAGGAGGAGGTGTCTGAGAGTCGTCACCTGGTCTCAGCCCGGTAGAGGTCAGAACGCCAAACTACCTACTAGGCACCTCCCTAGTCGGCAGGTTTGATTATTAAGTCGGGGTTGCTGTAGAGTGAGCGGAGGGGGGGAGAGGTTCGAGTAAGCAAGGAGAGTGGAAAAGTTGAGGCAGTTGATGTCCCGCCGGCAGTTGGAAATTAAAAGGTCTAAAGAGGGTAGAGGGCCATCCGGTGGAGTTCAAAAGGAAGGGGTCCGGTGGAGACAGAAGGGGTCATTACTGGGTGGTGAGGACTCCTTCCCTTAGAAAAAAGAAGTGGTTAGTGTTGTGCAATGTTCAAGAGCGTGATGCTTGCTCAGAAGAAGCTGTACTTAAACCTAGTGGTCATGGTTTTCAGGCTCCTGTATCTTCTTGGGTGTGGGTCTTTGAAGATGTTGGCTGCGTTTTTGAGACAGCAAATTCAGTAGGTACTTTCGATGGTGGGGAGGTCAGTACCTATGATGGACAGGCAATCTCTGCTCCCTTTTGTAGTTGTATTTGGAGTTGCTGAACCAAACTTCAAATTGAATTGGTTAGTTATTATTGCCTTGTGAATCTGCAAAGACAAAGAAAAGAAAAAATGTTGAAGTTTGCTTTGATGAATCTGGCACTCACAAATGCATCCTTACCTGAAGCTAGATGCTCAAAAAAGGCGCTGTTCAATTGGATTCTCCCTGTGGTAAAGGAAATATATTGTGCTGAGTTACTGAAGTACTTGTTTTTGAATAGTCCTTTGATACTTCAGGGTAGTTTTACTTTGTTAATCTGGTCAAATAGAAAATAATGCTTATGTTCCTATTTTAACTATCAGGTAGCCTTAAGCTACCCAACAAATTTGATCATGGTTCTGCAAATTATGCAAACCAAAGGGTTCAGATAATGTTTTTAAACCATAAACCATGCTTGTGATTTTTTTTGTTTTAACCTGCACATCAACCTCAAACCCAAATGATATGTTAACTCTTGACATTTTACTAAATAGCCTTTGAATAACACTCAATTAAATATTTTTGTACATTGCCCACACCTGAGAGCCACTTTTATAGATGTTGCTTCAAAATCCACCTCAGGTTTTTATTTCCCTTCGTCCCTCAGTAAATCTACACCTGCAAATCGATTGAAGTGAGCAAGGTACAAATAAGTTTTTAAAATCATTCCTGCTACAGATTCAAAACATTTGACAGATCATTGAAGCAAATAAAATGCTTTCCAGAGCTGTGATTGTTTTGTGTGCCCATCTATGATTATGAGCTGGCGTTCCCCATGCAAGTATAAAAACAGAGAGATCATTTTGCATTGACCGAGGCATTGCATTTGGATGTAGCACGGTCACTGTTAGCTCATTTGACTTTGCTAAATTCTCTCTGAACATCTGGGAATTTGTTTTAAAGATACAGCATGGATACGGGCCCACCCAGTCCACGCTGACCAATGGGCACCCGTTCACTAGCTATCCTATGCATTAGGGACAATGTACAGAAGCCAATTAACCTACAAACTTGCTCGTCTGTGGAATGTGGGAGGAAACTGGAGAACCCAGAGAAAACCCACGCAGTCACAGGAAAAAAATTCCATGTAGACATCACTCGTCAAGATTGATGTAACACACCTGTTCCTTATATCTCCTCCCTTACATCCATCCATTGACTGCCGCAGCCCTTCAAGGTAAGGCAGAGGTTCACATGCTCCTTGTCTAACCCCATCTGCTGCATTTTGTGCTCCCAATATGACTTCCTTTATATTGGTGAGACCAAGCTTAGACTAGGCGACTGTTTCACTGAACATTTACGCTCAGAACACCAAGGCCTGTTGGATCTCCCAGTTGCTAAGCATCTTAACCTCCCTTCCCATTCCCATATTGACCTTGCTGTCCTGGGCCACCTTCATTGCCAGTGTGAGGCCACCACTAACTGGAAGAGCAGTACCTCGTATTCTGTTTGGGTAGCTGACAACCTAATGGTATGAACATTAAATTCTCCAATTTTAACTGACAACCACCCACCCCCATTTTCCTTGTGTCCTTCCTGGATGTGCACCCATTTCTCCCAAAGTCCTGCCCCCAATTCCCCCTTCACCTATATCCCTTCCTCTGGCTTCACATTCCAAGCCTCTTCTCTCCTTCTTATCCCCTTATTCCACTACATTTAGTGGAATCTTTTCATCTCTGGCCTTTATCCAACCATAATCGAATCAAACCCCTCCATCACATTTATCCACCTATCCCTTGCCGCTCCCATTTCTCTTCCAACTTTATCCCTCCTCTATACAATCCTATTGAAATCTGAAGTAGGATCCTGACCCGAAATGTGGCCTATCCTTATTCTCCAGAGATGCTACCTGATAAATTACTCCTTACTCCAGCACTTTATCTTTTTTTTTGTGAACCAGCAACTGCAGTTGCCAACATTACCATTGTTGCTTTCTTCACCATCAATATCCTGGGGTTACCAGTGAACATATTCTTTCATCATAGTGTTTAACTCCTGGAGCTCTTGACGTAACAGGATTGTGGGGGTATCTTTGTGAGAAGGAATGAAACCACTTGAGGTGGCTCACTGCAATCTTTTCAAGGGGTGTGAAATGTCATACTTGACAGCAAAGCCAGTATCCTAAGAAATTAATTTTAGAGAAACATTTTCTGTAAAGCACTATTAAGATCCATACTTCCAGATGTTGTTAGAGTTATAGAGCATAGAAAATTGTAACAGGCCCTTTGGTCCCCAATGTATGCGTCGAACATGATGCCAAAATAAACTAATCTCATCTGCCTGTTTATGATACCTCCATTCCCTGCATATCCATATGTCTATCTAAACGCCACTATCGCATCTGCCTCCAGTCATGGTCCTAGCGCTATGTAGCAAGGAAACAGGCTCTCCGGCCAATCTCGTCCATGCCAACTAAATTGCTTAACCGAGCTAGACCCACTTGCTTGTGCCTGGCCCATATCCGTCCACACCTTTTCTATCCACGTATTTGTCTGGGTGACATTTAAATGTCGTAAGTGTACCATTCTCCACTTTCTCTGGCAAACTGTTCCATATTCAGACCATACTGTGAGAAAAGTTGCCCCTTTTAATCATCCCCCTCTCGCCTTAAACCTGTGCCCATTAGTTTTAGACTCTCCTACTCTTGGGGAAATAACTGTGGCTGTTCACATTATCTGTGCCCTTCATGACTCATAAACCTCCCCTCAGAATTCTACACACCAGAGAATAAAGACCCCGCCTATCCAGCTTCTCTCTATGACTCAAATTGGTATTTACAATTTCAGCTTAATATAAGAATTTTGTTTTTTGCTTTTAGACTGTCAGTATCTTTTTTAACCATTGATGTATAGTTCAGCTTTCTACAGGTGTCATCTCTTTTAAGATGTAGTGACATTCACAAAGGAAGCTAATCGTTATATTATAATTACTAAACTAATTAATATTAGTTAAGATCTAAGAAATTAAAATCTTTACATCTAATCTTTTGCCATGTTTCTAGAATAGGCTACGGTAAACGACTGGCCAAGAAAAAAGTAAAGGAAAGTGTGTGGGCATGTAAGAGTAAATAAATTGTGAGGTTATAGGGAAATAAAAGTGGGGGTTTGGAACTTATGTAACTAATCCACTGGGAAGCAGCATTGACCTGACCACCTAAAGACCTCCCTCTGTGTTATGGTAAGCAAATTGAGTCATTTATATAGTGGTCAAAATCACCAATTCTGGTAGAATATCTAGTAAGCTGTAAAATAAAATGCAAGTGGTACGCCGTGAGTCACAGAGCATAGAAAGATACAGCACAGGAACGGGCCCTTCAGCCCACAATGTTTGAGCCGAACATGATGGCGATGATCGTCCAGATTGTCCGCTACTTAAATTGGTTTAAAATAATTATGTGAATGTGATACATAACATGCATTACTTCTAGTTCTAGAAAAGATGAATGCATTAAAACCACTCAAGGCTGAATGAATCCAAACAAAACAAAAGTAAATAATCTTCTGTTTATATGTTCATAACTTAATTTTTTTTTAAAGGTTTCCCATGGTTATGTTTTTTCAAATATCCATTACTTACTATGACAACATTTAAAAGACATTTGTAAAGGTATGTGGATAGGAAAGATTTAGAGGGATATGGGCAAAGCACGGGTGGGTGGGACTAGTGTTGATTCAGCTTCATGGTCGGCATGGGTAAGTTGGGCCAAATGCCCTGTTTCCATGCTGTACGAGTCTTTAACATTAATGGAATTACTAAATCAATGGCTGCATGGCTTTCAAAGTCTTGTATTACTTACCCTTTGGTATGTTAGCCAAGGTTCATAATTCATTTCCAAAAAAGTTTAAAGCATTTTCTTTTCAGTTTGCTTACTCATTCAATTTTTTCCAAGTACGGACCTGTTTAAAACCTTACTTAGAAGCGCAATAATAAGATGACATATAATTTTGTCTTGTGTTCGCTTCTGCACCTGACCACTAGAATTCCTAGTGTGAAGCTACAAATGTCACAAGGAAGAAATACTTAGCTATTTTGCCTGAGCAGAGAATAATGCATCTAAAAAAAGTGTGCTCCTTTCATCAATTTTCAACAGTTGATTGATATGACCAGCTTCTGAAAGGAATTGGTCTTTTCCACGTGGAACCTTGTTTCTTTCCACCATGTACCTGTTTTACACAAGTGCACATTCATAGGAACTCGTAGGCATTCTGCTGGATTGCATCACTCAATCACAGATGGATTGGCAAAGATGAAAGTGGAAAAGTGTACACACACATGTGCACACACACACACACACACACACACACACACACACACACACACACACACACACACACACACACACACACACACACACACACACACACACACACACACACACACACACACACACACACACACACACACACACACACACACACACACACACACACACACACACAAAACCTCTCTAATCAGGAAACATATGCTTACCGAAATAAATCGTGGAGACACATGGTGTGAATGGATGTCTCCCCAGGTAATACCTGTAGTGGTACATACAACTAAGGAAATTGCTTTCAAAAGCGGTGACACAGTATTTTTAATTTATCTGCTTCATTTTATGAATCACTAATGAGACACTGTTAAAATCACGCTCCTGTTGTGCGTTTTGATGTGGCACTGTAAATGATCATTGTGCACTTTAGATCTCTGCAGCCAAGGAGCAATGAGGCAAGAAAAGAGGAAAGGAAATAAGATTGATTAGTTTCATGAATTTTATTTTATTTTATGTTTAATGTATCAGCACTGTATGGTGTGGTTTATTTTGTATGACGAAGAGAGTAATATTCCAGTGATTTAAGATTAAAAGACCTCATTTGCTGTTGGGGTTTTTATGCAGAATCTTAACAGGTCTATAGGAATTTTGCCAATGTTTCTTGTCCTTTATGTCAATAAAGGCAGCTTGTGATATATTTGAAATTGGGCAACTGTAACTACATTCATTAAAGCACCAAACTAGCAATAATTTTATGGAACCTCCTCCCTTCTTGATAAAATTCCCTGTGGTCTTTGGGTAACGATCTATTTTAATTATGTGAATCTCTGCCATAGCATTAATCATCACGAGGACTCCCCCTTCAAAAGAGTGAGGAGTTTATACTAAAGAACCTTCCTATTCAGTAAATCTTGGGTTTTGTTTGGCTGAAGTGAGGATACTTTTTCTTGCATAAATTTATGATTTCATTTTATGAAGCCTTTATGAACATAGGATGATGTAGCTACCATGCATTGGCTCAATATCAACCTTGGCTTACTCGATGGTCTTTAATTTCTAAGAGAATCGCAGGTTCAACGCTGCCTCCATACGAATGTCCTGGAGTCTTGCAATAGCATGCCAGATGAAGGTGGCATCTTTAAGATGGAGAAACTGAACGCTGGTCTAATTGCTCTTATCAACCATTCCAAGTGAATATTGGTTCCTGTGCCTCCTTACTCCAACTGTATGGTTCTCAAAGATATCCGGAGGTCATGGCAGAAAGCTCTCTTCATTCCTGGATTCATTGAACCAATAATCATCAGGTGCAGTGCTGGCAGAGAAGATTTAAGCAGCTGTAAGTTCTAAGAGAATTATTTCATTCATTTAAGATTTGATAGCAATTTGGCACAGCAGATATCGCTGGTATCTCACAGTTAGGTTTTGCTCACGTTTTAGTGGCAAACTTTAGTTTTTAATTTTATTTACTTATTGTAGCTCCGTATCCCATATGTGTTAATCTGAAAAAAGTCACCTATTACCAAAATTACTCTTCACTTGATGAAACTACACATCTGGTGTAAACAGATAGTATAGGCGTCTGAGTATGAAGAAGAAGTAGGACCTGTTTGTCAGGTATTAAAGTCCCTTTGCATTCTGCCAATTTATCTTCAAAACAGGATATGTTGTTGTGGGATTTTCTCTCAGTTGGGTTGATCCTTCTTGGCATTATTCTCATAAAATTCATAAAACCTGCCTCCAACTCAAAACCAGTGATTCCTGAGAATAACTTAATTGCCTTTGTATTTTCCAGTAAATTGTAAATCAGTCGGTCCTGCAATCCAAGCAAAGCATATTGGGAGGATTGGAAAAGTCCAAAGCATTAACTTGCCTTCTATTATTTAGCCCTTCCTAATAAATACTTGTAATGATGTTCATAATATCGCTGGCTGCAATTTGTGGGCATTTATTTGATTCAAGAAGTCTTTCTAAGTTAGGAGGTTTAGAGATACAGGATGGAAACAGGCCCTTCGCCCCACCGAGTCCATCCATTTTGCTGGGCCAACAGAGCTCACGGCCTTGGGAGGCCTAGGTAGTAGTCAGCAAAGTCAGCTGCGGAAGACAGTTAAGGGAATAGATCTGCCGTCTCTGCTGGGCTGGAGTTCCAGAGCCCTGGCCGCAGCTGGCAAATTCGATCTGCTGATCGGCCGCAGTTAGTCAGCTACTACTTGCCACTCTTGATGGGCTAGAGTTCCAGAGCCCCGGCCGTAGGGGGCAAATTTAACCTGCTGATCAGCGAGGATCAGTCCCGATGAGATCGAGATACCCAGGGAACATTTTCGGGGTCGTCCTAGGCGGATTTCCAGTGCAATCTCATAATTTTGTCTGGATTAAAGGAGATGCCGCACCACCAGTTACCAGAAAATTGGTGGTGGACCTGTATTACTGTATCAGGAAAGAGTGCTGCCCAAGTGATTCATAATCATCAAGACAGACTGGTTGGTCTGGGTGGCTTATTTCAATATTGTAAAGTCTGTGTAATTCTCTGTAGGTGACATTTATAAACCACTAGTAACTCTAATTGCTCAATTACATTAAAGTCATATTACAGCATAATTTTGTATGCTTGAACAGTGATAACTATCTGCAGTACAATTATAAATGATGGTCTTTCAGAATTCAGCTTTGTCTTCTGCAATGTTCTGTCGTAACACGAGGGTGAAATACAAGCGAGTCATTGCCGACAGTAGAAGTGGGAGCAATTTGAGTAGATGAATTTGGACTATCATACAAGTATGCATAACATTTGAAGCACATCTGCTGAAGAGTGATGTATTTTTATTCATTCAATCAAGTGATAACAATAACTGTACTACACGCATTGTTGAGAAACAGGAGATACATTTTACACTTTCAAATTTATGCTAAATTAAGTTAGACATAATTTCTCCATGCAGTACTTTTGATTTTTTATTTACAATAATGACTTTCAAGTTTAGATATTTTTTCTAGTCTTCAATTCCAGGAATAATGATAACTGTGGTAAATTGGGGAAATTGGAGAAACAGCACCTCATATTTCACTTGGGCAGCTTACACCCCAGCAGTATGAACATTCACTTTTCTAACTTCAAGTAACCCTTGCTTTCCTTCTCTCTCCATCCCTCCCCTTCCCAGTTCTCATAGAAACATAGAAAATAGGTGCAGGAGGGGGCCATTAGTCCCTTCGAGCCAGCACCGCCATTCATTGTGATCATGGCTGATCATCCACAATCAGTAACCTGTGCCTGCTTTCTCCCCATTCTCCATTAGCCCCTAGAGCTCTATCTAACTCTCTTTTAAATTCATCCAGTGAATTGGCCTCCACTGCCTTCTGTGGCAGAGAATTTCACAAATTCACAACTCTCTAGGTGAAAATGTTTCTTCTCACCTCAGTTTAAATGGCCTCTCCTTTATTCTTAGACTGTGGCCCCTGGTTCTGGACTCTCCCAACATTGGGAACGTTTTTCCTGCACTGGTTTGTCCAGTCCTTTTATAATTTTATACGTCTCTATAAGATTCCCCTCTCATCCTTCTAAATTCCAGTGATTAAAAGCCCAGTCTTTCCAATCTATCTTTATATGACAGTCCCTCCATCCCAGGTATTAACCTAGTGAACCTACGCTGCAGTGCCTCCATAGCAAGGATGTCCTTCCTCAAATTAGGAGACCAAAACTGCGCACAATACTCCAGATGTGGTCTCACCAGGGCCCTATACAACTGCAGAAGGACCTCTTTGCTCCTACTCCAAAGACGTACATGTATGTAGGTTAATTGGCTGGGTAAATGTAAAAATTGTCCCGAGTGGGTGTAGGATAGTGTTAATGTGCGGGGATCACTGGGCGGCACGGACTTGGAGGGCAGAAAAGGCCTGTTTCCGGCTGTATATATATGATATGATATGATGATAAATTCAAATCCTCTCGTTATGAAGGCCAACATGCCATTAGCTTTCTTCACTGCCTGCTGTATCTGCACAAGGATACCAGGTCTCGTTGCACTTCCCCTTTACCTAATCTGAGACCATTGAGATAATAATCTCCCTCCTTATTTTTGCCGCCATAGTGGATAACCTCACATTTATCTACATTATACTACATCTGCCATGCATCTGCCCACTCACTCAACCTGTCCAAGTCACCCTGCAACCTCCTAACATCTCTTCGCAGTTCACACTGCCACCCAGCTTTGTGTCATCTGCAAACTTGCTAGTGTTACTTCTAATTCCATCATCTAAATCATTAATATATAGTGTAAATAGTTGTGGCCCCAGCACCGAGCCTTGCAGCACTCCACTCGCCATTGCCTGCCATTCTGAAAAGGACCCGTTTATTCCTACTCTTTGCTTCCTGTCTGCCAACCAATTCTCTATCCATGTCAATACCCTACCCCCAATACCATGTGCTCTAATTTTGCTCACCAATCTCCCGTGTGGGACCTTATCAAAGGCTTTCTGAAAGTCTAGATACACTACATCCACTGGCTCTACTTCATCCATTTTACTTGTCACATCCTCAAAAAATTCCAGAAGATTAGTCAAGCAGGATTTCCCCTTCATAAATCCTTGCTGACTTGGACCAATGCTTTTACTGCTATCCAAATGCGCCGTTATTACCTCTTTAATAATTGACTCCAGCATCTTCCCCAACACCGATGTCAGGCTAACTGGTCTATAATTCCCCGATTTCTCTCTCGTTCCTTTCTTGAAAAGTGAGATAACTCCAATCCACAGGATCCTGAATCAATTGAACATTGGAAAATGATCACCATTGCGGCCACGATGTCTAGAGCCACCTCCTTGAGTACCCTGGGATACAAACCATCAGGCCCTGGGGATTTATCACCCTTCAGTCCCATCAGTCTACCCAATATTTCTCACCTAATGCAAATTTCTTTCAGTTCCTCTGTCTCCCTTGATCCTCCGTCCTCTAGTACATGTGGGAGATTGTTTGTGTCTTCCTTAGTGAAGACAGATCTGAAGTACCTGTTCAACTCTTCTGCCATTTCCTTGTTACCCATAATAATTTCACCTGTTTCTGCCTTCAAGGGACCCACATTTGTCTTTACTAATCTTTTTCTCTTAACATACCTAAAGAAGCTTTTACTGTCCTTTATATTCTTGGCCAGCTTCCCCTCGCACTTCATCTTTTCAGCCCGTATTGCCCGTTTTGTTACCTTCTGTTGTCCTTTGAAAGTTACCCAATCCTCTGGCTTCCCGCTACTCTTTGCTATGTTATACATATTTTCTTTTAGTTTTATTCCATCCCTAATTTCCCTTGTCAGCCACAGTTGCCCCTTGCTCCCCTTAGAATCTTTCTCCCTCTTTGGAATGAAATGATCCTGCATCTTCTGGATTATGTTCAGAAATTCCTGCCATTGCTATTCCACTGTCATTCCTGCTAGGATCCTTTTCCATTCGACCTTGGCCAGCTCCTCTCTCATGCCTTCATAGTCCCCTTTGTTCAGCTGTAACACTGACACTTCTGATTTAACCTTCTCCCTCTCAAATTGCAGATTAAAATTAATCATATTATGGTCACTACCACCAAGTGGTTCCTTTACCTTTAGTTCCCTTATTAAATCTGGTTCATTGAACAACACTAAATCCAGAAATGCCTTCTCCCACGTAGGCTCCAGTACAAGCTGCTCTAAGAAGCCATCTCGGAGGCACTCTTTCAACTCCATTTCTTGGGGTCCAGAACCAACCTGATTTTCCCAGTCTACCTGCATATTGAAATCCCCCCCATAACCACAGTGGCATTACCTTTGTTACATGCCAGTTTTAACTTCTGCTGTAACTTACACCCTATATCCAGGCTACCGTTTGGGTGCCTGTAGATAACTCCCATTAGTGTCTTCTTATCTTTACAATTCCTGAATTCTATCCACAGTGACTCTACATCATCAGTCTCTTTGTCACCCCTCGCAAGGGACTGAATTTCGTCCTTCACCAACAGAGCGACCCCGCCTCCTCTGCCCACCTGCCTGTCTTTTCTATAGGACGGTTCCCAGTCCCAATCCTCGTGCAGTCACATCTCTGTAATCCCCACAATGTCATATCTTCCAATCTCTAATGAGCCTCAAGCTCATCCACTTTACTTCATACTTCACGCATTCATATATAATACTTTTAATCCATTACTCATCTCACCTTTCACATCGATTCCTATTACACTTGGCCATACTCTCCTATCCCTTCGTGACCTCCTATCCCTTCACCCACCTTCTCCCTTCCGGTACCTTTGGTGTAACAATCTCGCTGAAGGTCTTGTCCAGGAACGTCTCGTTTTCTCTGATGATCGTGAGGTCATCCAGTTGCCTCTCCAGTTTCCCAACACAATCCTTCAAGAGCTGAATCTGGACACACCTTCCACACCTGCCGGAGGCACCAGTGGTGTCCCTGACCTCCCACATCCTGCAAACAACACATCGACTTGGCTTACCTGTCATTTCCTTACAGCGTCTCACCTTCTCCAACGTTTGGCATGGCTTCCACCCTCAGCCTCCTCGCCAAAGACTCGCACTTCCCTCAACAAGGCTGCGTCCCTCAACAGGCTGTTCCCCTAGAGGAAGCCTTGCTTATTATTAGCTGTTAAATTGACTAATTAGCTAACTTCCCAATTTGCGAATTTAATTGCTCAGCCAATCCCCGCACTCATTCCTTCACTTGCCGCTCCTCTGCCGTCCTTGAAGATATGTCTTAAACCTTCTTTGCCTGTGACTCACCTACTTCCAGCCAATACTCGCTCTCGTTGCTGCTTCTCTCCGACCTTCTCAGACCAGTCTTACTGTCTCCAATTGCATTTTATCACTGTTTTCTTTGTTGGTACCTTTTCCCAGCTGATAATAATCTATTCTACATTTTCCTTGATCTCCATTCACTTTGCCCTGTTCTCACACCTTGACACTTCCTTATCTATGTATCTCTCTCTCCCCTGACGTCAGTCTGAAGAAGAGTCTTGACCTGAAAAATGTCACCCAATCCTTCTCACCAGAGATACTGCTTGTCCCGCTGAGTTACTCCAGCTTTTTGTGTCTATAACTGTGGTAAAGATGAGTTCAAAGGTAAAGAAAAACTGCTGCAGGAACTGTTCAGGCCTAAGTGATGAAGTTGTCATTGATGTAAATGGGAAGAGGATGGGAAGAAAGGATTGAGTACAATTTTTCTAAAATAACTCATTGGATATGTGATATTAGAAAAAGCTTTTGGGTTTATTGAATTTTCTGTTTCGTATTCTCGTGGAAACGAGAGGTCATCCTGCCCCTTGTGCCTTTTTTGCTATTTTGTTTGATTTCAACTCTTCACTTACCTAGTCCTATATCTTCTTATAAATTTTATACCGAAAAAATGTTGATCTTAACTCTAAGGGTGTCATTTGACTGAATGTTGGCATTGTTTCTGAGAAACAAGTTTCAGATTTTGCCATTATTTGTATGGTCCACAATTGTTTCTGTACTTTTTTAAAGGTTATTACTTTTTCTGCAGAGTCCCGCTAGAATAAATAATTTCTCTTTACCCACTCTATTGAATTCCTTAAAGACGAATTAAAAGAGTCTGATTTGGCCCCCGCATGGCTTTCTATTTTCAAAAGTATTTTTGTCAAGTTACTGTTACTTGGCTTCATTATTTGACCCTTTATAAATACAATACAATACAATACAATACAATATATCTTTATTGTCATTGTACAGGGGTACAACGAGATTGGGAATGCACCTCCCATACGATAGCTAGTCAGTATTAATTTAAACAACCCAATGAAACAAATTAGAACAGTTTTAAACCAGAATAATGTGCAAGTAGATCTGTGCCGGTTCACTGTGCGATGTGACCATCCGGCTCAGCAGGACCGGTTCATAGCAGCTATGGCCCTGGGGATGAAGCTGTTCCTGAGTCTGGAGGTGCGGGCGTAGAAGGCCTTGTATCATCTGCCCGATGGTAGAAGTTCGAACAGACTGTTGCAGTGGTGTGAAGAGTCTTTGTGGATGCTGGTGCATTTTCTGAGGCATCGTGTGTTGTAGATGCCCTCCAAGGCTGGTAGCTGTGTGTTGCTATTATTGGTAGCTATTATTGTGCATTTGGACTGTTTTCCACCAAGGCCAATCTATATTTCTTGTGATTTGGTGACCAAACATGATGCCCTTTAGGTGAGCACTGATTGTAGTATAGTTTCTTAATTATTATTAATTAATTGTATGACAAAGCAATATAGGCAACAAAAAAACATTTGTTATGTCGCAACTTGTACAAGGGCCGAGTAATACAGTACATCTTTTGTTTAAAGGAGCTTGTTGTACAGCTGCCACAATGTCAAAATTCTGTTATTATATACCAAATAAAATAATCTGCCATAATGTCATAATTCTGTTATAACTCATAAAAGAAATTGCCTATGCAATAATATATCTTGTAGCACAGAACTGCAGATGCTGATTTAAACCAAAAATAGACTGCCCTCTGACTTTCCCTCCTTGCGACCAATCCAGCTGTGCCTAGCATGTCACTTCTCGCAGCATAGGATAGAAACATGGAAAAATAGGTGCAGGAGTAGGCCATTCGGCCCTTCGAGCCAGCACCACCATTCAATATTATCAAGGCTGATCGTCTAAAATCAGTACCCCGTTCCTGAAATTTCCCCATATCCCATGATTTCTTTAGCCCTAAGAACTAAATCTAACTCTTTCTTGAAACCATCCAGTGAATTGGCCTCCACTGCCTTCGGTGGCAGAGAATTCCACAAATTCACAAGAAAATAAGATGACATATAATTTGTTGGTTGGAAATACCTTTGACATTGTTACATAATCTTTAGGGAGTACTTTTAATATCTACAAATCCTAATGTTTTGGGAAGATTGCTATTTAAATTTAATATAATTGAACAGCACTTTCGGAAAATGCCTGTCTTGTCAATGTTGATTTCACTGAGGTGGGCAGTCGCACTGCTTTCCTCGTATGGGTTGATGATGGGAGGTGGCAAATTTAGTGCGTTAATGCTGCCCTCTGACTTTCCCTCCTTGCGACCAATCCAGCTGTGCCTAGCATGTCACTTCCCGCAGCATAGGATAGAAACATGGAAAAATAGGTGCAGGAGTAGGCCATTCGGCCCTTCGAGCCAGCACCACCATTCAATATTATCAAGGCTGATCGTCTAAAATCAGTACCCCGTTCCTGAATTTTCCCCATATCCCATGATTTCTTTAGCCCTAAGAACTAAATCTAACTCTTTCTTGAAACCATCCAGTGAATTGGCCTCCACTGCCTTCGGTGGCAGAGAATTCCACAAATTCACAACTCTCTGGGTGATGAAGTTTTTCCTCACCTCAGTCCTAAATCGCCTACCCTTTATTCTTAAACTGACCCCTGATTCAGGATTCCCCCAACATCGGGAACATTTTTCTTGCATCTAGCCTATACCGATTCTACTGCATCCAAGCTAATGTCTCTCCTTGCTAATGCATTAATCTCCTCTTTAACCAACAATGCCACCCCACCTCCTCTTCCTTTCTGTCTATCCTTCCTGAAAATCGAATACTCCTGCATGTTTAGCTCCAAGCTTTGGTCACCCTGAAGTTATGTTTCCGTAATTCCAACTATATCATATCCCTTAACTACTAACTGCACATTTAATTCATCCACCTTATTACGAATGCTCCTCGCATTGAGGCACAAAGCTTTCAGGTTTGTTTTTCTTATCTTCCTTCTACCTTTTGCTTCTGTCCTCCTTTTATGTCCCTCTGTCTCCTTGCAATGGTTCCCATCCTCCTGCCCTGTTAGTTTAAACATGACCTTTCCTACACTCTCTTTCCCGTTAACTGCACACATACGCTTCCACGTTGTTGACTCCAGCCCCCCACTGCTCAGTTTAAACCCACCCGTGTAGCACTAGCAAACCTGCCCACCCTCTTCGTCTTTCTGCATTTGGACTGCTTGCTCTGGAGTTATTCTCACTCACCTGGCAGGCAAGCCTTTCAATCAGAACTGCTGACACAACGGATTATGAAATGCTACAGTACATGAGGATATGACACATGGGTTTTCCATTTAGAAATCTGCCCTTCCCTATTTCTTCTTATGTTGCTCAGCCCAGCGAATATCTAGGTTTAAGAATTTAGACAATAGACAATAGGTGCAGGAGTAGGCCATTCGGCCCTTTGAGCCAGCACCACCATTCAATGTGATCATGGCTGATCATTCTCAATCAGTACCCCGTTCCTGCCTTCTCCCCATACCCCCTGACTGCTATCCTTAAGAGCTCTATCTAGCTCTCTCTTGAATGCATTCAGAGACTTGGCCTCCACTGCCTTCAGATGCAGTGAATTCCACAGATTTACAACTCTCTGACTGAAAAAGTTTTTCCTCATCTCCGTTCTAAATGGCCTACCCCTTATTCTTAAACTGTGGCCCCTGGTTCTGGACTCCCCCAACATTGGGAACATGTTTCCTGCCTCTAACGTGTCCAACCCCTTAATAATCTTATATGTTTCGATAAGATCCCCTCTCATCTTTCTAAATTCCAGTGTATACAAGCCTAGCCTTTCTGCGTAGTTATTCTGTATGCATGTCTCTTTATGTCCGAACAAGTTTGACCCAGATTATTTCTTCTGCAAAATATGAAAATGTTCATTTTTGTCTGATACTGATTTCCCAAAATTGAAGCATTGTAGAAAAAACAGGAAACGAATCTACAAAGTTTATTTTGCATTTTTTGAAGTTAATTTATTTAGGACAAATGAATTGACAGCAAACAAATGAGTTTATACATAATAATAATAATAATAATAATAAGCATTTATTTTATATAGCGCCTTATCGGGTGCTCAAAGCGCTTTACAAAAACAATCAACATAAAAACAAACAGACAAACTATCCTAACGGAAAAGCGGCGAATAAACAACGCCAGCGTCCTCTCACGTCAGGGTCCGGCAGTAGACAACAAAAAGCACAGGACACACAGATACAATTTTTACACAAACAGCCATCACAGCAATCGCCATCACAGCGATTGCTCCAGGCATACCCTCACTGTGATGAAAGGCAAAGTCTTATCTCCTCCTCATTCTTCTCCCGTGGTGCCACGAGGTGATCGAGGCTCCCAACTTTTTGAAGCCCATACATACATGCATCCAAACATGGGTCTTGCAGTCTAAAGAATGTTTTACCATTGTTGGTAGACTTTCTAAAGCGAAAGTACCATAATGTGGTGATGATGGTATCCAACTAGCATTTTAAGAAATTCTAGGTTTCAAGGCCACCCTGCTAAATTAAGTTTAATACATTTGTTAGTTTTGTGGACTTGCAATCTAGAAAATTACCATGGATGTGGCTGTAATTGAATTAGCTCAACAACTGAACATATGGGAGATCTTGACTATTTATGGCTCTACTCCACACTACTATCTTGACTTCCAGTAGTTTGTCATCCAAATCAATGGCAAAACTGCTGTCAGATTTTGCCAATCACTCTCCTCGGACTCATTGAGATATTGGAAGTTGTTGGGACTTCAAGGTTTCAAGGTCAGTTTATTGTCACATGTACTAATTAAGGTACAGTGAAATTTGAGTTGCCATACTAAGTGAAAAGCAACAAGACACACAACTACATAAAAGTTAACATAAACAACCACCAAAGTGGATTCGACATTCCTCAGTGATTGGAAGGTAATAAAGTTCAATCTACTTCCTCTTTGTAGTCCCGCTGTCGGGGCAGTTAAGCCATCCGCAGTCGGGGCGATCAAAACCCCCGCAGCCGACGATCGAAGACCCTGTCAGGGTGATCGAAACTCCCGCATTGGGGCAGTTGAAACTCTCTCCGCGGCATGGAGCTCCTGAGTCGGCCTCTTCTTACCAGAGACTTCACTATGTTAAAGTCCACAGACCCGGCAGTTGGAGCTTCGATCCCCGGCAAAGGGATCGCAAGTTCCGCGATGTTAAAGTCCCGCAGAGTCCTGCTGCTTGGATAAATGCTGGACCAAACCTACCATCTGAAACGAGGAACTCTCAAGATCCGATAGCAAACGTTCTTCAGCATCAAGCAGCCTTATAGAACATGGGTAGTTCTAATAAGGTGCACAATATGGCCACTTAATGTAATTCAGACCTGTCTCTGGTTGTTATTGTGGTGACCCAGATCAAACAGTTGCACCATATCAAATCCTGCCTTCGGCACAAAAAGGGCACTTGTCTGATCAGACCACACTATAGCTTATGAATCTTCGATTTAATTTGGAAATTGCTCCAGCCTTACCTAAAAAGTGGTGTCCCTTAGATTTTGAGAGGCAGTCTTGCACCCAATCTTTTTTTTTTGCTAGCTTCAGTGTATCGTTAATTCTAGGAAACCAACATTCGCATTTTATTTTCTAACCTTGACGGTTGGCTTATAGCCAACTGTTCCATCAGCTATTTTCTAACATTAAACATTTAACTAGTGTTTGAATAGTGGATTTGTTCCTAATTACATGGATATAGCTGCATATCTCTTGCTTGCTGGGTGACGAGCCAACAAATTAGTTTTATAATGTTAAATGTTTTTAGGATTAGATAACAATGCTATATAAAATGCAATCAATTTGATGTAGTCTATTTAAACCGACTATTGTCTATGATTAGTCATTTTTATTCCATCCAACTTTCCAGCTGTGTTTTAAAACTTAATGTTGAATAAAACAGAAAGCCCTAAGAATTGTCGCTCTCATCTGATTAATCCTCTAAATCTTAATCCAGCTCTGTTAAAATGCATTGCAGATTACTTTAAATGGGGAACAGTGGTAGATTGAATATGAGTTAGCATTTGTACTCGCAAAGCCCAAAAAAATGGAAATCAAAATTACTTTCTGCTAGGTGTGGATGACTAAGCATTTATCAATTTCCTCCACAATTTCTGGAATATTTAAATTTCCTTTGAGCTTGGTGACTTAATTTGGTGCAACTTTACAATTTTAGAAACAAAAATTAGTGTGGTTCCAGTCGTTCATTGTGGGTTTTACTTTTCAGATTCATTAGTGTGGATGTTAACAAGAGTGCTCAGAAGAACAGCTACAGGGTATATATTCCCTGGCATTAAAATTGGCCCAAAGCATTTTGTAGGCCCAAACAAACACAATTTGGCAGTGGGTCACCTAAGGAGTTATTAAGGCAAATGGCTGAAGCTTGGTCAAGAAGAGACATTTGGAGAGCAAAATCTCAGGGTTTATACTTGCCAAGAGACCATTTTTTTTGCAAATAACTCACAGGCTTCGTGGACTGGAAGTTATTGCAGGGTTAGAAAAGGACAAAATCATGGTGGGTGTGAAAACAAGAAGGAAATTTTACAAAGTAAATGCACATCGCAATGAATAGAGGAAGTGTGGTGTGTGTTTATCACACCACAGAGTCTTGAATAGCCCCACTCAATGAAAGATAGAATAAGGAAGGTCAGTCAACAGTGCATTAGTATAATCAATTTGAGGAGTACGAAATATAGATGAAGGTTTCGCCAGCAGATGAACGAATGTGTAGGTACCAACAGTTGACATGAAAGAAACGGTTGCTGACTATTTGTTCCTTGGTAATTTGAAATTACGTGCTCTTCCTTTTTTAGTAAGCATTAGGTGTAATACTGAATTTTCTCAAATATGTTTTTTATCTATATATATTACTAAAATTCTGTTTGTTTGTGCATTTTATTAATTGTATATGGTTTGGGGCTTGACACAGCCAAAACGGTACACGATAGCGTGACAATTTTAGGCCCACCCTACTCACCATTCCCCCGTGCTCTCAATAAACCCACTTTGTTACTTTTATAAACTTTAATAAATGCGCTTCCCCCCCCGAGGACCGGCGCCCGTCTCGGCGTGCCCCGCGCTTGACCTTCCTCCCGCGGTGCAGTGAGTGGCAGAGGCTGCGGCAGAAGATCCACAAGATGGCCTTCCCCGCCGATCGCAGCCGAGCTGCAGGAGAGGCTTCTGCTCCATGCCCGGCCCACAGGAGAAATGGGGCCGAGGTCAGTGCCTTCTCCCTGTCCACTCTCGCCCACCCACGACCCTGGGAGACACTCCCCGCCCAGCAATGGGCCCCATGCAGTCAGGAGATGCTTTGACTCCATGCCCGGCCCGGAGGAGAGGCCCGCAAGAGAAACGGCCGAGATCACTGCTTTTCCCTGTCCCCCCTTGCCCGCCCACAGCCATGAGGCATTCCCCACCCGGCAACGGCTCCACAGTTGGGCTGAGGGGGGAGCGAGTGGAGGGGGCGGGGTAGGGATGGTGGAGGGGGGGAGAGGGGAGGGATGGCAGAATGGGCAGGATGGGGGAGGGATGGCAGAATGGGCAGGATGGGGGAGGGAGGGAGAGGGGAGGAGAGGAGAGGAGAGGAGAGGAGAGGAGAGGAGAGGAGAGGAGAGGAGAGGAGAGGAGAGGAGAGGAGAGGAGAGGAGAGGAGAGGAGAGGAGAGGGTGCTACACCAATGCAGGAGAGGTTTGGACCCAACGGGTCCACTTGCTGTAGTGTGATTTTAAAATCTAATTGCCTGGTTATCAACAAATAACTAAAATTAGAATAACCTTACAAGATCAATGGATGAATATTACTTCACCATTATTGTATAATAATTGGTGGTTTCAATCAAAGATACTAGAGGAACAAGATGGACCACTCCATTGAAATCACCTACTGAAGTGTAGTATGCAAAGGAGCCATTTTAGTAGGCAAAATCCGCCGTCCGTTATGCCTCTCGCAGTGTAATCAGTGTTTTGGGGGAACAGTATGTGTGATGATACCATAAAAATGCAGAATATATCTCATCTATCAATTCACAAATTTTTGTTATTTTTAAAAAAAATGGTTCTGCAAGTTTCTGCCTACTAAAATGGCACTGTGACATACTACGGTTTTTCGGGTCGAGTGGTTTATCTTGTTCCTCTAGTATCTCTGGTTTCAATTCAGCCATATTTAATCAGTCAGATTTTACTGTTTATGTGGCAAGAACCATTTTTCGGTCAAGAACCATTTTTCTGCTTCTCCTGTAGAATTAATTTCTACCCATGAGGGGAAAATAGGTTACATTCTTTTACAGCAGAGTTGAAATAATTAGTTTTATCTGTGTTAGAGGTTTCTTTTCCCCAGTGACTGTATATCCTTGTCAACTGGAAGGAAATGTGGTTTAAGATGACCTTTCCAGACTTATTTTGGATACAGGAGCTTAAATTATAGTTTTGATATTAGACTCTGCATATTGTGGATTAAGAAAAATGAGCTCCCCTACTCTCAAATTGCTCACAAAGAGACATGGTCAGACTATGTCTGTGTGCTGTGTTCTGTGTTTGGATTAATCCAAGAAATGTTATATAAAAACAGAACATGCTGGAACCACTCAACAGTTCACACAGTATCTGTGTGGGAGAAGAACAGTTAATGTTTTGGGCTGATTTTTTTCTACCAACTTTTTCCTTATCTTGAACATGAAATGGAAAATGCCTTTCAGGACTGTTGCTTATGATAGCGATAAAAATATGTTTATCCTAATAGAATCTATGTAAGCAACACTTGCTTTTCCTGATCAGTATTATCACTCCCCCCATACCTCATCAATCAGATGCCCACAATATTATCTAATATTCCCAGTTTCCTGTCACACCATTGTCATTTTGCATAATAAATATGCAACACTTTATCTGTCCCCATATGTAAACCACAGCTTCCCCTTTATGCAAAAAAATTGCACAATTGAAATGCAGCGATACCATATATTTTACTCATACAAAGCATTCTTTGGCTGCTTTAAAATGGGACACTCAGCTGGTATTCAACTATTAATCTTTATGATATGTTTGAAAATCACATGATTAAAAGCATTTGCTAACTGAAGAACACAGGGATTCATATTCTGAATAGATCCAAAATTTTGTAAAAAATTCACATCAATTTTAACCAACATATGACTGAATGAAATTTGGGTTTTCTTTAGGTCTTCAGACTAATTTGAAAAAGAGGTTGTGATTTGGAAGCCACTTAATGGAAAAGCTTGAAACATTTAGGTAAGATGTTATTTTTAATGTTCTATTTGCCAAACAGTAGGAACAAGTTTAATGACTAAATTGATGTACCATTCTTTGCTACTTAGGGAAATTAAATGGTGGATATGATCAGATAATACAAAACTCAAGAGTTTAGCATTAAATCAGAACCTTTGTCCAAATAAGTCAAAACTTTTTCATTTGGGAAGTTAAAAATACATGTGGATGTAATGTTAAGGACCATGGCTCATGTAATCATCTCCATGCGGGTTGCAGGTGCTAATATTGGATATAAAGCAGTTAGAAACAATAAATCAATTACTTTTAAAAACATGTCATATTCAAGATTTGAAATCACCTTAGCTTATTTTTTTAAAATAATTCTTCAATATTCTTAAAACAATGGGTAAACATTAGATTTCAGCTTATTTTTTTCATCTGGTACAAAGAGAAACCAGTTAATTTAGGACTCTTTTATGTCTGAGGACCCCTGTATGTATGTATGTATGTATGTATATATATAAATAAATATATATATATATATATATATATATATATATATATATATATATATATATATATATATATATTTAGCAGCTCTCTCCAAAGACATGCCATTTTTAAGTTAGTTCTAGTACTTATTCTGTTTTTTCCCTTGTGTTTTCACTTCTCTGCACATTTACTTCTCAGCTATTCGCTTTGGAGCCAATTCTCACTCTTTTTAACTTACTTGGTTAACTTGAATATTTATTTACTTTGTAGCATACAGCATATATATTGAAAGAGTGTTGATGTGCAAATAAAAATAAAATTCATTAGTCTCGACAATCTGTCAGTCCAGCACCGTTAAAGACGCGATTATGTTCAATTATCATAGTTTTGCTTGAAAAGGGAAGCGTTCCTGAATTGTTGATTAAAACTACTTTAAATTGGAACCAGTAAATCCGAAAATTGCAAATACTGGAAATTTGAAACTAAAACAGAAAATGTTGGGAAATCTCAGTAGGGAAGGTAGCCTCCGTGGAAGATAAACACAAAAAACTGGGGTAACTCAGTGGGACAGGCAGCATCTCTGGAGAGAAGGAATGGTTGACGTTTCGGGTCGAAAACCTTAGCACCTGCAGTTCTTTCCTACACACATAGCCTCTGTGGAAGGGTCTTTTGAGGCGATGGCATTATTTCTCTGTTCATAGATACTGCCTGGCCTGCTGACAGTTTGATTTGTCTGTGTCTGATGAATAAAGTAATAAGCACTAATGAAATGAGGAATTAAATTGCATCAGAAGGCTGATGTGAGAAAAGTACTGTTTATTATATTATTTAAAAAGAATTATAATTTAACTTGCAACAATGTTATGGATAGGACAGATTTAGATGGACTTGGGCCAAATGCGGGCAGGTGGGACTAATGTAGATGGGGCATCTTGGTCGGCATGGGCAAGTTGGGCTGAAGGACCTGTTTCCACGCTGCATGACTCTTAGTTATGATATTTATTTTCAGAAATGATAATTTAAGACGGAAGTTTAACCGTGCAGAGTAAGTGCAGTTTATGATTATCCAGAACAATATAAGTACATTATTTTACATTTTTTTAAAAAGAGCTACACTTACTATATTAAGTAGTAAATGTTGCCATTTATTTTATTTATGTCTCTTTTGCAATAGATGAGACCGACAGATCATGCAGTCAACGGGGCATCGATTCCGGGATGTTGACCACCATCCTTTGCTGAGTTCCGAAGATGACTTTGAATGCTCGTCTGCCAATGTGGAACCAGTGAACCGAATCTGGTTTATTAACGATGCATGTGGATTGATTTGCGCTGTCATAACTTGGCTCCTGGTTTTATACGCAGACTTTGTTGTGACTTTTGTAATGCTGCTGCCTCCCAAGGACTACTGGTACTCACTGATAAATGGCATTGTTTTTAACTGTCTGGCGGTGCTGGCTCTTTCATCCCATCTGAGAGCAATGTTGACAGATCCAGTAAGTGCATATCAAATATTTTTAAATATTTAGCAGCAGTTAAGTTCAATTGCTGATCCATTCAGTGAGATGGGTATCTACAGCTGGTCAAGGAGGTGCTGTTTCTGATGTGTGTTGACTTCATTAATCTCTGCCAAGCCAAGACAATATTGGGGGGCACATTAAAATCAATGTCAATTAAAGAGGAAAACAGGCCAATGTTTACGACTTTTCTTTGATGGTCCAGACACTGTAGTTAGTGCACTTTTTTATTTCCACAAGTCAAAGACAGAGACTTGTGTGGGTTCCAATGTTCAGAAATCTGTTGCATGTCTGTATTCATAGATTTTAAATGACTCTTTCAGCATGTGCCATGGGGTAAGGAGTCAGAAGGATATTGATGATTTCACGCCGAGAAGTGGGTTATTGATGTAAAATAAAAGCCAGTTTCTTTTTTCAACTCTCGCAGATTCTTGTTTTGTTAATTTTTGGAGTTCTGGGAATTGCTGTCAAGACTACCATTTATTGCCTGTACCTAGTTGTCCTCAAGAAAGTGGTTTGTCTGCTGCAGTCCTTTTTGTGACAGGATTCTCATGGAGCTCTTGTGGAGGAAGTAAGGATGATGATGAAAGTGTGTGATATATTTACAAGCAGGGTTAGTATGTTACTTGGAGCGGAACCTGAAGATGGTAGTGATGTCGCCCAACTGAAGCAAGTGACTGCAGCTGCTGGAGTCTTGAGCAAAGAAGAAAGTATTGGAGGGTCTGAAGAAGGGTCTCGACCCGAAAGGTCACCCATTCCTTCTCTCCAGAGATGCTGCCTGTCCCGCTGAATTACTCCAGCATTTTGTGTCTACCTTCGATTTAAACCAGCATCTGCAGTTCTTTCCTACACAAAGTGTTGGAGGAACTCGGCAGATCAGGCAACAAAGGGAATGGACAAATGGCGCTTTGGATTGAGATCCCTCTTCAGACTGAGGAAGGGACAGACCCTTGAAATGTCATCTGTCCATTCTCTGTACAGTTGTTGCCTGACCCGCCGAGTTCCTCTTGCACTTTGTTTTTTGTTGATGATTGGATTTGGGTTTAGTTTACTTCAGTTTAGAGATACGGTGCATAAACAGGCTCTTCGGCCCACCAGGTCTGTGCCGACCAGTGATCCCCGCAATTAAAACAATCCCAATATGGACACTTTTTACATTTACCAAGCCAATTAACCTACAAACCTGTACATCTTTGGAGTGTGGGAGGAAATCGAAGATCTCGGAGAAAACCCATGCAGGTCACGGAAGAACATACAAACTCCGTACAGACAGCACCCGTAGTCGGGATCGAACCTGGGTCTCCAGCGCTGCATTCTCTGTAAGGCAGCAATACCGCTGCGCCACCGTGACACCGGTTTTGTTTGGATTTGGAGTACTGTTGAAGTATCCTGGTTATTGATGCCACATACTGCTGCCACTATGTGTCAAAGGTGGAGAGAATAAATGTATGAAAATGTTCTTTTTTTGGGTCATTTTTGGCGTGTTTAGAAAGTATGTGTTAATGTTCTCTGGTTTGTTTTATTTGGGTGGGGGTCAGGGGAAACATTTTTTCAATCTCTAACCTTGCTGGAGATGCAATTGTTTTCCGGTTTGTACCTCCGGTCGCCCTGCAGCCTAACATAATGGAGCTGGAGGCCTTGCTCGGGACTGATTTGGGCCCCACCGTGGGGCCGTGGACTTACCATCGGAGCTGACTCCTTGCCTGGGATCGACGCTCCAACCGCGGCCTGCGGCCTTTAACATCAAGGAGCTCGCAGTCACGGGTTGAGACCGATGCCGGGAAGCTCCAAAAGCCGCACAACGTTGACTAGCCCCATCCCGGGGTAGATCACCCAGTGCGGGGGTGCTGAGATTACCCTCCTGATGCAGGAGCTTGATCGCCCTGACGAGGAAGGTCTGCCACCGGCTACGGGAATCAAGATCGCCCCGTCAACGGAAGGTTAGAGGCCCCCCAACCGCTGGAGGACAAAGAAGGGAGAGATTGAACTTTTTTTCGCCTTCCATCACAGTGAGGAATACGGAGGAGTTACTGTGGTGGATGTTCATGTTAAAATGTATTTTGTGTGTTCTGTTGCTTTTTATTGGTATGACTGTATGGCAAATGAAATTCCTCGTATATTGCAAAACATACTTGGCTAATAAAGTATGATTATGATTATTATGATAATGTGGTGAAGACTTTGTCTTGGGTGGTGTTGAACCCCTTGAGTTGGAGCTGCACTCAACCAGCCAAGTAAAAGTATTCCCTGACACTCCCAACTTGTAGTTGATGGAAAGGCCTTGCAATATCAAGAGGTGAGTCACTTGTGACAGGATCATCAGCCACTAATCTTGTGTTCGTTCCACATTAATGGTGAACCTGTGGTGACACCTGGTGGCATCCCAAGGGCACAATGAACCATCGGCTCTAGAGGGCAGCGTCTTGGTGTGGGAGGCGCCAGACACGGGGGCGGTACCTGTGTTGGTATTTACGGCCGGGCAACGCCCTTGACCGGGGGAGTAGTAGGGAGCTGTACTGGAGAGAATAAACACATCTAGTGCGCGCAACCCGTGTCCGATTAGTTTTTGGCTAGACTCCATCTCTTTCCTGCGACAAACCCGTGTTTTATGGCCCATTGTCAGTCTAAGAGCACAAATCACTATTTAGACCACATGTTTGGTTCATCCGATTAAATGTGAATAAATGACCACTTAGCAGCAATATTGTGTTGTGATATTTTGCAAGGATCTGTGGGTGGAATTTGAGAGAGTACTTAAAGATATGCAGAGTATTGTTTTGCATTTATTTTCATCTGGATGGAGATTTTTTAACTCTGCATATTTCTTTAGAAAACGCTTTCAAAAGAAAGGTTGTCCAGTTTTTAAAATATGAATGTGATCGGTGGGTTTCCTCTCGGTGCTCCGATTTCCTCCCATGTCTCAAAGATGTGCGGGTGTATAGGCCAATTGATCTCTGTTAATTTGGATGCAATAGTGGGATAACATAGAACTAGTGTGAATGGGTGGTTGATGGTCAGCGTGGACCGAAGGAGCTGTTTCCATCCTGTATCTCTAAACTAAATTGATGACCAGAATGATTTCTGCTTTAATAAGGTTCTATAAATTCATTTGAAGCCTATGTTTAAGAAAGTTTTGATTTTTTTTTAATTCTAAGAAGCGGAATACTTTATCCCACTCTTAACAAGAAAACAATTTTAAAACCCTAATTTTGGTCGTTTGTACTAACACAACTTGTGTATTAATATATTTACAGCTATTCACTTATTTAACTGAACAACAAAACTATTAGCTAATATGGAGAATATTCAGCTAAATTATTAAGATGCAATACCAAAGATGTAATGGGTTTTTTAAAGGTTTCCAGTGCAGGAAGCATCATGCATTTCCCACAAACAAATATTTATTCATTTTTGAATTTGAATCACTTGCCACATCAGTTCTCCAGTCAGTGCTACATTAGGAGCCTTGTGTGATTCTCAGATGTGGTTTTAGTCGGCCTGACCTAAGTAATTATTATGTATAGGACAGCTATGTCATTAAATTAAAGATTAACATTAATGTTAGTGTCAAAAGTTGGTATATTGGAAATGAGCCAAAATAAAGTTAATAATTTTTAAATAGAGAAGCTACATTGTTTAGCCCTTTAAGTTCATGATCTTCATGATACAGACTTTCAATTTGTAGTCTTGGAGCAACCTAATATAATCTTGCTGTGAATAAAATTGTCAAAACATTGTAAATTTTCAAAGATGATTTGCTTTTTGCACAAAACATTAAGAGCTGAATGCCCCCAAAAAGATAGAAGACATATCAACATCATTGATAAACACCATCCTTCATGATCCCATCCTTGCTCCATTTTAAAAATATGGAGCAGATTTATCAAAACAGCTTGAAAATCACCTTGAAAATCATTCTGCCAATTTCCTCCCAATTACTCTTTTCCATGTGAATTTGTGGTGATAAATTAATTGATATTAACTATCTCGGCAAATTTCACATGACATTATACAGTGCCCTCCATAATGTTTGAAACAAAGACGCATCATTTATTTATTTGCCTCTGTATTCCACAATTTGAGATTTGTAATAGAAAATATCACATGTGGTTAAAGTGCACGTTGTCAGATTTTATTAAAGGGTATTTTTATACATTTTGGTTTCACCATGTAGAAATTACAGCCGTGTTTATACATAGTCCCCCCATTTCAGGGCACCATAATGTTTGGGACACATGGCTTCACAGGTGTTTGAAATTGCTCAGGTGTGTTTGAATGCCTCCTTAATGCAGGTATAAGAGCGCTCTCAGCATCCAGTCTTTCTTCCAGTCTTTCCATCACCTTTGGAAACTTTTATTGCTGTTTATCAACATGAGAACCAAAGTGGTGTCAATGAAAGTGAAAGAAGCCATTATGAGACTGAGAACCAAGAATAAAACACCAGCCAAACCTTAGGCTTACCAAAATCAACTGTTTGGAACATCATTAAGAAGAAAGAGAGCACTGGTCAGCTTACCAATTGCAACGGGTCTGGCAGGCCAAGGAAGATCTCCACAGCTGATGACAGAAGAATTCTCTCTATATAATAAAGAAAAATCCCCAAACACCTGCCTGACAGATCAGAAACACTCTTCAGGAGTCAGGTGTGGATTTGTCAATGACCACTGTGCGCAGAAGACATCATGAACAGAAATACAGAGACTACACTGCAAGATGCAAACCACTGGTTAGCCGCAAAAATAGGTTGGCCTGGTTACAGTTTGCCAAGAAGTACTTAAAAGAGCAACCACAGTTCTGGAAAAAGGTCTTGTGGACAGATGAGACGACGATTAACTTGTATCAGAGTGATGGCAAGAGCAAAGTATGGATGAGAGAAGGAACTGCCCAAGATCCAAAGCACACCACCTCATCTGTGAAATGGTGGTGGAGGTGTTATGGCCTGGGCATGTATGGCTGCTGAAGGTACTGGCTCACTTATCTTCATTGATGATACAACTACTGATGGTAGTGGCATATTGAATTCTGAAGTGTGCAGACACATCCTATCTGCTCAAGTTCAAACAAATGCCTCAAAACTCATTGGCCGGCGGTTCATTCTACAGCAAGACAATGATCGCAAACATACTGCTAAAGCAACAAAGGAGTTTTTCAAAGCTAAAAAATGGTCAATTCTTGAGTGGCCAAGTCAATCACCTGATCTGAACCCAAATGAGCATGCCTTTTATATGCTGAGGAGAAAACTGAAAGGGACTAGCCCCCAAAACAAACATAAGCTTATTAAGATGGCTACAATACAGGCCTAGCAGAGCATCACCAGAGAAGACACCCAGTAACTGGTGATGTCCATGAATCACAGACTTCAAGCAGTCGTTGCATGCAAAGGATATGCAACAAAATACTAAACATGACTACTTTTATTTGCATGATATTACTGTGTCCCAAACATTATGGTGCCCTGAAATGGGGGGACAATGTATAAACACTGCTGTAATTTCTACATGGTGAAACCAAAATGTATAAAAATGGCCTTAATTAAAATCTGACAATGTGCACCTTAAACTGCATGTGATTTTTTTAAAATTACAAATCTCACATTATGGAGTAAAGAGGCAAATAAATAAATGATAGATGTTTGTCCCAAACATTATGTAGGGCACTGTATGTATTAAACTATCGCTTGGAATATTGATTTAATATGTATGTTGCTAGTTCATTGCAGTTTATTAGGTATGGGCGGCATGGTGGCGCAGCAGTAGAGTTGCTGTCTTACAGCAAATGCAGCGCCGAAGACCCGGGTACGATCACGACTATGGGTGCTTGTCTGTACGGAGTTTGTACATTCTCCCTGTGACCTGCGTGGGTTTTCTCCGAGATCTTCAGTTTCCTCCACACTCCAAAGACGTACAGGTTTGTAGGTTAATTGGCTTGGAAAATGTAAAAATTGTCCCTAGTGGATGTAGGATAGTGTCAATATGTGGGGATCGCTGGTTGGCATGGACCCAGTGGCCTGAAGGGCCTGTTTCCGCACTGTATCTCTAAACTAAACTAAACATTTATTTTGAAAAATAAAATTGAAAATAGTAACTGTGATCACTGTAAATTATATAAAATGCATATATAGAGTTTTTTAAACAAAATAGGGTATAGACTCCTCGATTTGTTTCAATGGAAATAACTATATCAATCATTTATTTTTTAAGTTTAGAATTGGCAATATTTATCAAGAAAATGTGTTTTTAAGATTATTTCAGCATTTAAATTTTAGCACACAAACATCATACATCAATTTGATACTTAAGGAATATCAAGCTGGCAAATCAAATGCTTCGATGTCACTAAGGAAAAATTATTTAAATCTGAAAATTGCACAGTGAAGTTTAGATTAATAAAGAATAAATCTAAATGATTTTGACAATGCATTCAAATTTCTGTAATAAATGCTGAAAAGCTGAAAGTCATTCAAAGGAATGGTAATTGCTGGAGGAAGCTAGAAAGTACTGAGATGCCACCTAAATTGTGATTTTGAAGAAGCAGGCCTTTAACGTAATGGTTAGGATTCTATCACCCCTACCACTTTTTGGTTCTTGGCTGCTATCACAGTCACTCCGGGGTCACTCACTTCCCTCTTGGATGCTTTTGATGTATCTTGACTCCATCTCAATCACTCCCGGGATCTCCAGCATGCCTAAATGTAAGGCCTAAATTTGGTACGGCCTAAATTTTGCTGTCTGTGGAATCTACCCAGTTTATCCAGCAAACCTAACATTGCAGCATTACTACACCAACACTAAAGCCAACCATTACTCCCTGGATTGGAGTAATGAACAGCACTTCATCAAGGGATAAGACGCTTCACTAACATGATAAAATGGCATGGTTAAATGTTTAATACAAAAACGATTTAAGCTATTTCCAAACCTTTTTGCAATGCTGTCACTCATTTGATTCTCAGCCATAATGTTTTGAAACTCATTTCAGCATTTAGATAGGGTATATCATATTTGATCTTCGATAGGGTATATCATATTTGATCTTAAATAATACTTTGTTAATATAAAATAACAACTAAGCAAAAGTGATAATTATTTATAATTTTCCTTCTCAATGAAGCATGCATCTGAGTCTAGATTCCCAGCTGATGAAATACGTAGTAAATTTAGAAAGACATAAAATGATTCATTAAAATTTGCAGAGGTTCTAAGAGTAAAATAATAAAGATGCCTTAAAAGATTTCATGTAAAATTTAGAAAAGATAAAATTATAATGCTTTTCAATTTTCAGCTCCTTTTAAAGGAAGGCTTCAAACCTAGTGAATGCTTTGTTCATTAGGAAAGCTTTATTTTTGAATAGCAAACTTGGAATATTAGAACTATTTTTACTGGAACGTTTAATGAAGGTTTTTTTTTAAAGTTTGATGAAATCGCTGTTTGGAGAGTCGTGTAGCATGGCAAAAAAAATTAAGAAAATTACTAAAAAGTGAGGACATATACAGATATAGAGGTTTCATAAACAAATGAATAATGATGAATAATTAAGCATTTTAAACACTGTCTGTGGTTCAAGCAGTGTGAAAGATACATCTTCTGGATGCGCTGGGCCGCATCCTCAGTGATGTGACCTGGGGTCATGGGGTGTTTCAGGTCTCACAACATTAGGCACCCTCGCCCAGACGACCTAGCCGGGGTTAATCAGGCCCCGACCAGGACCCGCCCACGGATCAGCCCTCTTAATAACTACTCTGCAGAAATCACTGTATCTTTTAAGGAAAATGTATATGCATGTGAAGCATAATAAGAAACAAGAGAATGCTTAAAACTTTTCATTGTTCTAATTGAAAATGCCATAAATATGCTGAAGAAAGCCTTACAATGGAGCTAAAGTTCCATGGTGGAAGGGGAAAACCTATATCTTTAGTTCACTTTGTATTGCTTCATATGATTGTCTTGTTTAGTTATCGTTTATGTGTGAACACTTTTGTGGTTTCTTTCCACAGGGTGCTGTGCCTAAAGGCAATGCCACAAAAGAGTATATGGAGAATCTGCAGCTGAAACCAGGGGAGGTCATCTATAAGTGCCCAAAATGTTGCAGTATTAAGCCAGAGCGAGCTCACCATTGCAGGTATAGAAGAGCATCATTTATACTTACGCTTCCAGTGCAATTATGATTAATGTGCCTGATCGTTCTGTAAGAGTAGTACTATTGAAAGTGAGGTTAATAATGGTTGAACTATTGCAAAATTTATTTCACATTAATGAGCAACTATTTACCTTCAAATAATCATAGTTTATTTGTTTGGTGTTGCATTCAAAGTTAACATCAATTTTGTGTGAGTCGAGTTGATTTATAGCAACAGAGCAGTGGATTATTGTTTCAACCCTAGTGTACATGAGACCAATAAAATGTACCAGCGTTTAGCATCAAATTTGGAAGAGGAGTTTCATAAAGTACCATGGAAGAGAAATGATTTTGAAATAAAATTAAAGTGACTTGTAAGTAATCAATCCGTATTGAATGGCTGAAGTTTTGATAGATGTCATGCCATGTTTCAGTTTATTAGGTTGATTTGATTATCAATCGCTTAATGATCTGAGTACCAGAAGTAAAGTTGGACAACTCTAATCATGAAACTGGATATTATTTCTAAGCTATTTCTCTTCGGTGGTAGATCGGTAACATTGAGACTTAGATTCCAAATGGTTTTCATAGTTGTTGGCAGTAGAATAACAAAAATAATTGTATTTATTTATGGCCTTTTGCTGTATCTTTCATGACACTATAAACCAGTGTCATACTTTTGAAGTCTAGTCATGATATTGTAGGAAATATGCAACCAATCTGTACACTGCTAGATCTCGCAAACAACAGTATGAAAATGACTAGATTATTTTTTTTGGCACTGTTGATTGCTGGTATTCAAAATAATGTTCAAAACGGCAGATGAGACCTTGGTTTAAGTCAGAGTTGGAAGATGACACCTTACTAAATGCTGCACTAAAATATTAGTCAATTTATATTGCTCTGGAGTAAAGAATGAATCCAAAGTCTTCTGACCATAAGTCAGGCCCAAATGGACACTATTAAGACTGGAGACCATGTAATTCTGCTCAATGGCTATAGCTGTTGCTGCTGCTATACAGTAGCTCCATTCTATTGAAACAGGATGGAACAATAAGAAAACTTTAAAAATAAATAATCTTGCTTGTGTTTGTGGATACATTCAATTCTGAATATGTGATTATCTGCACAATGACAAATGATCTGGAAGTATTATGAGGAGTTTGTATTAGGAGTTTTAATTATTATTAGGAGTTTGTACGTTCTCCCCGTGACCTGCGTGGGTTTTCTCCGAGATCTTCGGTTTCCTCCCACACTCCAAAGACGTACAGGTATGTAGGTTAATTGACTGGGTAAATGTAAAAATTGTCCCTAGTGTGTGTAGGATAGTGTTAATAGTGTTAGTGTGCGGGGATCGCTGGGCGGCGCGGACTTGGTGGGCCGAAAAGGCCTGTTTCCGCGCTGTATCTGAAATATGAAATAAATATGAAATAAAAAGATGAATGAATGTATGCTTTAAAATTAGTTTGTATTTCTTAGCTAATATTTTTTAGTTTGTAATGGCTATTTTTCTTTCTTCCCAACATTAGTATCTGTAAAAGGTGCATACGGAAGATGGACCACCATTGTCCTTGGGTGAACAACTGTGTTGGAGAAAACAACCAAAAATTCTTTGTGCTTTTCACTGTAAGTTCATACGTGATCTAATGCAAATTTTCAGCAATTAAGGAAAACATATTAAGAATTGAGGAACATAAAATTGGCTTTATAAGCTTTCATGGCTTAACTTTTCAAATGAATCCACATTATTACGATTAGCATGCAACAAAGAACTAATTTACTGGGTTTGTTATTTAGTAAGTAGCACTAATTTCACTGTGTGCTGCAGGGATTCTTATTCTTGCATACTTTATCATGGATATTAAAGGATTTACATTTTTAATGCGTTATTGTTGAGAAGGATAGAGGAACTTCTTTATGGAATTTATAAAACATTTTTGAGTTGCTTAGCAAGTAGACCAATGTGAATGTTTGGTGACATAAAAAGCAGATGCTAACACAATCAACAAGAAACCTAATCCCCTGCTGGTTAGGGAAATAGAGTATTGTCATTTAAAATAAGATCCTGGTTAAATTAAGGCGTTGTTCCAGTAGAAGGATTTAATGTTAGTAACATGTTGTAAATTGCTTAAGATTATTTTTAATTCGTTGCTACCCCATTTGGAATTCTAAATCATGTTTGTTTGTATGAATCAACACAGCATATATTTTAAAAATCTTATACTAAATTCACATCCCCGATCTTTAATATAAGTGTCCATTTAAATTTTTTAAATAGGACTTCTGTGCTATATAGTCAAGCTTCATACCACAGTAGGTTTTTTGTCTTATTGTTGTAAGAGATGCAATTTGAGTTGCTGTATAAAGTAATACATACTACTCAAAATTTAAATTTGTTTTTGGAAATATCTGTTGCCCAGAAATTCATCTGCATAATGATTTTATTTTCCAGCCACAAGGAAATCCATTCTTTGTTTTTCAGAGTGAAGCACATTAACGACCATTTCCAGATCGATGTGCATCATTCTCTGAAATCCAACTCGGCACTTCTAACTTTGTGCTCCATAAAGATTTCTGCATCACGATGACAGTATTTCCCCATGCAGTATCATTATTGGAGCAGTGTATCATGTTGTCTTAGAAGCAGCTGTTTTTGGCATTCTGAGGACAACCTGATCTCACAGCAGACCTGGTGTGGATCCATATCAGATGAGCCAGTCACTTTAACTATTTGCCCTCTCCTGTACACAGCACCAACAACTCTCCCTCATTACATCTCAATCTCCACTGTGTATTCCTATGCCACATCTCCTGAGGTCAGGATCCAGTCCCCACTTATTTGCTGTCATTTTCTCTCCCTTTCCTTACCACCCAACCTGCACTTTCTCTACCCCCAACCATTCATCTAAACTGGTCACAGCTCCTATATCACAGTTCCCTCTCAAAACCTTGATCCCAAGCATTAATCAGTCATGAGCTTTGTGCCCACCCTTTAGCTCTCCCTCGTCCCCTTTTGGCTTGATCACTCCCAAACCTGACATCTGAGCAGCTCATTTTCAATCTCAATAATGCAACACAGGTCTTGAGGACAACTAATGATTATGTTGGGAGTTATAAGTAGTAATTCATCATCTCATGTTAAGCCTATCTAGTGTACCTAGCTGGCTGCCCTAGAATAGCCCAGTATTGTTTATATTTCAAAAATTCTAAAGGAATGGGGTTTTTAATATTGAAGAGATGCCCATGTGGGGAAGTAACATTGGGATGCTTCAAAAACTGCCACACTTACTTTCGTATTGTCAATCCAGCAGAATTGTTTTTTGATTGCTGAGTTGATAAATAGCAGGTGAAGGTGGCCTTTTACGCACTGGTCATTCCTTCACCTCATTACAGAGGGCGTGGAATCTCCCATTGGTGAAGGACATTAGGAAGTGATTGTAAAGAAATTGGTGGACCAAGATGGAGGAATGATTAAAATGGTGGAAAAATTAAATAATATCTGCCGAATAAAAGCATTGTGAAGAGAATTTTCACTGAAATTAATACACCAATATAATAAAGCTCCTCAATCTTCCTAACGTGGCATTGCATTCCATTGTTAATTTGAATTGTGAATAGTTCAGAATTTATGGTTATATATTTCAAGGTGCAATGAAATTCCTTGTTCACATGAAGCTCGGAGTAAACAGTATACATACAGTTAGATATATAACAGCAAGTACAATGAGGAGTGCAAAAGAGCATTTTGAGTGTAATGACCTGTCGCAATGAATGCCACAAATTCTTTATTCATCAGGTTTTGGTTGCTGACAGCATATTTCATAATGAACAGAACATTGTATGATTAAAGTGGCTTGCCAGTTAGTGGGATGTAGATCAAGAAATTATTAATGACAATATTACAACGACAACATTTATCCATCTGTTTTAACAAAATGTATTTTTTAAAACAGGTTTGGGTGCCTGAAGCATATGGCCAGGGGTGGGGGTAGAAGCAGCCACAACAGTCGGGTTGAACAGGCTTTTAGATAGACCCATGACTATGTAGGGAATTAAATTAAATGGAGGATAGGCAAGATTAGTTTCAATAAACATCATGTTTGGTACCTACATCGTGGGCTGAAGAGCCTGTTCCTGTGCTGTGCTGCTCAATATAAGCCATCGAACACCTCCATAAAGCAGCAGGGAAAAACTTCTTGTAAACATTGTGTTCATTTCATATTCCTAAAGATATGTTGACTCACTATTTTGAATAATTATTCAGTCTGTGCTTTATGCCTTTGTGATACCAGTGTTGTTTCTGAATATTAAGCTCTTGGGTTAATAAAATTTCCAAAACCCATACTTTGAGCTCGGACTAATTTGTTGACTTCTGCAAAACAAAAGAGAATCTGCAACCACACCGCACACAGAAAAAAAAAATATATATATATATATATATAATTTTGAAGGAGGCATTATGGTGTAATCTTTTGATTATTGGACTTGAGTTTGATTTCTAGAAACTATTTTTCGGTTTCCAAGACTCCAGGCATTTAAAAACAACTCTTGTCTTTCTTAACTGTAGTATATGTTTATTGCCATATTCCTTTATAAAGACAATTGAGATGTCAGACTTTGCCTCTGACATTGAATAAAACAGTTTTGGAGGGGTATGCCTTTAACAGTGGTAAGAATCAGCATGGCTGAGAGTGTATTATATGTGCTCCCACACAGCGTGGATTGGCTGGAGAGAGACACTGCCAAAGACTGTGGAGAAGTCCACATGGTCACTGGTTCATGTTACCTGATGGTTCATGTTAACCATGGGTAGGAAGGTTACTGATGGCAGGTTAAACGATCTGACTCATAAGCAAGTCATTGGCCAACTCACTTGTGTGCAGCTACGTCGGTTGCCGTATGTATCTGGATTTTATGTAGTAAGAAAAGTTTCATGTGTCTAATGATGAAGTTGAAATCCGATTTTTGGAGTATGTGAATTAATCCTGTCATTATCACACACAAGGAGCTAGTTTCAGGATCTCTCGCGTGCAATAAATAGACCAGCATTACACAGGATTTCCAGAGAAAACCCATCAACCTCTGGGAGTGTGATGGCGTCACTGAGAGTTCATTGAGCAATGCACATTGCGACCCTTGCCTTAAGTTGGGAAATTGGTAAGGATCGGGGCAAACATTCGACAAGGTTCCACATGGTAGGCTGCTCTGGAAGGTTAGATCGCATGGGATCCAAGGAGAAATAGCTGAATGGATAGAAAATTGGCTTCGTGGAGGGAAGCAGAGGGTGATGATGGAAGGTTGCTTCTCGGACTGGAGGCTGTGACTAGTTGTATGACGCAGGGTTCGGTGCTGGGCCCGTTACTATTTGTCATCTATATCAAAGAGTTGGATGAGAACATAAACAGCAAGTCTGCAGATGATTCAAAAGTGGGTGGTTTTGCAGATAGTGAAGATGGCTGTGAAAAATTGCTGCAGGATCTTTGATCGATTGGTCAGATGGGCTAAAAATGGTTTATGGAATTTAATACAGAGAAATGTGAGGTGTTGCATTTTGGAAGTCTAACATGGGCAGGATCTACACAGTGAATGGTAGGGCTCTGGGGTGTGTTGTAGAGCAGAGGGATCTAGGAGTGCAGGTAGATAGGGTGGACAAAAAGGCATTTGGCACATTGGCCTTCATCAGTCAGAGTATTGAGTATAGAAGTTGGGAGGTCATGTTGCAATTGTATAAGACATTGGTGAGGCTGCATTTAGAGTATTGTGTTCAGTTCTGGGCACCATGTTATAGGAAAGATGTCCAGCTGGAAAGGGTATAAAGATTTACAAGGATGTTGCCTGGGCTAGAGGTTCTGAGCTATAGGGAGAGGTTGAGTAGACTGGGACTCTATTATTTGGAGCGCAGGAGGATGAGGGATGATGTTATTGAGGTGTATAAAATCATAAGAGGAATGGATCGGGAAGATGCACAGAGTCTCTTGCCCAGACTAGGTGAATCAAGGACCAGAGGACATAGGTTTAAGGTGAAGAGGAAAAGATTTAATAGGAATCTGAGGGATAACTTTTTCACACAAAGGGTGGTGGGTATAGAATAAGTTGCCAGAGGAGGTAGTTGAGGCAGGGACTATCCCAACATTTAAAAAACAGTTAGACAGGTTTGGAGGAATATGGACCAAACGCAGGCAGGTGGTACTAGTGTAGCTGGGACATGTTGGCCGGTCTGGGCAAATTGGGCCGAACGGCCTGTTTCCAGGCTATTTGACTATGAAAAACTCCTGTTCCATTATGTTTATTCCTGTCTTCAATCATTAGTAAAATTTAAATCTTTATTTGTTTTCAGTTTAGACCACAAATATTTCCATTGTGGCAAAATCAGTAGAGCCATGAATTTATTAACTTATCACCTCAATAACTCCAAGTGTTAACGCTGTAAACAACTTTAAAATCCCAAGAGCCTCTGGAACTTGCTGTCATTCACTTCATTTGTCTTTTATTTGAAAGATTTTCACAAGTGTAAGTTCATCATTAAGCCCTTCAATCATCTCATCTCTGGGGAATAAAACCATGGGTATAAATGAATAAAAATCGTATCAGCTTCTCCAGCAAAGAAAGGCTTGATATATGAATAGCAGGAATAATTTTTTTCTGTAATGTAAATTCATTTTCGTAGTCATCTATAATCTGCTAAAATTGTAAAACATACTGCAATGATTTATAAAGAAAGTAGCATTCATTTTTTCCAAAAGAGGAGAGAAACATTAAACGGTATGTTTGTTGCATGTTGCAGTTAAGAGGATATACTAAGGATCTCAGCACATTCCTAGTATTCCTAGACCGCCACAAAACTGGAATTCCCATCTCAAATTAATTATAATTTAAAATAATCTGTTTACTTCAAAGTATGATTTTCTTTTACTTTTCCATTCTAAATTTAAAAATTATTTGCATAATAATTTATCATTGTGTAATTCCCACTTAAAACCAAACTTTAATGCCCTGCTATTGATAAAACAACCTATAGAAATTTGGGGTTTAGGAAATGTAAGAAAATAACTGCAGATGCTGGTACACATCGAAGGTAATTATTTCACAAAATGCTGGAGTAACTCAGCAGGTCAGGCAGCATCTTAGGAGAGAAGGAATGGGTGACGTTTCAGATCGTCTCGACCCGAAACGTCACCCATTCCTTCTCTCCTGAGATGCTGCCTGACCTGCTGAATTACTCCAGCATTTTGTGAAATAAATACCTGGGGTTTAGGAAAGATTTCTTACATTATGGGCATGTTTAATCCAAATGAATTACATACAAGTGACCAGTTGTCATTATTAATTTGTGGATTGGTGGAAATGTAAGAAATCAAATGTTAGATACTTAACTTCTTATAAATGAGATTAAAGCAACATATAATGCCTTTGTAATGGTTTTGCCATTTTCTTACGGCCAACAGTCTGCCTCTATACTCCATTTAGAAAACCTTTTTATTGTCACAGAGCATTTTAACCCAGTCAATTTAAAACAAAGCAGCATATTACTTCATTAAAATCTGTATGTAAGTCACTGCTGACTGGCTTGCAGACTGAACAAAGCCTTAGGGATATAAATGTTGACCTGTATTGTGCCAGACTCATCCTGTCATTACTGACTGGTCTTGCTTGATAATCAAAGTGATAGTGACAGATGTTGTGCAATAATATCTCTCCATCCACTTGCAGATGTACGTAGCACTGATTTCAGTCCATGCACTGATACTATGTGGCTTCCAATTTTTCTTCTGTATCAGAGCACAATGGAGTGGTGAGTAATTACATTAGTCTGGAATGTTAAAGTTGTCTTACAAAAATAGATTTGAAAAAGGGCAGCAACTTAATGTGTTAATAGTCAGATTTTTGTGTGCGTGCACTTGAGTGTGAGCATTGGCTTGCCCTGAAGCCTTGCGTTAAATAACTGCCGGTATCCAACAATTTATGTTCTTAACTTTAGTAAACACAAGAAACTAGGAGCAGGAGACTGCTCTGCCATTCAATATGACCATGGCTGATCTCATCCCCTTGTCTGCACCAATTCGCCATGCCCCTGAATTCTTCAATCTTCCAAATATTTGTCTATCTCCACCATAAATATATCTAATGATCTGGGCACCATTATTCTCTGGTGCAATGAAATCCAGAAATTCATTATTCTCTGAGAGAAAATTCTATTAACCTCAGTTTTAAATGATGGGTCCCCCTTTTTATTTGTAGCTATGCTCCTTTGTTCATAACTCGTCTGCTAGTAAGAAAACAGTTCAATATTTAGCAGTGCAAAGACAGATTTCACTTTTCCCTGAATTAAGCATAAAAGGAAAGCCCAAGTTTCAAAACCACAAAGAGCACTCAACCATGGATGCAAGTTACCCCGCCCCACCCACAGAAGGACAATTATGTTTAATCTTTTATACATTTTTCTTTAGGCATGATAATGTATGCAGCTGTTTGGTCATAAATGACAGATTTTTCAGATTATTTGTTGTTCAGTTTATGATACGGGTGTCTGGGGTTATGGGGAGAAGGCAGGGGTTAGGAGGGAGAGATAAATCAGCCGTGATTGAATGGCGGAGTAGACTTGATGGGCCGAATGGCCTAATTCTACTCCTATCATTTATTACTTATGATCTTAGTTGCTAAACTTTTTTATGATGGGGAAATGTGGTGTTTAGTACTGACTTCCTTGTATTACCGATCACAAAATCTAGCCTTATTAACTAGAAGTGAGATGAAGAGGTAAAGTGACAGACAATCGGAAGCTCTGAATCACTTGTGATGTGAATGGTGCTGTTCACAAAGTTTTTTACTTTGGACAACGTGAAGTCTGAGGATTTGTTCCATTGTGAAAACAAGTTCTGTGGGGGAATGGGGTGATAATGGTGAATTAGAATTGGTCTGGATTCAGTTCAAGGAAGAAGTAGTGATCCTCAGGCCATTATAGTGCCGCTGCAGGTGTGGAGAATGTCTATGGTGAAGACAGTTGAGTCCAGGAAACTGGTGAAGTGGCAGAGAATGCCTTCTCTAATCTATATAGCTGTCTCTATCCCTATGTCTTTCTTTGGAACACGGGGAGTATTCTTTGCTCCAGTCATAATCAGGTTCATTCCTTTACCCCTCACCTTTTCCTTGCACTCCATTGGGGATAATCTCAGCCACATATACTGTCTCATTATGAACATGAAATTACATACACTTTGCAGGTAATTTCCATCTCCATTGTCTATTTCCAACTCTTCCCCTGTCTTTCTCAACATATCTTTTTTCATGGCTAGGTATGGATTAGGATCTGATGTCTGCAGTCCGTCTGTCTTTTGTGTTTTTTGTTGTTTTTGTCTGAATTGTAGTTTTAATATGGTGTAGGGTTTGTATGTTATGTTTGGGGGGGTGGGGAGGGAACGGGAACTGTAAAATTCTCTCTCCCGAACGGAGACGCGACCTTTGTTTCTGTGTCGTGTCTCCGTTCCCACTGTGGCCTACCACCGGCCATGCACCTGGGACCACCTGGGGCTCTGGTTCGCAGAGCCCACGGCCTGGACTCACCACCTGCGGCGCTGGCTGCCTGCGGATGCTGCGGGAGCGGCTGCGATTCGTCTCCGGAGGCTTCGGCGCGGGCCGCGTGGATGTCGGAAGCCCGCAGGCCCCTGGATGGGGGCCGACATCGGGAGCTCCGGCAGAGGCAGCGTGTTCGCCCGCCCCGAATCGCGGGGCTTGGGTCGGCCCGCCGCGGATCTTTCACCGTCCGGCGCGGCCTGAAATAGGCCGTGGACCTTTCACCGTCCAGCGGGGGCTTCAATATCGGGAGCCCCGACCGCCCCGACGTGCCAACTCCAACAGCCTGACCGCGGGAGAAGACGGCAGGGAAGAGAAAAAGACATTTTGGCCTTCCATCACAGTGAGGAGGTGACTGGAGGAGACTCACTGTGATGGATGTTTCTTTTGTTTGGTGTTAGTTGTGATTGTATGTGTTATTGCATTTTTATTGATTATTCTTATTGGTCTTATTGTTCAACTGCGGGTAATGTTTCATTTCATTACACATTTATGTGTATGTGACAAATAAACGACTATTGACTAGGCTGGAATTGGTTAAAGGTTGAGGCCATCCGTCAGAAAATTATGGGATTTGGAGATTTGAGAATTACAGCCAAGGCCTTGGGTGGTTGATTGATTGGAGGAACTGGAATGTTATGGAGAGAAGGCAGGAATGGGGTTCAGAAGGAAAAATAGTTCAGCCATAATTGAATGGCGGGAGTAGAATCGATGGGCTGAATGGCCTAATTCTGCTCCTATGTTTTATGGTCTTATCGTGTTGCGAAATTAATGCTTGGGTCTTGAGATGGGGTGGCAGCAAGCTCTGCATTTGGCGGGAAGTGGGTTTATGTTCGGGGGGATAAGCCCAAAAGAATAAAAGGTGAGTATTTGACAGAGGTCCCAGTCCATCATTATATAGGGAAGACCCAGATACATCAAGCATGCCAAACAACGTCATTCCTCAGGGAATTTAGTTCATCCCCCGCAATACACTTAAAAAGTGCATGGCCCAGAGAATGGCATCAACCAGTGTTAGATCAACTAAGATCATGTGTGGCCAGGGACACTTGCAGAGGTGCCTGATCAAATTTCCAAAGTGAGACAAGTCAATCTGATAATAGTTACTATTTTGTTTCACCCCCAGGGGGAAAAGAAGTCAATCTTCAATTGTGTAGTGCTGATAAGAAAATGTGACTTAAATTTCAGGGTCACTAACTTCTGGAAACTTAAGATAGTTTTTTACCATGATCAACCACGATGCTTTTCTTTTTATTTTGTTTTTCTCAACTAATCAGTGAAAAACGCACCATAAATTTGGTGCTGTAAAAGTGTGAACATGATGACCTATTTTCTTTATCAAGTCAAGTCAAGTCAATTTTATTTGTATAGCACATTTAAAAACAACCCACGTTGACCAAAGTGCTGCACATCTGATTAGGAAAAAAAAGAAACATACAGTGGCAGGCAGCCAAACACAACGGCGCAGCCATCTTGAACAAAATGTTTAACTAAAGCAGAATGGTGTCCCGCGGCCGCGCCGCACCGGGCGATGGAAGGCCCCGCGGCCGAGCCGCACCGGGTGCTGTTCAGTCCCGCGGTCGAGCCGCGCCGGGTGATGGAAGGCCCCGTGGAAGAGACCTAAAAAAAAAGAAAGATTTCCCACCCCCCACCCCCCCCCCCACATACCCACCCACCCTCACCCCCCCCACCCCCCTCACCCCCCCCCTCACCACCTCACCCCCTCACCACCTCACCCCCTCACCACCCCCCCCCCCCCTCACCACCCCCCCGCCCCATACACAACCAAAACAAAACACCCCACCACCAACACACAAACAAAAAGGACAAAGGACAAACAGACTGCCAGCGAGAGCAAATACTGCACCTGGTCGATGTGGTGTAGAGGAATGTTGTTGGAGAAACCACACTTGGAGCGCTCTGTGTGCAGTTCGGTTCACCTGGCTGTTGCTTTCTCAGTATGACGTCGTTTTTTTAAACTGCAACAAATAAATTCTTGATATTCCTAATCAGTGTGGAGAAAGAGCCTTCAATTACTTTTTACGTACCAGTGATCTTATATTTTAAATCACTCGATAGAACAGTTTTTAGAGAGCTTCAAAGCCTGTAAGTATAGTTATTTGCATTGCTTATTATGTTGTCAGAACGCTATTTTAAATTAAAACTTGTAAAATATGCCTGTTTTAAATATGTAAAATAAAATTGATTACAACTAGAATACATCATTTGAGGGCTAATAAGATGTTTTCCTCCACAGAATGCAGTGGTTTTTCACCTCCTGTTACTGTGATCCTAATCATCTTTTTGTGCCTTGAGGGATTTCTGTTTCTCACATTCACATCAGTAATGTTTGGCACACAGCTTCACTCAATATGCAATGATGAGACGGTAAGATTTTATTTTTGTGATTTTTAAACTTTCGTTTGTTTCTTTTATTTGGAGAAGCCACGTTAAAAATCAACAAAGGGAGAACCTGGGTCAATGTTTATTTTGGCATTATGCGAAAAAGATCCTAGATAATTTACCTTCAGCTTTTTTCTTTAAAACATTGGTCCAATCACACAAATTAAACCACTATGTAGGTTTTCAAAGAACAGTGGCTTTCAATGAAATTTTCAACAACTTCAGTGGTAATCTGTCTACTGTAGAATAAGAGCCTAAAACAAAATCCCATTGAATAGAAACATGATTATTTGCTAGACAAATTAGAATTGAGCTGCATTTTCCCCTGCCTCTTTAACATCAAACCCTGCTCCCTCTCCCTACCCTTAATACCACCTCTGCCTTCAAAAAAAGAAACACAAAAAGGAAAGGCAGGGTGTGGTTACATCCATTCAATGGCTAAGCCCCCAATCAAATTCCAGTTGGAGATATATACAAGATGTGGACTAAATATTAACATCTAGATTTAAGTGCAGAGCAATTTAGTCCAGCCAATGATTCTGCAACTTGTGTGCTTTGGAAATGCATGGACCTTACAAAATGAAGAAGAAAAATAACATTGCATTTCTGGTTTTCAATTGGCTTTGTTTTGACGTTTTGAGTGTTAAGCAAATGGCGGATTTCAATTGTGTTTCACAGCAAAGTAAACTCTTTCCATGATGATAATTGTGATATTTGACAAGGTACATAATCATTCCAACTTTTTACTTGCTAAGCTTAACTGCCATGGCCCACGCAAATGTAAAAACTGAAGATCATTGCTTTCCCTCGGGTAATCTATGTACTTTCACAGGAGCCCATTACATCAGGTCTGAAAAATACATTTACAGTCCAGTTTACAATTCTCCATGGTAAATTGATTGACTTTAGCTACATTCACCCCATTCCGAATTCTTTTAGTGAAGGAGGGAGTGAGGAAAGAACAGTAAAGTTGGAGTGTTTGAAATATATCTACCCACAATATAATCCCACTTAATATAAAATTGTGTTTGTTATGCAGGAAATTGAACGGTTAAAAAATGAAAAGCCTACATGGGAAAGGAAACTACGATGGGAGGGAATGAAGAATGTTTTTGGAGGTCAGCCTTCATTTCTATGGATTAATCCTTTCTCAGGCATTAGAATAAGGCGACTCCTTCCCAGACCAATGAAGGGAGGACCAGAATTTGCAGTTTGAATCTAAGGAAGAACTTTTCTGCAAAAGTAAACTTTCTAATATTAAAATTAGCACAAGACTTTGTTCCTTTCTACTGTCTGCCATAGGGTACTATGGATTAAATAACTGCTGCCTGTTAAAATTGCACATAGTAACCTAATTATGAGCAAATCTAATGAAGTTTGGAACTAGCAAACTGACAGAAAATTCCACCGGCTGTCATAAAAATGGATTGCAAAGATTAAACCGCAGCTTTGAAGGAACAGTTACATGTCCTAACCCTCTTCTGTACAAACCACTGCATAGTTCTTCATTTTGTAGTATTGCATCAATGTACTATTTGTGACATAATCACAAACAAATTGAATGTATGTTGATTTAGTGACATCGCTTAAGAATGTTTTTAGCATAAAAGTTGTAGTCCATTCTACCTAATTCATTTAGCATCCATCAACAATAATTTTCAGGTTCTATATTTACCATTTGTTACATGAGATAAAACACATCAGTTGACATTGAATAATTTCTTTATCTGTTTTTATATTTTTTATATATATAAAAAAGAAGGGGAAACTTTATTTTTTCAGTTCATGTATATTTGTTTTTTTTAATTTCAGGAAAGCTTATTTCCCTTTGACTGTGGTATGGGTGTGCACTGTTATTTTAAAATAATTCAAAGTTTACCTTGAACGTAATCACATTTTCACTTTTATTTATTGCTTTGTCAAAATACACAGATGAATTGTAAGTAAGATTGTTGGTTATTTCTGAAATTGATATGAACTATCTTCATTACAAATCGTCTCACATAGTTAATGTAGAAGATTGTTTAGTGTATGGAACAGAATAAAAAGTCATTGTTTTTAATTCTCTGAAACATCAACTTTAGTTGAAAACGACATAGATACAATTACTTAATTTCGTTATTGCAGATCCTTACTGTTCATGTCCATGTGCAGTTCAACCTTGATAAGAGTTAGCAGATTTTTTTTGTGATCTAATGGATGAAATCTGCTTTCTGGAATCTTGATCAGCAGAAGGTATAATCCTATCTACCGGTAGGCTGTGTTAATTTTTTAGATGCTCCAAATTCCTTCCACCCTCAAACAAAACTATCAGACTTTATCTGGAGGTAAAATAATATTAAAGTTTGATTTCTGCTACTAAGGTGAAGCATTTATTATATAACCTACTCCCCATATGATATGATGTATTGAAAAAGTATATGGAGGTGCAAGCATTACACTAACAGAATGTAGTGGCACAGTTTGAGCATTAAATGTCAATTGAATGTCAATTATGATTTATGAAGGGTCCTTTTTATCAGAAATTGTGTGTGTGTGTGTGTGTGTGTAATTTATATTGTCTTAGTTTGCTGCCACACTGTATAAAGCCTTATTCCATATTTCTGGTGCTGCTTCTGGCACATATATTATGGCTTCACAAAATGCTAAAAATCTAAAAATGCCTTACATCACCTATATGGTGGGATGATGTTCTAAAGGGAGCAAATGATAATAAAAACAACAAAAAAACAGACTAATAAGTTAAAATTAAGATGGATGATTGAGGGAAAATAGTAGTTTCAATCACTTTCATGTTACTACTAAATAGACTTGGGTCAACATCATTGGAGCTTTGAAAATACCGTCAATTAGAATAATTTATTTACTGTGAGACTATACCTGGAAATTTACAATGAATGCTGCTTGAGTGCATTTACAATTCATGTTTACCAGTCACTGGTTAGTACCAAAGCTAATCTAGTGAAGTGTAGTCCTGGAGAAGGATGCAGCCAAACTAAAACAAAGCAAAGCACGCATGCACACACATGCGCACTCACACATATACATGCATTTTGATTGTATTTCATCTGTGCACAGTTAAGAACATTCTTTTGTATCTGGGCATCTATGTCTTCATCGCTATGATCATGTGCTCATTACACATTATGAATAAATGAACAATAGTGCAATAATCTGAAGGATATCCTTGAAATTGGAAGACAATCAATTAATCACTTTAGCCAACTTTCTACCCATACTTTTAAAAGACTAGTTATAGTTTTAGAGAAGCAGCACGGAAACAGCCCATCGATTCCGCGCCGACCGCAATTCCTGTACACTCACACTATCCTATACACTAGGGACAACTTGCAATCTTTTACCGAAGCCAAGTAACCTACAAACCTGTACTTCTTTGGGGTGTGGGAGGAAACTGGAGCATCCCGGGGAAAAAACCCACACTGTCACGGGGAGAACGTACAAACTCCATTCAGACAGCACCCATAGTCGGGATCGAACCCGGATCTCTGGCGCTGTAAGGGAGTAACTCTAACGCTGTGCCACTTTGAGTATCTAGAATATTATAACTCCTCCTTAGTTTCTGAAGTAACAGTTAGTTGCTTTCAATGCGAGGACTTGTTTTTCATTAGCTGCCATGTGATCTCAGCACCATACTAGACATAGTTTGAACCCTCTATGGCAGAGAACTTTGTGTCTTTACTTTTCTTGGTAAAAAGATTAGGAAAATTAATGAAGAACATCCATTCCTAAGAAGACTCCTTATTTTATTATGTTTAACACAAAATTCCTTAATCACAGCCAAAAGTTTCCTCGGTGGTAACAATTGTTGGAATATTAGCCAAACCTTGGCGTCAGTCCTTTCAGGGAGTTGGTCCCATTTCCTTAGTGCCATTCAAATTATTAAAGAATAATTTGAAAGGGCATGCATCAGTGACTGCTTGTGATCGCATGTGACCTTGCATGTTTTTGTCTTAATTTTTCTTTTGCGATAGCTGATGATTGGGCAAGCGGTGGCATAGGGCGTTCGTGACCCTAGTGAATAGGTCAAGCAACTGCATCTGATGAACCAGCAAGATCAAATTATTGTGAAGCTAACAGCTTGAGGAGGAACTATGAACGCAAAGCAAAATCAGGTACAGAAAGAGAAAACAAAACAGAGGAGAAAGGGCAATAACTTCTATTTAACTTTCCACATTTTTCACTATCCACGAACAATATAGAAGGAATGAGACATAATTTAATTATTATCTTTTAATATGAGGGATTTATGGGCTGTAATTGACAGTGATCTTTAATCACAAACCACCGCCTCTCAGTGTTGAATAACCAGGTTCAATCCTGACCTCAGGTCTGTGAAGTTTGTATGTTCTCCCTGACACCATGTGGGTTTCCTCCAGGTGCTCCAGTTTCCTCCCACGTTCCAAAGAAGTGTGGATTGGTAGGTAAATTGGTGGCTATGGATTGCCCCTGGCATGTGGGGGAATCTGTGCAGAGTTGATGGAAATGTGGGGAGAAATTTTTTAAAAGCAGGATTAATGTAACTGATTAATGGTTGGCACAGACTTGATGGACCGAAGGGCCTGTTTCTTTGCTGCATATTTCCATATCTTAACACTTCCTCCTTGATGACCCTTTGCACAGGGGCCACCTCAAGGCTGTGTGGTCAATTCCCTGCTTTGTTCTCTCCAAACCCATGACTGGGAGTTAAACACAGTTCTAACATCTATGTATTTGCTGACGATTCCACCGTTAATGGACAAATCACAGGATGTGTGAGAATACAAAAGGGACATCCACAACCTGATTGCCAGAACAACTATCTAACAAGACCAAGGAACTGATTGTTGACTTCAGGAAGGGAAAAACGAAAATGCATGAGCCTGTCTTCATCAATGAGATGGTAGTCGACAGAGTCAACAGCAAGTTCCTGGGTGTGCATATCACTGAGGATATATCCTGGGTCTAGCATATTGATGCCATCACAAGGAAACCTCATCAATGCCTCTACCTCCCAAGATGTTTGAGGAGATTTGACACGTTGAAGATTACTTTATCGAACGTGCAAAGTAGAAAGTATACTGACTGGTTATAGCCTCGTTCAGTAACTCAAATGCCCAAGAACTTAGAAGGCTGCAGGAAATGGTGGACATTGCCTGGTCCATCATGAGTATTGACTTGCCAACCATCAAAGGGAGGCATAAGAAGCGCTTCCGCAAAGAGACAGCTATAGTGATCAAAAACACGCACTACCCTGGCCATGCTCTCATCTTGCTGTTCTCATCGGGAAGGTGGTAAAGGAGCCTGAAATTCCAGGATCAAGAGCTTTTTCCCATCAACTATCAGGCTCTTGAACCATACTGCACAACCCTACCACAATCCTAATCTGCAACCATCTACTATGGACTTTGTTTAGGTTGCACTATATACTTAGGTTTGCACTATTACTTGGTATTAGTGATAATTTATTGTACTATTGATTATTGGGTGTGTGCATATGTATACTGTTTGGTTCCTGGTGCACATAACAATTAAATGCTCTGGAATAGCCCAAATTTTCCCCTCTCTTCTCCCTACTTCACACTTTTTTTTTCTGGGTAAACTAAGTAACAATGTGAATCTCAAAGTGATAGAGCAGTAAATGTTAGCTAAAAGATAATCCAGTTTAAGGAAGGCCAAACAGGAGACATCCAAGGATAAATCAGTCAACAACCCCCAAATTATATTTTGGAGCTTCCCCGAATGAGAGATAACATTAGTTTATCTTGGTATCATGTTCAGTGCAGGTGCTGTGGGACAAAGGGCCTGTTCTTGTGCTGTACTTTATTATGTTCTATGAATGTAAATCTCGTAGAGAGTGACAAATATAATACCCATTTAAAAAAATGAGAAATAATTTCAATAATTGCGAATTTTGACATTTGCGAGGATAATTTTACGGTTTGTCATTAAGACCGGGATTTCAACGCCCTCACTTAAACGAATTATACTGGCGAGGGTTGTAAATTATAAATTTCTATCTCTAAGTTATGATTTTTATGGCAGTCAATCTTATAAATGAGAATTAGGACCAGGATCTACATAAAGATAGAAGTTCCAAGATGGCACCCAACCCAAGCGACTATTCGTGTGCGAGTCACAGATTACAATCATTCCACACTTAAATCTCATCTACAGATTCCCTTACAGTGTGAATGTACAGTGTATCTGTACAGTGTGAATGGCTCGATTATAATCATGTATTGTCTTTCTGCTGACTAGTTAGCATGCAACAAAAGCTTTGCATTGTACCTCTGTACACGTGACAATAAACTGAACTGAAGACTAAAGACATATTATATCAGAGGGAGACACGGCACCGCCTCCAGTTGACAGCAGAATCGTGGCTGAGCCATACACTTGCAAAATAAACCATGGAATTTTCTGCTTTAAAAACTTTTGTAGTGGCAAGAACCTCTTGCAGAAGATTGGGAATCATGGCTCATGGCTCTTATCTACCTGTCAGTATCCCATTTACTACATGCCTTAATGTTGTTTAATTCAGCGATACAGCATGAAAACAGGCCCTTCAATGACCCTCCTGCTCATGCTAGTTCCGTGTTATCCCACTTTCTCATCCACTCCCTACACTGAAGGGCAATTTCAGAGTCCAATTAATCTACAAACCCGCATGACTGGAACATGTGAGGAAACCAACACGATCACAGGGAGGTATAAACTCCACACGGAGCACCAGGGGTCAGGACCAAAACCAGGTCTCTGGCATTGTGAGGCAAGAACTCTACCAGCTGTACCACTTTTGTCCTATATTCTGAATGCATAATACAACTAAAATTGTTAGGAATACAGGTGCTCCCTAACTTGCGTGATAAGCGACTGGCGTAAACTCGCACTTGCATAAGTAATACTTTAAGCCCACTGTTTCATTTCTGCGTTGCACGTCTCAGTAGCAGTGCGCTACTGTGCATGCAGCCGTTTCCGCAAGCCAACAGCTGTTCTCATGGATGCTTTCACGTGGTCTCCACGCCGGAGCTCCCAGGTGGACTCCATCTGGTACTACACCGTACAAATAGTAAATTTACGCATGCACAGTAGCACTTCAGTCTCTGACTTGCGCAACATCTGACCGGGTCCGTGGGACGTAGTTCTTGTGCAAATCGGGGAGCGTCTGTACTGCAAGTGCATTGATCATTTCAGTTTTTGACCATGCCTCACAATACCTGTAAAGCCTGTAACATATACAGCAGACGTTGCTACTAATTCTAGTAATAGAACCCTTTATTAGTTGTTGGCACTTTGTTCCCTCCTCCACCCCACACTTTTGCTGTTTTACTCATTGTCAGCCAGAGGTATTGCTGCAGCTGTTCCCAGTTTCATGTGATGCTGACGTTCTTCTGTTGATAACTGATAATTTTATGTTTTGATGGTTTAGCCATTTAAACATATTGTTTAAACTGTAGTTACTAATACACTTGGAAATCTTAATTACTGTGATTTGGATTGTGCCATGATTAAACCTTAAATACTTGTCAAAGTTTGACGCTTAAGATGGCTGCATTTATAAATAAAACCCGTTCAGTGTAAGTGATTATACTGATGAAATGTTTGCACAAAACCTAATTGGTTTTGAAATTTTTAAAACTCTTGATACATCCTTTTTTAGCCGTGATCAGATGAAGATTCATTAATAGATCAAGGAATAGTTCAAAACACAAAGTTCCTAATAAGATTTAGGTATGTGAATTTTGTGATAAAGAATGCTTAAATGTAGACTTTGCTACATGTGAATCCTAAGTTACTTGCACATTATTTTTGTGAGGTTAGAGTTCAATGTATGAATATATTATATAAACACTTGGCTGCTGATCTGATTCTGGAGGGAATGTTTAAATATGGGTAAAGAACTGACTAAAGAAATTGTATCAAACTAAGTATTGGAATAATATATAATTTTGTTAATTTTGTTTTTATGGTAATATTTAGAGAGGCAGAATGAAGTCAAGACCCCATGTTACTTGAATGGTGACCAGTGGAAAGAACTCATGGCACTAATTTGCCTGGGTTTTTGTTGATAAAATACCTAGAACAGGAAAGCAAAGTAATTGGAAACCCAAAACTCAATTAAGATTCCACATTCAATCTAACTGGAAGGTACTTTTCTTCTTTGTTTAGTAACAGACATTCGCTGCCTTATGCTTTAGTGCCGTTAATCTTGGTTGCAAAACTATTGTGATGTAATTACCATAACTTATTTATGGAATCAATTATGTTTGTTTGACCTGTCATATTCCTCTCTTTGGAGTAATTAATCTTATAGAATGGATCGACTGGGCTTATATTCACTGGAATTTAGGATGAGAGGGGATCTTATAGAAACATATAAAATTCTTAAGGGATTGGACAGGCTAGATGCAGGGAAAATGTTCCCGATGTTGGAGGAGGCCGGAACCAGGGGTCACAGCTTAAGAATAAGGGGTAGGCCATTTAGGACTGAGATGAGGAAAAACTTTTTCAGCCAGAGAGTTGTTAATCTGTGGAAATCTCTGCCACAGAAGGCAGTGGAGGCCAATTCAAACGATGTATTCTAGACAGGGTTAGATATAGCTCTTAGGGCTAATGGAATCAAGGGATATGGGGAAAAAGCAGGAACAGGGTACTGCTCCTGGATGATCAGCCATGATCATATTGAATGGCCGAATGGCCTACTACTGCACCGATTTTCCATGTTTCTATGTTAATATGCAAGAGGCTCCGTTGCTTTTTAACTGTCTATTTCAATTAATTAATCAAAGGGATTTTAACCTCTTCCTGCTCTTTCCTCGTTACTTATTATTTTACCTTTTCCCCATTATTTCCCTTTTCCCTGACCACTCACTGGTAAGATGTTCCATGCATGCTCTTCACTCTCCATTAACGCCTGTTTTATTTTGTCGTCCGTGGGCCTTACTGGTGACTTAATCAAGAAAATGCTTTTTACTGTTTTCATCTATGACTTAGAATCAGAATAATTCAGAGAGCCGAGAAAAGCCCTTAATGAAAAACATTGCACTGGCTAGTGTGCCCAGTATGGCTGGGTGTCTATACGTGGCTTGAGTACAAAAATATTTATTTTCATAGTGATTAACAAACTGCTGAAATATTTTCTTGATGGTAAATGAAACTGGCAGATGTTCTATGTATTCCCCTCAATCTATTTTTTCATCAAATTTTATTGCCTTGAAATAGGTGCTTAAAAGCTGAGCACATTTGTCAACATGATACTAAAAACCTGTGCTTGCATAATTATTTTTTTTTGTGTGTTAATAAATGGAGTTGAATGATCTGGAATTGATTCCAAGAGTATAATTTGGAAATTAGACTTGATAAGGTGTCCACTTCTCTCTTAATTCTTCCATTATCACATTAAATTTCCTGACTAATCTCGCTGGAAAGTGACCTTGTATAGAAATTGACATAAACCAAAATACCCAATTAATGGCCAAGGAATTACAAAACATACACTTCACATTCCTCAATTTAAAATTTAAATTTCATTTCTAATCTAACCATCAATTGTCCTTATACACATGCTTGAGAATTTGCAAATGAAGACGTTTTTCAATTTGTAATGTGACATTTATGCATTAAAAATATTGTAAAAGGAAAGAGAAAATGCAGGGTGTATCTCAAGTGATGATCATTGTTTAAGATGCTAGAACAATTTTAATAGAGCAATGGAATGATTGCTTCTGCCTCGAAAAATCCATTCACAATTTTGAGAGAACCTTTCAGCAAAGACAGATACAGAAAGTGCGTACAAGTGGCACTTTAGCTTTGGGTGCTAGCATTCACGAGTGTGACTTCATTCAAGCAGTGGGATTGAAAAATAGTTCATGAGGACATTTGCGAGCATTTGAGAGGATGGTGAATCTGTGGAATTCTTTGCCACAGAAGGCTGGTGAGGCCAAGTCAACGGATATTTTTAAGGCAGAGATAGATAGATTCTTGATTAATACGGGTGTCAGGGGTTACGGGGAGAAGGCAGGAGAAGGGGGTTAGGAGAGAGAGAGAGAGATCAGCCAAGATTGAATGGCGGAGTAGACTTGATGGGCCAAATGGCCGAATTCTGTTCCTATTATCGATAACAACCTTATTGTAGTTACAAATTTACCTCAGTAATCCCCCTGAAATGCTGTGATCTTTGAGATTACATAAGGTTCGCCAAAATGGTTCCTGGATTAAGGGATATTAGCTACAGGGAGCTGTTGGACAAACTTGGATTGGTTTCTCTGAAATGCTGGAGGAAGCAGAGAGACCTGATAGAACTATATAAAATTATGAAAGGCAGGGATGATTGACACTCAGAACCTTTTTCCCAAGGATAAAAAAAATCAAATATCAGAGGGCACAGCTTTAAGGTGAGGGGGCAAAGTTTAAAGGAGATGTGCAGGATAACTCTTTTTACACAGAAGGTAGCGAGTGCCTGGAATGCCTTGCTGGATGTAATGGTTGAGTCAGATACGAAAGTGGTATTTAAGAGACTTTTGGAGAGGCATATGGATATGCAGGGAATGGAGGGATATGGATTATGTCCAGGCAGATAAAAATTGGACATGGCAACATGTTTGGTACAGACATTCTAGGCTGAATGGTCTCTTCTTGTGCTGTACTGTTCCATGTTAATAGTTTATCTCCAATTTACCATAACATTTAAGATGTCTATCAGGTAATTTTGGAAAATGTTACTTGGACACATTTGATTTCTATATATGTGTAAAGTGTAAAGAGATGATAATGCTTGATCATGTTATTTGCAAACCCAGCATGTGACAGCTCAACACATATTTAATGGCAGTCATGATTTGTAGAAGTGCTTGCAGTAAGTTGGAAGAGTTTGCATCAAGACAGTGGAACGTCACTCAATTGTTTTTACAATATTTCCTGTTTGGGAATAAGGGTCTGAGCGAGCATAGACACGGAATGAGTTTGGATTAGACTGACAGGACGCAGTTTATATTCCTCATTTCCAGAACCAGAAGATGGAGATGGCAGGGGAGTTTCTGGAGAGGCTGCAAATAAAAAAACAAAGACGTTGTCAGATTTTCTTATTGTGGTAAGTTGCTGCAGAGTAATTTAAATAAAAAGCATGCTATAGGTGGCCCTTTCTTCCCCTCCCCCTTTCCCAGATCTCCCTCTATCTTCCTGTCTCCACCTATATCCTTCCTTTGTCCCGCCCCCCTGACATCAGTCTGAAGAAGGGTCTCAACCCGAAACGTCACCCATTCCTTCTCTCCTGAGATGCTGCCTGACCTGCTGAGTTACTCCAGCATGTGAATAAATACCTTTGATTTGTACCAGCATCTGCAGTTATTGTCTTATGCTATAGGTGGCCATTCAGATATTGAAAATGTACGATTACCATTTCAAATTTCAAATGCAATGCATTAACAAATATTAATACTATTTGAGTAGGAAGGAACTGCAGATGCAGATTTACACCAAAGATAGATACAAAATGCTGGAGTAACTCAGCGGGCGGGACAGGCAGCATCTCTGGAGAGAAGGAGTGGGTGGTGTTTCGGGTGGGAACCCATCTTTAGACTGAAAGTAGAGGGGGGGGGATAAACTGGAGGTGAGAAAAGGCCAGTCTGGTGATGTGTTTCACCCATTCTGACTTCTCTTCTTCACCTCCACTTTACATTCGGGTCGGGTCTGAAGAAAGGTCCCGACATGAAACATCACCCATTCCTTCTCTCCAGAGATGCTGCCTACCCCGCTGAATTACTCCAGCATTTTGTGTCCACATTAATACTATTTGATAAAATTAAACCACAGAATTATAGGCTATTGTTGTTACAGCAAAGAAAACATGCTTGGTCACACTCTGGTTAGGAGACTTACAGAGTTGAACTTGAATGGCTGGTGAAATCACTGCATGCGGACTTAATGGATTGTGAACATTACTGGTATGTCCAGAGTGTGGGTACTGTGTTACCTCTGCTGTAGACCCTGTGATGAGATGAAGGTTACATGGCAAATTCATTATAATAGGGAGGAACAATGTTCTAAAAACTGTCTTGAATAGCATAATGGGAGACAAAAAACATTATTTAACCATTATTAAACGGAGGAACAATATTCTGAACAAAGGCCTGGATAGCAGATTGAGACACAAAAGTCTCCATTAAGAGGTCATTTCCAAGATATCAGATTGGTGACAACAGTCATTTAAATTTGATCTCAAATATGTCCATGATGTATTTAAATTAAACAATTGGAAGGTTGCATCTCCGAACCAAAACACAGTGGATGTGTTTATATTGATTTGTGGGAAATGGAGATGGATGTCATTGATAAGGCAGCATTTATCGTCCATTCCTAATTGCCCCTTGAACTGAGAGCCTTGCGATGACTACTTACGAAGACACTTAAGAACCGACCGCTGTAGTAGATCTGGAATGTGAAATAGGAAAGGTTGGGAAGGGGGCAATGCTAGAAATACTCCTGAAAACAGGATGAAAACAGGCCCGATAACATAAATCTCCCTGACCCGATAGTATAATATCTTTTTGTTTCACTCTTCATAGTTTAATAACATCCGTCCTACAACAGGGCAACTAGAACTGTACACAATACTACAAATGCTGCCTCACCAATGTCTTGTATAATGCAAAAAATAAACACAATGCATACATTTTCACACTGTAACAGAGGATGGTGGAAGTACTCGGGTGGTCTGACAACATCTGCAGAGAAAATAAATGAACTGAAAGACACCCAAAATGTTTTTGATGTGAAACAATAGTCCATTTTTCTCTCCACAGTCGCCGACTGACCTGAGTATTTCTAGCATTCTGTTTTTGTTTCGGTAGTTCTTTTCTCGCTTTTTCATTTATATTCACGTTCTAAGATGAGTCTCATTGGAATCTGTTCAGAGCTTAAAATAAAATGGTGAGAGATGGGATCTTGTTGGAAGAAACAGCATGGGAGTCAGCCTTGTGGCTCAGCAATATGGCACAGTGCACTCTCAGAATGGCTCTGACACCCGGTGAAGCCTTGCCTCCAGGTTCAGCAGCAGTTAAAGATGTCACAGTTATTGAATGCTATAGAATGGCTTTGACATTCACAATCATTCAAAATCACTTGACAACTGTTTAAATTTTTTTTTTTTAAACCCATGCATATTTGAAAACTGGTCCACAAACAATGAAATAAAACACTTTTTAGCTTTAGAGACACAGCATGGAAACAGGCCCTTCAGCCCACCGGGTCCATGCTGAGCAGCGATCACTGTACACTAGTTCTATCCGACACACTAGGGACAATTTACAGATGCCAATTAACCTGCAAAACCATACGTCTTTGGAATGTGGGAGGAAACTCGGAGCACCCGGAGAACACGCTTGTGGTCACAGGGAGAACGTACAAATTCCGTACGGACAGTACCTGTAGACTGGAATAAACCCGGGTTTCTGGTGCTGTAAGGCAGTAATTCTACCGCTGCGCCACTGTGCCGCCCCTTTATTTACCTTTTGCTAAAAGCTGGTTTCTCCCATTCAGTTTAATGGGACTGCTCTGCTTGGCACAAGAAAGGTTTCAAAGGTCTTTTATTGTCACGTGTACCAATTATGGGACAGTGATATGTTAAGATCCAAATAAAATGTAGGTGCTGGCACCCTGCCAGTGGGCTTCATAAGGAGACCACCTGCAAAGTGCCCATGTTCTGGTGCCAGCATCCTGCTGCGCAAAAGTGTGCCCTTTCACCTATGCTTGATTAAAGCCCCACTTGTTGCAGGATTTGTGTTGGAAGATAATTTATTGGTCAGTGGTCCCTTTCATTTTTGGATGTGGGATTAGGTTATGGCCCCATCTGCTGTACCAAAGGGGTGTAAAATAAAAGGGGGTTATCCTGAAGAATACCGGGGAAATTATCCCTAGCCAGTATTTGTCTATCAATCAACTTCACTGAAACAGATTGTCTGGACATTATTTCATTGCTGTTTTGGGAAGGATACAACACAATTTGGTTTTGGCACTTTCCACATCATAGCACAATTCAGAAATTGGCTTTGGAATTTCCTGACCCAGATTTAAACCAATGTCTCGAAATTGTAAATATCAAGCCTTTCAGTGCTGTCAGTATCTTTTGTGTATTTCCAGTCCATATATTTCACTTTCTGTGGCAACACATTTTGTTTTTGCCTTTCATGCCACCTTTGGCATTTAGGGATTACTGTAACTGATTGAGTGGACTGTTCAATGTAAATGGATTATGTATTCCTGGAATTGCAGGCAGCAGCCACTGAGTGATATTGTGGCTCCACTGTCTAAAATAACATGTGTCTGGAGATAAAACCAGGGTCTCACCTCCCAAGAGCATTTCCTGCAAAAGGCTGTCAATTTTAGCTACTCCAAAGAGTCTTGCAAACTGAATCTGCTCAATCATCTGCCACGTAATGCTCTGCAGAGGTGGAAGAAGCAATAGAATGTCTCCAAACCGCCCCCTGGAGTCGTACTGCCGATCGTTTATATAATCTTCCAGGTTAACCTGCACTTGGAACCGCATGTTTTTGATTTTTGCTGAATCGTTAACACCCCGGCAATCTATTGGAGAGAAGTCACAGTTTAGTTTAGTTTATTATCGCGTGTACCGAGGTACAGTAAAAAGCATTTTGTTGCGTGCTAACTAGTCAACGGAAAGACTCTACATGATTACAATTGAGCCACCCACAGTGTACAGATACACGATAAAGGGAATAACATTTAACAGAAGATAAAGTCCAGTAAAGTCTGATTAAAGATAGTAAGATAGTCCGAGTGTCTCCAAAGAGATTGATAGTTGCTCAGGGCTGCATATTGAATTAGCATTTATTTCCAAAACGTAATGCTTTCAGAGCATATATTCTACTTAATGGGAAATTTTAATGCACAAATAGAAATAATATCGAAAGCCTTTAAGGGAGAGGTGCAGTGTTGCAGCTGGTAGAGACACTGCCTCATATGGTTCAATCCTGACATCTGAGCTATCTGTGTGGAGTTTGCATGTTCTCCCTGTGAATGCATGGGATTCCTCCTGGTGCTCTGGTTTCCTCCCACATCAAGTCAAGTCAAGTCGTCAACTTTATTTGTCACATACATATACAAGATGTGCAGTGAAATGAAAGTGGCAACGCCTGCGGATTGTGCTAAAACTACAAAACAGAATAGAAAAAAAAAATTTGAACACAAAAAATAAATTAATACAGTAAATTAAATTAGTCCCTGGTGATATGAGAGTTAACAGTCCTGATGACCTGTGGGAAGAAACTCACTCATCCTCTCTGTTTTCACAGCGTGACAGCGGAGGCGTTTGCCTGACCGTAGCAGCTGGAACAGTCTGTTGCTGGGGTGGTAGGGGTCCCCCATAATGTTGCTGCCTCTGGATCTGCACTTCCTGATGTATAGGTCCTGCAGGGGTGCGAGTGTAGTTCCCATAGTGCGTTCAGCCGAACGCACTACTCTCCGCAGAGCCTTCCTGTCCTGGGCAGAGCTATTTCCAAACCAGATTTTGATGTTTCCGGACAAGATGCTTTCTACAGCCCCAGAGTAGAAGCACTGAAGGATCCTCAGAGAGACTCTGAATTTCCTCAACTGTCTGAGGTGGTAAAGGTGCTGCCTTGCCTTACTCACCAGTGCGGCAATGTGTGTTGCCCATGTCAGATCCTCTGTGATGTGGACATCCCAAAGATGTGTGGGTTGTAGGTTAATTGGCCTCTGCAAATTGCAAACTGGTGTAGGGAGTGGATGAGAAAGTGGGTAACATAGAACTAGTATGAATAGCTCATGGACTCGGTGGCTCAAAGGGCCTGTTTCCATGCTGTGTCTAATCAACCAATCAATTATTTTGGAATGAGACAAAACCAGTTCAACTAAATTCCACCCTGAGCAGCTACAATGCTCATAGTTTATATCTCTACTGGCCGACAGTGATAATATGTTTATCTTAATAATCCCTATTGAACATCTGATTTAAATTCACAGGTTTTGAAATCGTTGGGCCGTATTGACGCAAAATTAAGTGGAAAGATTGGATCTCAGCAAAGGGCCCAGAATAGTTCTCAATCTTCATTGCAGTGGAAAATTACTCTGGCTCTTTCTAGCCTTCCCTTCTGTTTTTCAGCATCAAGAGCTCTGGATGATGCAGGGCATACAAAATTTGTCCCAGTGTGACTTATACAGCACACAGCTTTATATTGCAGAAACAGATCAGTGTTAACAATCTGATTCAAGTGCCCAACTGAAAGAATCTTTGGCTATCCTCATTATATGCAAGATGTTGGCTTCAATGCAGTAGAATGCTATGTTTCTTTGGGTTACTGATTGTGGATGATCAGCCATGATCACAATGAATGGCGGTGCTGGCTCGAAGGGCCAAATGGCCTCCTCCACCTATTTTCTATGTTTCTACATTTTCTAATGCGCACACGCTGAGCTCCTGTATGATTTGACAGAGATGATGAACACTAGCCAAAGTGGGAGGGGAGGGAGAGGCTGGAGAATGGGTCAAAGGACCATAAAATAAACAAATTCTGAAGTATACACGACAGGTATAGAGGATTCTCTGTTTGGCTTGTTGGACGGAGATTGATTTGAGGCACTTAGCGATCTTAATATGGAAAATAATTTTAAAAATTAAAAACACATCTGTTGTAGGATCCCCAGAACAACTGCTTCTTTAATACTTTGGTCTATTGCTTGTTATACTATTGTGTTTTAATTATCAATTTACTTTTTAAACAAGTGTGCCATTACATGTATGAATGGACAACATTATTCTCATTATTTACTATCAAAGTATTTTTTAGAATATTCTCTTAATTCTTTCTTAAAAGTCCATCTAAACAAGTGCTGTGTATGCCATTACATTAACACATTCCATAAGGATTTGTTAAATAGTGCGGTTCACAGTATAATTTAAAAATATTGTAGGAACCTGTACAAATAAAGTCCTCTAAAATGTGGTCGAGCCGAAAAGCTTTATTACTTAAATGATCTCGCCTCAGAGACCAACTTTGTTACCATGTGCTTCCATATCTTATTTCGAAACGAGTGGGCACGATTAGATGCACTGTGAATATGGACACAAAGTGCTGAAGTAAAGCAGTGGGTCAGGCAGCATCTCTGGAGACAAAGGATGGGTGACGTTTTGGGTCGGAACCCTTCTTAAAACTGAAAGTAGAGGGGAGGGAACTAGAGGTAGGAAAAGGCCAGAAAAAATCAGGGCCTGCACCAGATGACCAGGGAAGGGTGGCATTGTCATCTGTGTGATTGCTATATGCAAACGGAAACTTTTTCCAAATGTGTCTCTTTGAATTGACTCCCTTGGATATAAAATGTTGGTCTAACCACAGTTCTTACTCCTCCTCATCATTCTTCTTTTGTTTCTCTGGAACTTGGAACTATAGCTGAACGGTTGAGACTCCAGAGGTTAAGCCACATTGATATCTGAACAAACTGTACTCCAAATCAACAAACTACTTGCCTGGATCAAAGAAGACCACAGCCTTGAGACAAGCAAATTCATTCTCGTCTATCTGGAGGTCGAGCAAAGGTTTCACCAGCTCATCGAGGATCCTGTTGGCTACCCTCATAATCTCCAACTCTGGGCAGTGCCTGGGAATTATGAAGTCATTTCCTATTGATAGAGCACGTGTTCTGTTAGTGTTTACACTTAGATTGCCAAACTGTTGCAATGAGCAACTTCTAAAAAAAACTAAATCCATTAAAAAATTCAAAATAGATCCTTAAAATTTTAAATTTACCATCAAGCTTAAAGATTAGGATTAGGTTTATTATTGTCATGTGTACCAAGGTACAGCAAAAAGCTTTGTACTGTATGCTATCCCATCAGCTCAGAGAATACCCTACACAATCAGGACAATCCGAAGTACTATAAAAAAGATGCAATGTGCTGGAGTAACTCTATGGGTCAGGCAACATCTCTGGTGAACATGGATAGGCGACGTTTTGGGTTGCAACCCTTCCTCGATCTGATTGTGGTGGGAAGGGTTGACCAAAGGAAAAAATACTGCATGCAGATTATAGTTCACGGCATTGCAGTACATCATATCATATCATATCATATATATACAGCCGGAAACAGGCCTTTTCGGCCCTCCAAGTCCGTGCCGCCCAGCAATCCCCGTACATTAACACTATCCTACACCCACTAGGGACAATTTTTACATTTACCCAGCCAATTAACCTACATACCTGTACGTCTTTGGAGTGTGGGAGGAAACCGAAGATCTCGGAGAAAACCCACGCAGGTCACGGGGAGAACGTACAAACTCCTTACAGTGCAGCACCCGTAGTCAGGATCGAACCTGAGTCTCCGGCGCTGCATTCGCTGTAAAGCAGCAACTCTACCGCTGCGCTACCGTGCCGCCCATCACTTCCATGGACCTTCCCACTGCTCTGGCAATGTTAGTGTGCCATGTATTATTTAGCATGAATGGAAGTGCATGCAAGTGATCCAGGATTTAGATTAGCATTTGTAAATCACTGTTATGAAACAATGTACGATGGAGCCACTGTGTGTAGAATGGAAATAGTGATTATTGGTTAGCAAGGACAGTGTGTCAAAGGATCTGTTTCCACACTATATCTCTAAAACTAAAATGAGAGTGATATGAGCCAAATGCAGACGAATAGGCGGAGCTAAATGGGGCATCATGATCGGCATAGACGAGTTGGGCTGAAGGGCTTGTTTCCGTGTTGAATGACTCCATGAATATTCTTCAAAGTATCTAATGGACAAAGACGCTTGGCTGTGGTTGTATTTCAGTGGCTCCATAGTTATGGTTTGCAGATGATATTGGGATCCCGTCCAACTCCATCATATCATTGAATAACTCTTATTTATGATCGACCAACTTATAGTGCAAGATTACCAGTAATATACAAGAGGCTCCAGAATGTTTGGATAAGGGTTGGAGACCTTTGGCTAACGGTTAAGAAACTACAAGACATATGAATTGGCAAGCAACAGGACAGAAGCTCATTATAACTCACCTTGAATTCAAATAAAGCACAAATACATCATAAGCAGAAAGCAAATCTGCAGTCTAACTGCAGGAATTGAAAAGCAAGCATTAAAAAAATCAAGCTGTCAGCTGAACCATCTATAACAATGAAATATTAATTTTCAACGTTAGAAAAGAGCTGAAAGGAGAATTTTCAAGGCCACAGAAACGGTCATTCAAGCTGTGTTCATACAAACAAGAAGGAACTATGATTTATCTGATTACACTCAGAGCATGCTCCAAATCTGCACCATACATTTGAGTTTCCCTGCAGACTGTCTTGCTTTATGAATAAACAAACTATCTACATTCCTTAAATTTTTTTTGTGAATGGAAATAGCTAATAACTAAGGCAATTAGTTGCAATCCCCTGTGAAGTTTGTTGCAATGACTCAAAAATGACTCCATCTAAGCCACACCCACCTTATCCCTCTAAACCTTTCCTATTCCAGTACCCGTCCAAATATCTTTTACATTTTGTTATTGTACTTGCCTCAACTGCTTCCTCTGGCAGCTCATTCCATGTATTCACCATTATCTTTTTTTTTAAGTCCCTCAGGTTTCTAATTAAGTCTTTCCTCTTTCACGCTAAGTCTATGTCCTCTTGATTTTGATTCCCCTACCCTGGGAAAAAGACTGTGTATTCATCCAATGTATTCCCCTCATGATTTTATATACCTCTCTCTATAAGATCATCCTTCAATGCTCCAAGGAATAAACCTTTAGTCTGCCCAGCATCTCCTGATAGCTCACTAATCACAGGCCTCCAGTTTGAAAAGCAACCTTTCACCATCACCTTTTACTTCTTATTTACTTCTGTATTCAGAATCATGTGAAGTTAAATTTCATCAAATGTTAATTATTAAAATGTAAGCTTATTTTATATTATTGAGGAATATAGACAATATGGCCAAGTCCAGCATTGAAGCAGTAGTAGTTCTATGTTGTTTAAACAAGCATCATCATATCAATGGGATTCATATTCACATCGATAATGTGAAACATTTCAGAATGTTTTGTGAGGACAACTTGACCATCTAATTTGAGGAGATCACACTTGCGAGAAAAACATGGAATCAACATAACTATGGCACAAGTTCGAGTAGTCTATGCATACCTAGCAAGAGAATATCCGTGTAGGGAATTGACCGCCTGGCCAATCCCAGCAGCAAGTGTTCACCAGCGTGAGCTCTGAGTAGTGCAACCTTGAGACCGGGAAAAGAGAAAGAGAGCGAAAGATGCATTAGATTGCAGATATACTGATAGATTCCTGAGCTGGTTCAAACACTAAGATCAAGCGTGAGCTACTTTTTTTTAATGTACCTGCCATTGTCCTGTACTCCTGATACCCAATTTGGAAAAAAAAAAGTTTAAACCAATCCTGGAAGTATAATTTGGCCTACAATTCTAAAGTCTGTTGGGTGGGAGGTTAGTAAGGGGATGAGGTGGTGTTGGTGGAGGATCTACTGATTTCCACTGTCCTTCACGAAGAAAACATACTTCCAGAAATCAAAACTAATTGCATGACTGTAGATTGTTTTAAGATCACACCCACCTATTCTGGATATCCCACAAGAAAAATGCCTTCAATTTATTCTATGATATATTTTTATTATTTCATCCATGAAATCACTCCTCAGCCATGTAAATTCCCAGGAATACCAGCCAAGTTTATGCAGTCAAGCCTCAGAATTTAATCGTTTGGTCCTGATATAATTGCAGCAAACGTTTGCTCAAAGACCAATGTGCCATTTTAAGAGCAATGTCCAGAAATGAAAGCAATTGTCTGTATTTCACTGACTGCAGGCTGGCAGTTCTGTAGTTTAGCTGTTGTGTGAGCAGCAGCACGTTACAGATGCCCAGATAGTTATAGACATTAGTTTATTGTCACGTGTACCGAGGTACAGTGAATAGCTTTTGGTGCTTTCTAACCGGTCAGTGGAAAGACAACACATGAATACAATCGAGCCATCCACAGTATACAGATACACGATAAAGGGAATATGGGAAATAACATTTTGTGCAAAATAAAGCCGGTCAAGTCCCGATCAAAGATAGTCCGAGGGTTTCCAATGAGGTAGATAGTAGTTCAGGACTGCTCTCTAGTTGTTGGTAGGATGGTTCAGTTGGCTGATAGCAGCTGGGAAGAAACTGCCCCTGCATCTGGAAGTGGGCGTTTTCACACTTCTATACCTTTTGCCCGACGGGAGAAGAGGGAGTGGCTGGGGAGTGACTCGTCCTTGTTGACGTTGATGGCCTTGGCGAGGCCATGATGTTGGCATGCACTGGAGGTCAGAAGCAGGTGCACCTGCCACTTTCCTCTGTGTCTTTGCACAACACCAGATCTGGGGTGGGGGAGCCAGGGTCCCGGCTCTGTAACTTCTGAACTAAGACTTCATTTCTGTCCCTCAGATTTACACCAGTCTTAGCTGCCTAATCCCATTCATCTGAAAGGAGTTGCTGAACTTCAAAGTGCAATCACGTTTAGCTAAGCGTTTTATTTATTTTATGAGCATTTGTAATTTTAATTAATTAACACCAATTTAGTTTAGTTTAGAGATACAGCATGGAAACAGCTCTTCGGCCCACTAAGTCCATGCCACCCATCGATCATCAGGATACACTAATTTTATGTTATCTCACTTACCCACTCCCTACATACTAAAATGTGTATTGTTTTAATTTAACTTTTTACAATTTTTTCATGCTTAAATTTGATTGTTTTTATGTCTCTTCTCATAGACATTTACAGTAAATATAGTGGTTGGTATTTGATAATATTGGCTGTGAAAGGTCAGTGCAGTGTTGGGGGTGGGGCCTCATGACATCTGTAGGTCCCAGCCTCATGGCTCATTTCACTTGCATGTGCTGTGGAACGAAGGCCTCAAGGGTGTTAACAGCCATGTAGTCTTGAAAATCAGCACAGCCACAGGTCCAATGTAGGTTAAGTGTGGATGAGGCAGAGAAAGCATAGTTTGACCCATTTGACCAGAAGGAGCGAAACTGAGATTCTGCTGAGCTGAAGCATAGTTTCAGCTGTTTGTATTTGAGCTCATTTGGGATAAACTCCAATAACTTTCCTGATTGTACATGTCGGCCGTCATTTGGTGATTTATATATTTGGACAGCCAACCAATTTGTTCTGATAAAGAATCAGAGAGTCATAGAATTGCTATGGCACAAAGGAAGACCATTCAGCCCATGTGTAGGAAGGAACTGCAGGTGTTGGTTTACACCGAAGACCCATGAGTCTTCGATTTAAAACTGAATTTGGGTGATGTCTGTACAGAGTTTGTACGTCCTCTCTTTGACCATATGGGTTTTCTCCGTGTGCTCCGGTTTCCTCCCACATTCCAAAGACGTGCAGGTTTGTAGGTTAATTGGCTTCGTTAAGGACTGTAAATTGTCCTTGGTGTGTAGGATACAACTAGTGTATGTATGGGTGATTGTTTGTCAGTGTGAACTCGGTGGGCCGAAAGGTCTGTTTCCTTGCTGTATCGCTAAACTAAATACACTCAAGCCCCACAGACAAACACAAAAATAATGTGTCAATGAATGTGCATGTTTTATAAACAACGTTTGCTTTTATGGCTTGTGCCTTTCACTAACCTGGTCATCCAGTAGCAATTCACAGAAGGCAGGGATATACTTTGCCCATTCCACTAGCACAAGCAGCTGTTGTTTCATGGACTCACTGATGTCATTAATGGTTGCGATCTTCTTCATTGCAATTTCAGCATGATTCACAGGATTTAACGCAAAAATCTACCAACAGAGAAAATTATTAATTTATGCAATGTGATACTTGGACTGTGAAAATGCAACGTGATTATTTTCTGTACTTTTCACAAATTCATCACAATTAAAGTTTTGGTAGGTTTGTGTTCATGATTGTACAATGAGTTATTTGCCCGTGAAAACCTGCGGGCGGGTATTCTAAAATGTTCTTGTGCAAATTCGTACTTCTCCACCAAAAAAAAGAGTCATCTCGGGAAGATCAATATCAGTTTACCAGAATGCTGCCTGGATTAGAAGGCATTAGCTATCAGGAGAGGTTAGACAAACCGAAATGTTTTCTCTGGAATGTCAGATGTAGAGGGGAGATTGATAAGTGTTATTTGAAATTATGAGATGCATAGACAGGATAGACAGTGAGAACATTTCTCTCAGGGTAGAAATGGCAAGGCCTTTAAGACATAGCTTTATGGCGAGAGGGGCAAAATTTAAAGGAAAGATTTTTTAAACAGGAACTATTGGATGCCTGAACACATTGCCATGGATGGTGGTGGAGCCAGGTACAACAGCGGGATTTAAGAGGATTTTAGCTATCCACAGGTATATGCAGGGCACATAGGGATTTGCATTAAGTGCAGGCAGAGGACATTAGTTTAACTTGGCATCTTGTCTGGAACAGACATTGTGGGCCGAAGGGTTTAATCCTGTGCTGCATTGTTCTCCGTTCTATCACTAGGAATTTTAAGTAGCAGGGGGAGGATTTCACTATTAAACTAGAACTAAATTACTAACAAAGAACATAGACATTGGTTTTCTCAAGGAATAATGTTCAGGAACACTTTAGGCTGAGAAAAGTATATAACCGTTTTAGTCACAAGACAAAGGCTGGTGAATGATGTTGCAGAATGTTTCAACATATTTGTGGAGACAGAATTTTGACGCCGGCTGGTGTGTCCATTTGAGTAATTCACTGTGTTAACAGCAATATGTTACAGAACAATTCCTATAGGGGGCATTATAAGCTTTATCTTCTGACCAGTGCAGATATCAACGAAAGTTTTACTGAAGTTTGTTGGTAATGTGTTTTTTTTAATCAAAAACTGAAACAAACCAAAACAATGATGTTATGTAGGTACATAAGGTTGGAAACTGAAGGTGCACTGAAAAACTCCATGGGCAGGTCAATGGGCAACCATCCATGCAATCAATTGAAATACAGTTTGAGGTGGCTTTACTGTGGTTTGATGCTCCTTCAACAAGTGTGGTTATGAAGAGATACTGATGTTGGGAAGAACCGAGAGGTTCAGAGAAACTAGGGAAAGCTGGAGAGATAGAAACTGAGGGGATGATTATATAACAATATCATGCTTTAGACCAAAGGATATTAGTTATTTTCAGGTAACTGGAAAAGTCCTATCAGTTGATAAAAAGGAAACACAGGATTCCTCTCCAGAGAACACCTCTCTGAATTATCTGTCATTTCTAAATAATATTAAGTTCTTTCTCCTGAATAAGGTGCCAATGGAAGAAGATGGTGGTATGTATCTGCTTAAAATAAATCCAGCTACACCATATAACTAAAGATGAAATATACTTTCTACGCCAATCTTGTTGGCAAAGACAATGTTGAAGATTGATGGCTTGAGCTCACCACTAGCGTGAAAACAACAAGCTTCAGCATTTGGTCTTAATTCTGGTAAGCTCTGGGTCTGTGCAGCATTGGCAGTTCATAAAGGTACAAGTTCCAAAGGACATTCAGAGCATATTTCAGTGCCAGTGACAAACATTTTTAAAAATATTATATAACTTGTTGTAGCTGGTTTGAGCAGGATTGTGTTTAGTGAAGCTCGTTGCAGTCTATCCAGACAAATTTGCAAAGCCTTTAATCATATTAACATCCCAGTTAACACCTAGAATTAAATAACTATCTGTGGGCAAGATTTTCCTGTTGTTTACATGGATTTTGGTACGGCAAGTGATAAAGGGCAGCATGGTGGTGCAGTGGTAGAGTTGCTGCCTTACAGTGCCCGGGTTTGATCCAGACTACAGATGCTGTCTGTACAAAGTTTGTACGTTCTCCCCGTGACCTGTGTGAGTTTTCTCTGGGAGCTTCTGTTTCCACCCACACTCCAAACACCAACAAGTTTGTAAGTTAATTGGCTTTGGTAAAGATTTGTACCTTGTCCCGAGTGTGCAGAATAGAACTAGTGTACTGGGATCACTGGCAGGTTCGGAATCAGTCGGCTAAAGGACCTGTTACCACACTGTATCCCTAAATTAAACTAAACTAAAAAGTCTCTGCAGTAGAACTTGTATCCATAACTTTCAAATTGAGGGGCAAGATACAAATTTACAGATTGCTTAGGCCTGATTAGCAGAATTTATGAATCCAAATGTCTTCTCTAAATTCTTAACATAACACAAATGCTTTTCTTGACTTTATTGATGTGGAAATCAATTATGTTTTGCACTGGTGACTAAAATGGGAGATGTCATTAAAATGGGAGAGCAACGTAATACTCATTGGATAAAATTACCTGACAAGACATTGCTTCTGCTTGTACTAGTGTTGCAATAGAGAGGGAGCCTACATCTTCATAGCTTGTTCTGCGGATGCTGATTCTGTCCCGTTCATTCTGTACAGCTTTGCAAAATATCAAATGCAATGTTATTATTCTTTGTGCAAAATTCACATGAATTCTATATGAGCCTGTCTCTGAGTTAGAACGAGAGAAGAAATGAGTGTTTATTTTTATAAAGGATAGACACAAAGTGCTGGAGTAATTCGGCAGGTCAGGGAGCAGCTCTGGAGAAAAAGGATGGGTGACATTTTGGGTCAGATCCTTCTTTCTACAAACTTGTATTTATATTGGATCCTTTCACTGAGATAAGATTTGACATCATTTGTCAACTTGTTTCTCTCATGTGGAAAATTATGGAGAGCACGGGGCATGCCCAACTGACCCTTTTAGAGGCACTGAAGGTTAATTTTTAAAATTATCCTTTGCTCTTTCTGTCTGTATCCCATTTAGGGTTTGATTTTTTTCAATGTAATAACAAGGAACTGCAGATGCTGGTTTATACCAACGACGGACACAAAATGCTGGAGGAAGAATTGTGCGGCATGGTGGCGCAGCGGTAGAGTTGCTGCCTTACAGCGAATGCAGCGCCGGAGACTCAGGTTCGATCCTGACTACGGGCGCCGTCTGTACGGAGTTTGTACATTCTCCCCGTGACCTGCGTGGGTTTTCTCCGAGATCTTCGGTTTCCTCCCACACTCCAAAGACGTTCAGGTATGTAGGTTAATTGACTGGGTAAATGTAAAAATTGTCCCTAGTGTGTGTAGGATAGTGTTAATGTGCGGGGATCGCTGGGCGGCGCGGACTCGGTGGGCCGAAGGGCCTGTTTCAGCGCTGTATCTCAAAAAAATCAAAAAAGGATCCCAACCTGAATTATCGCCTATTCATGTTACTCCAAAGATGTTGTCTGACCCGTTGTCTACTCCAGCATTTTGTGTCTTTTGAATTTTTCAATCTTTACTAAAATCAACCTTGAAATCTTATAAAGAAAAATCATTCCTTTTTTTTGCATTGACAAAACTCTGCGTTGATATTGTAACATAATGACAAGCAGACTTTTCCTGTAAGAATATGTCTTCATAAATAGAGTTATTGTGCTTGGCTGCCATGGTCTTGAAATAGAATATGCTATTCAGTTATCTACCTTGTTGATTCAGAAGGAGAAAAGGATTAGTAAAATCGTAGGTGGAAATGGATGGCTTTGGGTGTACGCTTTGTGTTCATTGTCATTGCCAGTTAATTGCAATTTCTTTACAAAAGTCACCATCTGATACATTTACCCAAGCCTTGTATTATAATGGAAAATACCTTGCACCCAATTTAGCCAATGATATGACATTCGGCAGGAATATGCTGAACAGTCCCATAGAGCCCTGAGTGAAAAATAACGACAGGCAACTGGTAACCGATTTTTCATTTTGTTACTTTATTTCACTGTTTGTCATTCATTTCCAGAACATTACAGTGTTTTAATTTTGTTGTTTAAACTCTTCTAATAGTCTCATTTAGTTACTTATATTGAATTGATCTGTTTTCAAAGAGGACATGCTAATAAAAAGCCATCAGGATATGATGCCCAAGGCAAGATTGATCGGACTTTGCTGGCTTTACCTTGCACTGTTCCCTCATCATGTATCTATATGCTGTAAATAGCTTGAATGTAATCATGTATTATCTTTCCACTGACTGGATAGCATGCAACAACAAAAAACACACTGTACCTCGGTACACAGGACAATAAATTCAACCAAACTAAACTAATGTTGCCACTTTGGGCTTGTTGTGCTTCATGGTTTATTCTCAGGCACGAAGGGTCAGCTCTGCCTGCCCATGGTATCTGTATTATACATATAGGCAAGCAGGCACTGCAAATGGTGAATTTGGGCATCTGCACAAACATCTCTGAACTAAACCAAATGTAAAGAAAGCTGAAACAAAATTGACCCCTCAGCATTTAACCTGAACCTACCAGTAGATGGCATGAATCTATCATCTGCTACCCCAACCTGCATATGAATCTTCATTCTATTTACCTCGCCTAAGTGGCTAAGCAGTTGTTCAAGCTTAAGAAGTTCACCCTCCGTCAGTACTACTAAACATTGTAGACATTTACAACAGGACATTGTACTCTGCTTGTGAAATTCAGTTCCATTGACACTGTTACTATCAACTGTCAAAGAGTTCTACAACAAATATTTTCTAACATCTACAATAATTCTCCTTGCCCACTCTAGGTCCATATCCTTCTATTCAAGTGCCTGTCTAAATGTCTCTTAAATGTAGTGATTGCATCTCACTCTATCACATCCCCTAGCACCAAGTTCCACGCACAACACTCTTTACATATATTTTAAAAAACTTCCTCCTCAAATCCCCTTTAAGACCCCTTCCTCTCACTTTAAACCCATGGTTTTTCTTCATACCCCTACCATGGGGAAAGGATTCTGCTTATCTACCCCTACCTGCAGCTCTTATAATTTTATAAGCCTCTATCAGGTCACCCCTCAGCCTCATACTCCCCAAAGAAAACAAGAAAACAAAATGGGAGAAATCAATCTCTCCCATTTACAATTAACACTATATCTAAACAAAAAAGGCACAAGAATGCTGGTGGTCAGGCAACATCTCTGGAGAACATGGATAGGTGATGTTTCAGGTCGGGACCCAAAAACTACATCTACTTGTGTTGCCACCTTCAGGAACTATGGACGTGAACCCCGACTTCTCTTAGCACCCTACTATTTATTGTCCATGTCCTAAATGTATTTGAATTCGCAAAATACATCACCTCAAACCTGTTGGGATTGAATTCCATCTGCTAATCCTCCACCCAACTTTCCATCTGATCTAAATCCTGCTGTCGCTTTGGACAACCTTCCTCTCTATCTGCGGCATCACCAAGTTGCTTACTAATCTCATCACGTACCTTTGCATCCTATATAATCACATACCATAAGGGCAGTACGGTGGCATAGCAGTAGAGCTACTGCCTTACAGCGCCAGTGACCCGGGTTCGATCCTGACTACGGGGGCTGTCTGTACGGTTTGTACATTCTCCCCATGACCCGCATGGGATTTCTCCAAGATCGTCGGTTTCCTCCCACAATCCAAAGACGTAAAGATTTGAAGGTTAATTGGCTTGGTATAAGTGTAAAATTGTCCCTAGCGTGTGTAGGGTAGTGTTAATGTGCAGGGATCGCTGGTCGGTGCAGACTCAGTGGACCAAAGCACCTGTTTCCGTGCTGTATTTCTAAACTAAACTAAACTAAAAAGTCCCAGCATCTATTCCTGCGTAACCCCACTGGTCACAGACTTCCAGTCAGAAAACGATCCATCCATTATCACCCTCTACATTTCTTGATATATTTGTGCAGAGCTACCTGGTCTACACCTGCTCCTATTATTTTTCCAAGAGGTGGAAACTTTCTGATGGCCATTGAGGTAACTGTGCTTCTCAATGCAGCACTAAAATCTTGAGTCAAAGGAATAGAGAAAAGAGAATTTGCCTCACAAATACATTTTAAATATATTAAATATTGTGCAGGTTTAATTTATTTCTCCTTTTTTTATAGCTTTAAATGAAGTTAATTTCATTGTATAATCGAAGATCGCAAGAAAATGATAAATGTTACAAGGAGGGAAGGCAGTAGGAACACAGTATTATTATAACTCATATTTCTAAGAGAATCAATAGAATAAGATGACGGTCTTGCAGAATGTATGTTTAATATTTCATCACACTGAAGACAATAAACTGCTACCTTTTCTCATTGTAAGCATTTACAGAGATCAATTCCCAGTGAGTGGCCTAAAGTGCGTCAGACTTCATGAAATGTATTTGTAAGGAAGAAAGAAAGGCATCGTGCAAGATGGACTCGGGTTAAAATGCACCAGATTTCGAGGCAGTGAATGTAACAGGCATTGGCTCGGTGTCCTGGTCAAAAGGGCTGTCTTGGCCCCAATACCAGCTGCCTGAGAAATAGCTGATCTGATAATGGGGTCAGACAAGACTGCCTACAACAGATGTTCATTCTGCTGTAAATAGCAATGAGGAGCCAATTGCCTGTTTTACAGCCCTTTAGAGAAATTAAGGGGCAGGAAAGGAATAGGATGAGACATCAAAGAAGATGACAAATGAAAGGAGAAACTGGGTGAGGGAAAAAGACACAGCTGGCAAACTTTCATTGTACATAATAGGTTCAGTATAGTATAACTAGTTGATGATGGATGATGCAAAACCCATTAATTTAGCACAAGATAAGTTCTACTGCACAGATGGAACATGCAAGCTGTTATGAAAGCTGTTATTCCATTTTTCATGCCACACTGAGAGAAATAAATGTATGATTACCTTGTCTGACCAGCCCAGTGAAATGGATGGGGAAACTGATTTCCATAAGATGATAAGTGATAGGAGTAGAATTAGGCCATTCAGCCCATCAAGTCCACTCTGCCATTCAATCATGGCTGATCTATCTCTCCCTCCTAACCCCATTCTCCTGCCTTCTCCCCATAACCTCTAACACCCATACTATATAAGAATCTATCTATCTCTGCCTTAACTATATCCACTGACTTTGTCTCCACAACCTTCTGTGGCAAAGAATTCCACAGCTTCCCCATCTTTAACTGATGCTATGACTGTACATTATTCAAGCACCAGGTGAAAGGACAACATTCAGGCTGGAGGTCTGTGACCAGTGGAGTTCCGCAGGGATTTCTGCTGGGACCTCTGCTGTTAGTGATATAAATAAATGACTTGGTCGTAATGTGTAGATGACTTGGTTAGTAAGTTTGCAGATAACATCAAGATTGCTGGGGTCGCAGACTGGTCGAGATGTCAAAGTATACAGCAGGATATAGATCGGCTACAGAAATGAGTGGAGAAATGGCAGATGGAGTTTAATCTAAGTGAATGTTAGGTGTTGCACTTTGGGAGGTTGAATTATTAGGGGAAAATGTATAATTAATGGCATAATCTGTAACAGCATTGATGTACAGAGGGATATTGGTTTCAAGACCATAACTCTGTGAAAGTGGCAATACAAGTAGGTAGACTGGTGAAGAAGGCATATAGCATGCTGCCTTCATCATTCAGGGAATTTAGTATAGAAGCTGGAACGTTATGTTGCAGTTGTGCAAGATGCTGGTGAGGATGAACTTGGAGTATTGTGTTCAGCTTTGTTAATCTGCCGTATGAAAAATGCCATTAAGCTGGAAAGAATGCAGAGAAGATGTTGGCAGGACTCAAGAAGCTGAGCAGTAGGGAGAGGTTAGGCAGGTTAGCACATTATTCCTTGGAGCACAAGATCTTGAGGTGACCTTATAGAGGTGTATAAAATCACGATGAACATAAACAGGGTAAATGCACAGTCTTTTTTTCCATAGGGTAGTAGAGAATCAAGAACTAAAGGACATCGGTTTAAGGCGCGAGAGCAATGATTTAATAGGAATCTGATGGGTAACTTTTTCACACAGAGTGTGATCAGTATATGCAATAAGCTACCAGAGGAAATACAATAACAACATTTAAAAATCATTTGTACAGGCACATGGAAAGGAAAGGTTCAGAGGTATATGTGCCAATCAAAGGCAAATGGGACTAATAATTTAGATGAAGCACCTTGGTTAGCATGGATGTGTTAGGATGAAGAGACTATTGAATCCATAACTTAAAGGGAGGGTCTTTTGACTCATGCTATCCATGCTGCGTTTTAAAAATCAATTACATAAATGACCTTGTTTTTTTCAACCTAACCCAGCAAATTTTTCTGAGTCAAGTCAATATGGTCAGTGCAGCTATACAACAATACAAATCATTACAATGTAATTAGACTGCAGATGCATTTGGGTGGCACAGTGGCTAGTAAATCTGCTGCCTCACCGCACCAGAACCCCTCGGTCAATCATGATCTCAGATATTGTCTATGTGGAATTTATGCAGTCTCCTTGTGACCGCATGGGTTTCCTCCAGGTTTCCACCCACATCCCAAAGACTGACAGGTTTGTAGGTTAATTGGTCCTCTGCAAAATGCCTCTAGTGTTCAGGGAGTGGATGAGACAGTTGGTCTAACAGAAGTAGTGTGAACAGGTGATCGATAGTTGGTGTGAAATCGGCGGGCCAAAGTGCCTGTTTCCATGCTGTTTTGTTCGATATTTGTAGACACTTTGAAACATGATGGATTTGACTGAAGAATGGTTTGAATTCATCCAATTGAATTCATCCATATTCATACAAATGACTTATTTTATCTATGTTGTGAATCCCAGTAACATGCTACCATCTATCTTAGCACGCAATGCATTCACCAAATAATTTGTTCAGCACAACATTTATTTGCACAAGCAAATTAATAGGAGGGTACGGTACTATTAATTTGCTTGTGCAAATAAATATTGTGCTGAACAAATTATTTGGTGAATGGATTGTTCATAAAACAGTCTTTAACTACAAATTTTGACAAGAGATGTGCATGGAAACACTAATCAAGCAACAATGGTCTGATTTGGAAACCTCCAGGGAAATTTAAGCAATTTATGATAAAGAAAACTATTTCTTTCAAAGGTTTGGGGGAAAAAGCAGGAGAACGGGATTGAGAGGGAAAAATAGATTATCCATGATTGAATGGTGGAATAGACTCAATGGGCCAAGTGGCCTAATTCTGCTCCTATAACTTATTTATGCAAGAATGGACCAGGTGTGAATTTACATGCCAGAAAGTGGAAATAACAGACTCTCCTCTCTCAGGCCAACATTGGATGGAAAGAGCTGCTCTGGTGACATTTAATCACTTACGAGTGGCAGTGCTTGTAATAATCTGGCTGCTTCATGTCTGCTGCTCATGTATCAGGGAGAAAACATCAATTTAATACAGATGTCGCTGGAGAACACCATAATTGTCCTTACCTTCCTTCCTCATCCCAGCCCTGAAGCACTTTTTGAGTCTGCAATATCGACATTGGTTTCTTTTGTCCTTGTCGATCACGCACTGCCTGTTGAACCTGTAGACGGGGAAGATGATAGCGATTATTTCATCTGTTCAAGTGTTATTTCAATTATTATCTTTTGACCATACCGGACTTTAAAAATTGGTGCTAAAACCTGTCGACTCTTGCATGCAGTCTCAGTGGACTGCTTCTATGCTCTTTGTACTATAAGGGATTGTGCTTAGGTATGGCAATGTTTAACTGAACTGTCTGCTAAAAATGTCTTTCTGTACATCTGATAATAAAGAACCATTGAACCATTTCCCACAAGAAATAAAGTACAGGACTTTAAACTGTCATTGCACTGTCGCCCAATTTGCCTTTCACACTGCGAGAAATAATTTAAATAAAGGCCAAAGGATGAAAAATATTTATATGGAGAAGCAAGGAATTGCAAATGCTGGAATCTAGAGAAAGACGTAAAGTAATGGAGTAAGCAGGTCAGGCAGCGTCTGTGGAGGGGACGGATAGGGAACGTTTTGGGTCGGGACCCTTTTAGTTTAGTTTAGAGATATAGTGCGGAAACAGGCCCTTCAGCCCACCGAGTCTGCACCGACCAGCAATCCCCGCACAATAACACTATCCTACACACACAAGGGACAATTTACACATACACCAAGCCTACATACCTGTACATCTTTTGGAATGTGGAAGGAAACTGAAGATATCGGAGAAAACCCACGTGCTCACGGGGAGAACGTACAAACTCCGTACAGACAGCACCCCAGTAGTCAGGATGGAACCCGGGACTCTGGCGTTGCAAGCGCTGTAAGGCAGAAACTCTGCCACTGCTCCACCATGCCGCTGTTCTTCAGACAGATTGCAGTAAAGGTGGGGGAGATCACTGGGAAAGAGATGGGGGCAGGACATAGCCTAGCAGAGATAGGTATTTTGGCTTGAAATCAGATAGGCAAGTCACCTTAATTTAGTAATATTGTATGCACAGGTAAATCACTGAGCGATCTCATACTTGTGATTGCCTATCTTCATGCGTAATTCTGAAAAAGAACATCTCTAAAGCCAGAGACCCAGGTTCAATCCTGACCTTGGTTGCTGTCTGTGTGGAGTTTACATGTTTTCACTGTGACTGCATGGGTTTCTGCAGGGTACTCTGATTTCCTCCCACATCCCAAAGACATGCAGGTTTGCAGGTTAAATCGCCTCTGCAACATTGTCCCCACTGTATGGGAGTGGATGCGTAAATGGGATAACATGGAAGTAGCGTGAATGGGTGATGAATGGTAGGCATGGACTCGGTGGGGCAAAGGGCCTGTTTCCAAGTTGTATCACTAAACTGAATTAAACCAAACTAAACTAAACTTTATAAAAAATGAACTCTATTGAGGCAGCCTAAGTGATACACATGGAGACTGAAGGTATATGCAGAAAGGTTCCTGAATGGCTTAATATTAATCTTTTGTTAGGTTCTTCACATGGTAGTCATATGCACAGGCTACACATTCATCTTTCCAATATAAATGTCACCACCACGTCAAACCTACGCTGGGCTAAAATGTTCTGATGGGCAATGTCAGCATTGGTATGTGGAATGAGAATTTCTCAGATTTGTTGTTATTGGAAAATAGTATGGTTATTACTCTTTTAGGAGGAAAGAAATCTTGAACATACTTGAATTTGTTCAACACTTCAGTATACAAGAACTTCCTAAAGTAGTTCAAAGCTTATTAAATAAAAATCAAAAATCTGAGATTAAAATAAAAACAAAAGATGTTAGAAGTGCTTGGGAGGTCAGGCCATATCTGTGGGGAGAGAAACATAGTTAATATATCAGGTTGAAAACCCTTTGATAGAATGAGTCTTCGGGCTGAAATGTTCACTTTCCACACATGCAGCTTGGCCTATTGTATAGCCTGTTAAGTATGTTTGCTGCTGTAATGTAAGATAACATAGCAAGGTCTCATAGCCAGGTAATCTATTTCTAGAAACGCTATTTAATGGATGAATTCTGGTGAGGACACTGGAAGATCTTTAGTTTTAGTATTGGAAACAACCCCTTCTAATCTCTAAATCTAAATCTAAATCTTCGGCCCACTGAGTCCACGCCGACCATCGATCATCCATTCACACCAGTTCTATGTTATTCCATTTTCTCATCCATTTCCTACACACTAGGAGCAATTTATAGAGGCCAATTAACTATAAAGCTGCAGGTCTTTGAGATGTGGGAAGAAACTGCAGCACCCGGAGGAGACCCATGTGGTCACAAGGAGAACGTGCAAACTGCACTCAGAGAGCACCCAAGGTCAGCATCGAAACCAAGTCTCTGGCACGGTGAGGCAGCAGCTCTACCAACTATGCCTCTGTACCTTTCAGGTTTCTCTCTTTTCCTTTTCTTCAAATGGTACCATGTAATTATTTGCATCTAAATGAAATATTTTAAAAATCTGTCACAGCTTCTTTTACTGTTTAAACATAAAATATAGATGAGTAGAGCAAAGGAATGGGCCCTTAAGCCCATCATGTCTGTGCTGGCAATTGCGCCAAATTAAACTAATCCCATATACCTATGCGTTGTTCTATATCCCTCTGTTCGCTGCCTGTTGCTATCATATCTGCTTCCACCATCTCCCCTGATAGTGTATTCAAGGCACCAACCACTCTCTATGTAAAAATATGAAGCTTGCCTCATAAATTTCCTTTAAACTTTCCCCTCTCACTTTAAAGCTATGTCCTCTAGTATTTGATACCGACCAAGATACCCCATTAACGTTCATCCCACCTGCCTGCGTTTGGCCTATGTTCCTCTAAACCAGGGGTCGGCAACCTACGGCAATCAAAAGAAACATAGAAACATAGAAAATAGGTGCAGAAGGAGGCCATTCGGCCCTTCAAGCCAGCACCTCCATTCATTGTGATCATGGTTGATCATCCACAATCCAACTTGCGCCCAACTTCTCCCCACATCCCTTGATTCCACCAGACCCCAGAGCTCTATCTAACTCTCTCTTAAATTCATCCAGTGATTTCTCTCCCTCAGTGGCAGAGAGTTCCACAAATTCACAACTCTCTGGGTGAAAAAGTTCATTCTCACCTCAGTTTTAAATGGCCTCCCCTTTATTCTAAGACTGTGGCCCCTGGTTCTGGACTCCCCCAATATTGGGAACATTTTTCCTGCATCTAGCTTGTCCAGTCCTTTTATAATTTTATATGTCTCTATAAGATCTCCTCTCATCCTTCTAAACTGCAGTGAATACAAGCCCAGTCTTTCCAATCTTTCCTCGTATGACAGTCCCGCCATCCCAGGGATCAATCTCGTGAACCTATGCTGCACTGCCTCAATTACAAGGATGTCCTTCCTCAAATTAGACCAAAACTGACACAATACTCCAGATGTGGTCTTACCAGGGCCCTATACAACTGCAGAAGAACCTCTTTACTCCTATACTGAAATCCTCTCGTTATGAAGGCTATTATTGGAATATTATTGGAACACAGCCATGCATGAGGTGGGGGTGAGCTGCCAGCAATCCGGCCACTCACGGGGGAAGCGGTCGTCCACTGGGCTGTGGTACACCACCGACATTCACTAACCCTCCCACCCCCAGCCGCCTCCAACACGCGGACCCGAGTCCGGGCAAACGCGAACGGGATGGGCATTGCCTCTGATCACTCAGCCTCAGAGTTGGGAGGGAACGATGTTGACAGCTCACAATAGCAAGGAATAAAATGTGCCCTCGTTTTTAATTTTACTTTCACGAGATCAGAGCTGTGCCTTCACTTGTCTAGCTGTTCAATATTGTTTTGCAGAACACAATGTAGAAACGAGGGGTTTCCAAAAAAAGACACAAAGTGCTGGAGTAACTCAGCGGGTCAGGCAGCATCTGTGGAGAACATGATAGGTGATGTTTTGGGTCAGGAACAACACATTTGCAGTGACACTATAGCTGTGCTAAAAGAATACAATATACGTCGACATTACCAGACTATTTGAGAACCGGATTAACTAATGCTCATTTAAATAGTCTATTGCTTTTGGCATCAACAAATGTGAACCCCCAATATTGATAAGCTTTTAAACAGCAAAAAAGCATTAGGTTTCTCAATGATTTATTAAATATTTAAATTGAAACAAACGATTCCTTTTTTATGTGGACTTTCCACTTTTGAATAATGAATGTTTAAAATGTTTACATTGTAAAGTTTCCTTGTATTTTTACAAATTAAAAAGATTTTTAATAGAAATAAATTATGAATTAAATACGTTTTTAATCACAAATGGTGAACCTTGGTTAAGGACAAATCGTTTTATAAGTTTTAGCCTTTAATTCTTTTAAGCAAAATATAATAAGTTGTGTTTTAATAAAATAGGTATATTTTTTTCTTTTTTATGTAAACTACTGCTTGTTCATTAATTCATGATGCGGCCCGCAGTAACAAAAAGGTTGCCCACCCCTGCTCTAAACCTTTCCGATCCATATTCCTGTTCGAAGGCTGATGAATAAAATATTTTGTTCCAAAGAGAGTCGGTAGTATAAGCTAGAGGGATATCTGGGTGTGTTTTATACTTGACATTGAATGGATTTACTTGTCACAGAGGGTCCTATGGGGGGGATATCTTTCTCCTGTATCCCAATGCTGAATTTGTTATATGTGTAGGCACACTTAATGCCCTCTCTACAATTGCCAAAAAAATCTTTCTGTTGCAGCATGATATTTTACATTATGATTCTGAAAATTGCCTTGAAGGTTGATGCTCCAACTGTAGTTGAAACCTTAGCGAGAGGGTCATAGAGTCATATAGCATGAAAACAGGTCCTTCAGCTCAATGTGCCCACACCGACCAACATGTCCCATCTGCACTAGTTCCACCTGCCAGCATTTGGTTCATTTCCCTCCAAACCTGTCCTATCCATGTACCTGTCTAACTGTTTCTTAAATGTTGGAATAGTTCCTGCCTCAACTATCTCCTCTGGCAGCTTGTTCCATACATCCACCACCCTTTGTGTGAAAAGGTTAGCCCTCAGATTCCTATTAAATCTTTCCCCCTTCACCTTAAACCTATGTCTTCTGGTTCTCAATCCCCATTCTCTGGGCAAGTGACTCTGTGCATCTTCCCGATCTATTCCTCTCATAATCTTATAAACCTCTATAAGATCACCCCTCATCCTCCTGTGCTCCAAGGAATAGAGATCCAGCCTACTCAACCTAAATCCTCATAAAGTCTTTTATGCCCCCGTTCCAGCTTAACAACATATCACTTATAGATAGATTATATGAGGGCACAACCCTTTCATTTTTGAGCCAGATTTCAAGGTGCAACTTTATCAGGCCACAAAGCGCCTTTTTATGTTGGAAGGATAATTCTCAAACTCTAACAAACATGTTTATTATTTTATAACCTGGATATACTGTTGTACAGGAACAAACAAGTGTGTTAACTGTTTGTGGCGCCTTGAATTGATAATTCCAGCAATGGTTGCTTCATCTGTCTAAATCACAAAGACTTTATTGTGCCCTTTTATTAGTTATTGAAGTCCAGTATAGCCCTATCATACCAAGCTGCACTTTAAGAAGTAGAGGAGGTCAGAATGGAGGGAATCAGCTTCCCTGGATAATGGTTGGTGTGATTCATCATACATAATGCCACTCCAACGATCAGGAACTAATGGAAAGCAAATCTTTCAGAATATAAACATGGTATTAATATGAAGCGTGCTCCATTACTTTCTGATGCATAAAGGCCTGGTGGGGTACTGCGCCACAGCAACCAGAAGGTCCTACTTTGAGCTGAGTTAGTAGATCTCAACAGGTCTAGTGCTAATGTATTGCCTACAATATCACTGGGCCAAGGGAGGTAAAGGCTCTCTCAGTTTCCCGTCCTTAATCATTAACCAGTGAATCATCAGATTACAAAACATATTAATAATTATACAAGGCAATCTCATAGTTTGTTCAGAAAAAGATACATAGTGTTGGAGTATCTCAGCGGGTCAGGCAGCATCCCTGGACGACATAGATAGGTGACGTTTTGTGTAGGGACTCTTCAGGCTTCATTTTCTACGCTATTTCTGATTTAACTTTTTGTCTACTGATTTGATTAGATATTTAAATTCCCTAAACCTATCCACCCCTTCCCAATCTGCAAATGACACCTCCCCAAAGGGCAGGGAAAGGCCATCAAGAGATTAAAATGTATAGATAGACACAAAATGCAGGTGTGACAGCGGAACAGGCATCAATCATCTCTGGAGAGAAGGAAAGGGTGATGTTTCGGGTTGAGACCCGACTTCAGACTGTAATTGAAAATCTAAACTGAAGAAGCTGAAAATCTAAATAAAATGAAAATACTGGGAACATCCAGCATGTCAAGCAGCATCTGTGGAGAATGAAGCAGTTAATATTGGAAGACTAGGATCTTTCATTAGAACTGGGGAAAAAGAGAACATAAACAGTTTAGACAACAGCGAAGGTCACAATTGTAGAATCACAATGCTATTCAGCGTTGAAATAAGCCCTTTGACCTAACTGAAGTAGTGCCACTATCCCTACAATATCCCTATCCCTACAATATCCTTTCAAACCTTTTCTATCCACGTACCTGCCCAAGTGTCTTTTAAATGTCATTATTCGACCTACAGTATTTCTCTGACAACTCATTCCATGTATGTGGAAAATACATCTGTGTGGAAAAAGGTGCCCCTCGGGCCCCTTTTAAACCTTCCCCTCTCACATTAAACCTATGCCCTCTAGTTTTAGATTCCTCTACCCTAGGGAAAAGACTGTAGCTGCTCACCTTAGCTGGGATGGGTAGAACAAAAGAAGTATCTTGGATAGGGTGAGACCAGATGTACTGAGGTGGCAGTTAAGTAGCAGTAGTGATCTGGTTAAACATTCATTTGTGTGACGTGTGGATAATGGTAAAGCAAGCAGACATGCCCAGCAGTCCAGACCAAACAGTAATGAAGAAAATCCAAGCCACAATGAAGGCAAGCAGAATTGGGAAATGTTGATGCGGATAGATAAAAGAGCAAGTTATCTGAAGTTGCAGAATCCAGCATTGCAGGCTACAAGATGGAAGTTGAGGTGTTGTCCCTCGAGCCTTTGTTGAGCCTTGTAACGGTTTTGGAAGAGATACTTCTGTCCTGAATTGATTTTATTCATGAAGGACAAAGCACTGTACGTGGCATAGACTCGAGGTCCCCTCAGTGAAGCTGAGGCATTGTTGATTTTAATCATGACTCTAGTTACGATGGTTCCGCCAAGATGCAGGACAGAACACCGCAAGAGATCCATCTTCCCTGTGGCTATCAAACTTTACAATTCCTTCCCCTTCTGTCATGAGGTAGACTGAGACGGAGACTGAGCCTGACTACCCCCCCCCCCCCACCCCCCTCCCTAATCTTTGTACATCTCCCAAGCCTTTCCACTCGTCACTTTAATTTCATGTTTCATGTATCGGCTTGTACTCGCTAGAATTTAGAAGATTGAGGGGGGATCTTATAGAAACTTACAAAATTCTTAAGGGGTTGGACAGGCTAGATGCAGGAAGATTGTTCCCAATGTTGGGGAAGTCGAGAACAAGGGGTCACAGTTTAAGGATAAGGGGGAAGTCTTTTAGGACCGAGATGAGAACGTTTTTTTTCACACAGAGAGTGGTGAATCTGTGGAATTCTCTGCCACAGAAGGTAGTTGAGGCCAGTTCATTGGCTATACTTAAGAGGGAGTTAGATGTTGCCCTTATGGCTAAAGGGATCAGGGGGATATGGAGAGAAGGCAGGTACGGGATACTGAGTTGGATGATTAGCCATGATCATATTGAATGGCGGTGCAGGCTCGAAGGGCCGAATGGCCTACTCCTGCACCTATTTTCTATGTTTCTATGTATCTTGTGTTTTATGACTGTTGGCAGATCAATCTCCCTCCTGGGATAAATAAAGTTGTATCGTTACCCAAAGCTCAGCGTGAAGCACACCTGCATGAGTAGACGTGATTTTTCCGAACGCTTCTCCTGAAGAAACCTTTGCACCCGTCGCAGCTGGAAGCTCCGTAGTGTTTCCCTGTCGCACGGTCGCCACAGATTGAGCACAAGGCTGTAACACCATTGTTCATCAACACTTCGATGTGGCTGGCATCTGTTGGAACACTCTCTAAGAGACAAAAATAATAAATGCATACAGACATCAAATTTTTAATCACTAAAAGAGTTCACCAACATAACATTGAGAAAACCTCCCCGTATCAAACTCCATATTCTCCAATAACTGTCTGATGTCCTGAAGAGAAATATGTCTTTTTTATCCAGTCTGGCCTCATAGGTTCATAAGTCATTGGAACAGTAGTAGGCCATTCAGCCCATCGAGTCTATGCCACCATTCAATCATGGCTGATCTATCTTTCCATCTCAACCCCATTCTCCTGCCTTCTCCCCATAACCCCTTGACACCCTCATCAATTGAGTATCTGTCAGACTCCACTTTAAAAATACCCAAATACGGCCTCCACAGCTGTCCATGGCAATGAATTCCACAGATTCACTACCTTCTGGCTACAGAAATTCCTCCTCATCTCCTTTCTAAAAGTACATCTGTGGCATATCTGTGGCCTATCTGTGATTCAGGCACCAAAGCAATGTGGTTGATTGTGAACTGCCACCAAACCTGCCAAAAAAGCCACTCAGTTACACCACATGTTTAGGACAAAGTATAACAAGAACATCACACAGACATCTGTGGTTCAAGAAGGCAATGCCTCATCATGGACAAAGGATATTTAATCTGAAATCTTAACGGCTTCTCTACCCACAAATGTAGTATGATCTGCTGAGTATTTTCAGAATTTACTGCTTTTTGTGGAGTTTTAAAAATCATCATTAAAAACATGCAGTTTTTAAAAAAATGTTCAACTCATTAGTATCCAAGGATAGGTATTGGTGCTGGTCTTAACAACAACTCCCATATCTCACAAGAGAACAAAAGGTGAAGACCTTATTTGACTACCAATTCCTAATAAGATTAGTCTGGAACAGCATCACAATATTGGCTCCTCGTTAAGCCTGATTGTTACATTAACATTGCACAATCTTTTTTGTCAGTAGTAAGACACATGCTGACTTGTAATCTCACTCTGTGGTAGATAGGAACTCGCCCGCATCTGAATCCACCATTGTTGATTTCATCCTCCTAAATGGTGAACACCCGTTTGTTGGGAGTTCCTTGTGTGACATAATGAGGTTAGGTGGCAATGAACGGTGTGAAAGGAACTGCAGATGCTAGTTTATACCGAAGATAGACACAAAATGCTGGAGTAAATCAGTAGCATCTCTGGAGAGCAGTAGAGACTGCATGGATTTTACTTGGACTTTACTTTGGAGATACAGCACAGAATTAGGCCCTTCGGCCCACGCAGTCCACACCAACCAACTATTGCCCCGTACACTAACACTATCCCACACACTATGGACAATTTACAATTTTTTACCGACGCCAATTAACCAACAAATCTGTAGGTCTTTGGAGTGTGGGAAGAAACTGGAGCACCTGGAGAAAAACCATGCAGTCACAGGGAGAACATGCAAACTCCAAACAGACAGCACCTGTAATCAGGATCAAACCCTACCTCTGGTGCTGTGAGGCAGCAACTCTACCACTGCGCCATGGTGCCGCAAATCACAGTTATCTACCATCATTAACCTTAGGACGATGTTGAACAAGAGCAGGGGAGCTGTACTGTTAACCATGTTAAGATTTTCTCACATGAATTGCCTGAACAATTCGTGTAGGAAGGAACTGCAGATGCTGGTTTAAACCGAAGATAGACACAAAAAGCTGGAGTAACTCAGTGGGACAGGTGGCATCTCTGGAGAGAATGAATGGGTGACGTTTCGGATTGAGACCCTTCTTCAGTGTCTCGACCCGAAACGTCACCCATTCCTTCTCTCCAGAGATGCTGCCTGTCCCGCTGAGTTACTCCAGCTTTTTGTGTCTATCTTTGCCTTCATAATTCAGTTGATCAAATTTTCCTTCATAAAAATCTCCTTGCACATATCTCATTTATGTTCTGACAATAATATGTTGTTTCCAGTTTCTGTTCTTTTTATAATCCTGTTTTTACTCTGTTTCATTATTTTTTTTAAACATTAATGTAATAAATAGCAATTAGCAGTTTACGAAGATATATTTTGTCAAAAGATGACTAAATGTAAATGCTGCAGCTTATCAGGCAGACATCTGGGAAGTGAGAGGAGTACAAACACTATCTTCAGTCTGCATGCACATAATGAGTCAAATTTTCTAAACTATGTACCAGGGATATATATTATGAGACTGATTATAAGGACATTGAGCATTTCTGTTTATAACCACACATGGGTGAAGTATTCACAATGACGTTTATACCAACCATTCTGGTGTTTGATCATGATCTCCACATCTTACATGCTTACATGTTTGATTATTAAGTTAGTTCTGTTAGTTTTGTTTAGAAAAGAACAGCAGATGCTGGTTTAAATCAAAGATAGACACAAAATGCTGGAGTAACTCAGCGGGTCAGGCAGCATCTCTGGAGAGAAGGAATGGGTGACATCACCAATTTGTTCTCTCCAGAGATGCTGCCTGTCCCACTGAGTTACTCAAACATTTTGTGTCTATCTTTTTTCTGTTAGCTTTGCTGTTAGGATACAAGTCTTGTACCACTTGTGCACTTAACAGATTACTATGGTATACCAAAATTGAAAATATACACGATTTAAGAGTTCATTATGTGAATGATATTTGACATAAGAATCAATTTACACTTACAATTTAGTTTAGTTTATTGTCACCTGTTCGGAGGTACAGTGAAAAGCTTTTTGTTGCATGCTATCCAAGTCAACAGAAAGATTATTCATGATTACAGTCGAGCTGTTCGCAGTGTACAGGTACAGGATGAAGGGAATAACGTTTAGTGCAAGATAAGGTCCAGTAAAGTCTGAATAAAGATAGTCCCACGGTCTCCAATGAGGTAGATGGTAGATCAGGACTGCTCTCTAGTTGCTGATAGGATGGTTCAGTTGCTGATAATGGCTGGGAAGAAACTGTCCCTGAATCTGGAAATTCATACTGAATAATTATGGACATGGATCGTACATTTCTCAGAATTTTGATTTTCTAATGTGAAATCTAATTGTGCACTTCAATTACGTCCGAATAAGATGAATATGAAAACGAACACGGTAACCTCGATAAATCAGAGTTAGTATCTTGTAAGTGGTGAAAATACACGGCTTTTTGGGCACTGGGAAAGTTTAATTTTGCTCTGCACCAATTGATGCAGAATGTACTTTCAGTGAACTGCATTCTGTCCGCATGACGGAGCAAAGTGCCGTAGGCTAGGAGGTGTCGCATCTGGTTAATGGTGCACGCAATCCACTTTACTACTTGTTGAAGACAGAGACTGGCCAACTGCTCTCTTGATTAGGTGCTCATCCCCTCAGCCATTTTGCTGATTAAATATGACATTAATTTCAGATCTGCAGATCAAAAGCATTTAGAATGTCAATTTTTGACCCAAAAGAAACCCGTTCATTTGCAATTGATTTTGAGCAAGTTTCCTGTCAAAACAAAATCCACAGATGCATAAATCATAATAGTTACTACTATTAGAGTAATTTATTTATATGGCTGAAAACCAATTATTTAAATGTCTATTTTGTGTTAAAATGTGGGTCCTTTTTAAAAACATAAAATTAATATGGAATTGTTCAACTCAAAATAGAAATATGTATAGATGTAGAAAGATCCAGTTTGCATAGACAGAATGTGTCTAGGATAAGGCTGATAATAGTGCCTAAAGGTATTTAATATGACTAAAAGTGGCACATGTGTAACCCAGAAACAGGCCATTCAACCTAATGGGTCAGTGCCAGCACTTATGCTTCACAAGAGCTCGCTCCCACCCCTCACCACTGTGGGGGGAGGGGAGAGAGAACAAAAGGAGGAGCCGGCATGCTTTGTAACTTTGTTAGCGCCATAGGTGGCTGCTATTTGTATACATTGTGTATGCAAGCAAAGAATTTCATTGTGCCTAGTCACATGTGACAATAAAGTGTTCCATAAAGTATTCTATTCCATTCCATCCCATTCCATTCTTTATTTAATCTTCTAATTCTATTGGCAAACCTTCACTGAAGCTGTAAGTCCTAGGAGTATTCATAGACATGTCCAAATAGTGAAGAACAACAGTTCCAACTTAACAGTGGAACATTGTCTGGTCTCCAATACAAGGTCAGAGACCACTGTCAAACAACACTCAATAAAAGCACACTTATTTTCATGCACATACCTGGGGCTCTATCAAACTGGTAACTTAATAAGCCTTGGGCAAAATATGAACCTGGGTCCAAGCATAAAAATGATAGCACCAGTAAACTCCCCACTTAAATTAAATTAGTGTTTTATTAGAAACACACGGCCCTAAATAATTACAGCTTCAATTTCAATTTCAGCCTTATTTCATAGTTAATCAACTCTGTCAAACGGGTCCAAAGGGAATGTTATTTAATATTTTGTTGTGGAAAAGTGGAAAAATTCAGAACACTTTCCAAACTACAGAAAATGTCTGCAAGCATTGCAAAGAAAGGAGAAAATCACTTGAATCTAAAACTAATCAAAATTATTTTTCTCAATGTTTGGACCCATTTTGTCTGAGGCCATATTTTCCAATGAATTGATTGCATTGTGTGGAGAAACCAGCAGCTCATGATAGATTCTCCATTGTCCCTGTGTTCCTTTGTTCCTTTGTTGGTTTGTCAAATTTAAAGCAAAATATAGAAAAAAATGTTAATGTGAATTTGGGTGTGGCTCATTAAATGGTGCCTTTAAAATGGTGGTCCATGAGTCCAAGCTTCATGACAGATAGAAAATACATCAAGCCAGGTTAGCTGCTCAGGGTAAGATACAAAGCGCAGGAGTAACTCAGCAGGTCAGGCAGCATTCCTGAGACTGACTATAGACTTGCCGACCATTTTGCCGAACGCTTCCCCTCTGTCCACCACGGCCTGCAGAATCTTGGGGTTGCTATCCGTTTTAACTGATCTTTCCATTCCCATGCTGACCTTTCTGTCCTGGGCCTCCTCCATTGCCAGAGTGAAGCCAAACGCAAACTGGAGGAACAACACCTCATATTCTGCTTGGGCAGCTTACAATTTAATGGTATAAAATTGAATTTTCCAAATTTAGGTAATATAACCCTCTCCGCCTCCCTTCTTTCCCCATATACCCTCTCCCCCCTTTCCCTGCTCCTTCTCCTATGTGCCTCATCTGGTCTCACACCTTTCTCTTCCCCTCACTTTCCACCCTCTTTCCTTCCTCTAGCTTCAAAATGTTCAACTCTTCAATCATTTTGTCTTACACCATCTGTTTTTTTGCATCTCTGGCCTTTGTCCAACAATTTGCTGATCAACTCCCCCCCAACCCCCACCCCCCATCCCCCACCCCACCCCCCCAACCTGTATCAACCTATTACCTGCAAGGCTTTTTCCTGCCCCTCCTCTCTTCCAGCTCTTTCTACCCCCTACCCCCACCCGTTCCACTGTCTAAAGAGGAGTCCCGATCTGACGAAGAGTCCCAACTCGAAACTTCATCGATCCAAGTTACTGCAGTTCAGTCCTTGTTTCCACATTTAGCTGTTCAGTGTGGTGTTCTTAAAAAACTCATTCTTCAGATGAAACATTATCTATCTGTGTGGGAAGGAACTGCAGATGCTGGTTTAAACCCAAGATAGACACAAAAAGCTGGAGTAACTCAGCGGGACAGGCAGCATCTCTGGAGAGAAGGCACTGTGGTTCAGGTGAATAGTAAAATTCTCACGACACAGCCCACAGTTCTTCGGCCCACCAAGTTTGCACTTACCATCAAGCACCCATTTTTACACTGATCCTACCATAACCCATTTCTTCCGATAATCTTCTCAATACCCTCTGCTCACAAGGGACAATTTATATTGGAAAATTAACCTAATAGAACTCAGATGACCGCAGCTGTGAGGCAGCAGTTCCAATAGCTGTGCCAATGTGCTGTCCTTAAATGTATTTACCAGTAAATTCCAAGGAATCTTCTGCTTTCATTTCAACAAATGATGGAAATGATTTTCATCCATTAAAAAAAACATATGCGGTTCAATTTGGATCAAAGTAGGTTGTGTGCAGAGACTAATCAGATCTGCATGGCTAGTCCTCCTTAGCCCTGATAAACATTTAACTAGTTTGCCAACACTTGGTCATACTTGGATCAACAGTTCAATATGCTGCAAACAAAATGTAGCAATTTTCTACCCCGATCAATCCATGTTTCACTTTAGTTGGAACAGAAAAAGGATAATAGATTTCATGAAACAAAAGCATTCAGATCACATCATAGTGATTAGATTATTAAATACCAAAACTATCAATCGCTCTATATTGATAGTAGATTTCATGATAAGGAGATGAATACTGTAAAATTAATTGATAGGGAACACTTAATGGTTGCCTCAGAGCATAGCTGTTAATTGTTTTAGTTTAGAGATACAGTCCAGAAGCAGGCACTTCGGCCCACAGAGACTACACCGATGCCTGCACACTTGCACTATCCTACACACCAGGGCCAATTTTTATTAAAGACAATTAACCTACAAACCTGTAGATCTTTGGAGTGTGGGAGGAAACAGGAGCACCCGGGGAAACACACGCGGTCAAGGGGAGAACGCACGATCTCTGTACAGACAGCACCCATCGTCAGGATCAAACCCGGGTCTCTGGCACTGCAAGGTAGCAACTCTACCAATGTGACACTGTGCCATTTTGTTTGTATGAATATTTTCATGTCATTGGAATGACAGAAAGTGATTTGGTGTGATAATATTCAACAAGCTATGCCTTTATTTTTTAACCAAACATTGTTAAAACTGGCATCGTGTGTCTTGAAATGCAGATAAATGAAAATGTAAATCTCATTCATCACAGTATTTTCCATCTGGAGTAGATTTTCATGGCTGGAAAAAGTTTTTAAGGCTACTTGGCATAGTGTCAGTGGATGTGATTGATGAGCACAGAGGCAGTGAAACGTTGCAGGTTGGTGTAAATGTTCTATATAGGCGTCCTTGACAATTTTTTAAATTTTCTTCATTCTTAACCCCCGAGGACGATGGTACCAAGTCATTGACTATATTCAAGAACAAGATAGTTTTGGGCACAGAGGCAAACCAGCATGATAGAATCAGTCAGGAAAGTAGAGTTGATGCTAAAGACTACTTTTTTTTACTTCCAAAAGAAAAATAAAGAATGGCAGATTATTTTTTTTCGCCTTTGGTGAATTAGTTTCATCCCATTCTTTCTGCATCTTTTACCATACCTTTTCTCCCTTGTACATTTCACATTTCATAAAGACATAGAGAGAAATAAAGCACAGGAATAGGCCTTTCAGCCCATTAAATCTGTGCTGGCCATCATACATCTACCTTCACATTAATCTTATCCTAACCTTCACACATTCCCATCAACTGCCCACCCCCCACCACACACACACACACACACACACATGCTCGCACACTCCCTCACACACTCACTCGCACACACACACAAACATACACACACACAATTTAACTCACTTACGTACAAGGGACAATTTACAGTCTGAAGAAGGGTCTCGACCCGAAACGTCACCCATTCCTTCTCCCATGAGATGCTGCCTGACCTGCTGAGTTACTCCAGCATTTTGTGGACAATTTACAGTGGTCATTTAACCTACCAACCCACATGTTTTTGGGAAGTGGGAGGTATCTGTAATACCTAGAGGAAACCCACAAACCCAAGGAGAAAATGCAAGTTCACACAGACAGCACCTGAGGTCAGGATTGGCCTGGGTCGCGAAGGTTGTGAGCCAGCAATTGTACCAGCCACACCACTTTGTTGTCTTCTACAACTTATAGAATCATTTTCTCTGAAATGATTCCAGTTGTGAGCCCCCTGCACTGATAACACAGGTCAGAAATTAGATCACTGGAGCAGATCAATTTTAGCCGCTTGATTTACCAACGGTAATACAAAAAAACAAGATACATAACCACAAAAAAATTAAACATAGACTTAAACAGCCACCAAAACGACATGTGAGAATCCCCAGGGCACACAGCATAAGCGGAGCCCCACAGCCATCAGTTCAATGTCCGGGCCACACACACGGTCCTTCACCGTGATGTGACCAGAGTTGTACCGACCACTGTCACTCTCTCTGCAGTCCCTGTCCGCCCGAACAGTCAGAAATCCGTCCACACTCGCACTAGACTACGGGATGTCCTCAAGGAGCCTAGTCCCCGCAAAACACCAAGATCACTGCAGTCACAGCACTCCCTCCGAGTCCTCACCAATGCAGGCAGCACGTCCATCTTGTTTTTTCAGCGATCTCACATTCCCCACTGTGATGGAAGGCAAATGACTTATACCTTCTTTCCTCTTTTACTCCTGTCGTCAGGGCAATCGAAACTTCCGCAGTTGGGGAGATCGAAGCTCTCACAATTGGCGATCAAAGCTCCCGCGATCGGGGCGGTCGATGCTCCTGCAGTTGAAGCTCCCGAAGTCGATCCCTAACAAAGGGACCGCCAGCTCCATGATGTTAAAGCCGCAGTGCAGACGGAGATGCGATAAAATAGTTGCATCTCCATCGAGGGAAGAGATAAATGAGTTTTCCCCCAACTCTCTCCCCACATAATACATAAACAAAGGTGCACTAAAAACGTACAAGTAAACACAGACCAAAACAGCAAAGGAGGGAAAAGACGAGACAGGTGCAAATGCACCAAGCCTAAATGTGAAAGAGAGAGTATGGGGCAGAGAAATAGCTCGAGGACAGCAGGTTCAGATTTCAAACATTGACTCCACCGTTAGCAAGCTAGTGGGGGAGAGCTTTTGTTCCACTGTGTGTGTGTGTGTGAAGTCTGTTTTACGAGAAAAGAGTCTTTGGGCTCAGGCCTAACAGAATGTCACTGTTAGGAACCTCACAGCAACAATGCAGAAGGGCAGAGGACCCTCTCCACGACTCCATTATTCCACGCAGGTACAATCATAATAGTGCCACCTCAACCCCATTGTAAACATTGCACTTTGTCATTGGAACTGGTGCGCTACAATGCTGAGAACTATATTATTGTCCCCTTGATTTATTTATTGTACTAGAGTTTGACTTAACTGTATTCATGTGTGGAATATCTGATCCATGTGGATAGCCTGCCAAACAAAGCTTTTCACTGCAACTCGGTGCGCGTGACAATAATAAATCTAAGCCTAAATCTAAAACATTCCTCTCCTGACATTCAATTTTCTCCTGCATTTTGACCAGGCATTACTTGTTAGCAATACTGAAGAAGAATATTAATAAATTTCATCAGAATTCCGCGCTAATTATAGTTACATAGAAGCATAGAAACATAGAAAATAGGTGGAGGAGTAGGCCATTCGGCCGTTCGAGCTAGCACCGCATTTCAATATGATCATGGCTGATCATCCAAAATCAATACCCCGTTCTGGCTTTTTCCCCATATCCCTTGATTCCCTTCGTCCTAACAGTTAAATCTAACTCTCTCTTGAAAACATCCAGTGAATTGGCCTCCACTGCCTTCTGTGGCTGAGAATTCCACAGATTCACAACTCTCTGGGTGAAAATGTTTTCCCTCGTCTCAGTCCTAAATGGCCTTCCCCTTATTCTTAAACTGTGACCCATGATTCTGGACTCCCCCAACATTGGGAACATTTTTCCTGCATCTATCCTGTCCAATCCTCTAAGAATTTTATGTTTCTATAAGATCCCCTCTCATCCTTCTAAATTCCAGCGAATACAAGCCCAGTCGACCCATTCTTTCATCACACGTCAGTCCCGCCATCCCGAGAATTAACCCGGTGAACCTACGCGACACTCCCTCAATAGCATTAATGTCCTTCCTCAAATTAGGAGACCAAAATTGCACACAATACTCCAGGTGCGGTCTCACCAGGGCCCTGTACAACTGCAGTAGGACCTCCTTGCTCCTAAACATAAATCCTCTTGCAATGAAGGACAACATGTCATTGGCTTTCTTCACTGCCAACTGTACATGCATGCTTACTTTCAGCGAATGATATACAAGCACACCCAGGTCACGTTGTACCTCCCGTTCTTCTAATCTGACACCATTCAGATAATAATCTGCCTTCCTGTTCTTGCCACCAAAGTGGATAACCTCACATTTATCCACATTATGCTGCACCTGTCATGCTTCTGCCCACTCACCCAACCTACCCAAGTCACCCTGCAGCCTCATAGCATCCTCATCGCAGCTCACACTGCCATCCAGCTTTGTGTCATCTGCAAACTTAGAGATGTTACATTTAATTCTTTCGTCTAAATCGTTAATATATATTGTAAACAACTGGGGACTCAGCACCGAGCCTTGCGGCACCCCACTAGTCACTGCCTGCCATTCTGAAAAGGACCCTTTAATTCCTACTCTTTGCTTACTGTCTGCCAACCAGTTAACTATCCATGTCAATACCCTACGCCCAATACCATGTGCTCTAATTTTGCACACCAATCTCTTGTGTGGGACCTTGTCAAAGGCCTTGAAAGTCTAGATACACCACATTCACTGGCTCTCCTTGTCTATGTAACATTCTACTTGTTACATCCTCAAAAAAATTCAAAAGATTAGTCAAGCATGATTTCCCATTCATAAATCCATGCTGACTTTGATCGATCCCATCACTGCTTTTTAATTTTGGGCTTAATCCTGAAAACTAACCATGGAATAAATGTATCCACTCAATTCCAAAGAAGTTCAAAAAACCTGAATTCAACAAAACATTGGATTTGACCCATGGAATAATTTTGCATGCAATCAAAACAGCCTTGACTATTTTATATGAAAAAATTGTTTTTTTTTTTTTTTCCAATATCATCCATTTTGTCAAAATTGCTCCAATCTTTCAATGGTCTACTTAATAACACTAAAAATGAATCATAAAATGCACCCATTTAATCACACGCCAAATGTTTCCAACTAACATTAAGAATTTCATTCTTCCGTTTGCAGTACATATGACAATTACTCACTGTTGACACTCTTGAATCAACTTTACTGACGGTGAATTATTCTGAATGTGTATTTAGCTGCTTCACACAGGAATGCTGTGAATATTCACAAAAGTAACTTATGCTGGTGGTAAAGAGAACATGAATTTCATAGCATGAAAAGCATTACTGCAGCAGAACCTCTATTTATGTGCAGGAAGGAGATCACCAATTAGGCAAACACAAGATTTAATGTTAGATCCTATAGTGTTTATGGTGGCTCAGAATTCTGTTTTTTTGTACGTGCTTATAAACTCACTCACTTGCTGGGAGGGGGTGGGGCAAATAGCATGTAATCTATAAACTAAAACTCTTGTTTGTTTGTTCCTGAACAACAGCCAAAACGGTAAACGATAGCGTGACAATTCTTGGCCCACCTTACTCACTGTCATCCTTTTGGTGCTAAAGGAAGAAGTTTCATTGAAATCGGTGTTATATTTTTTAAGTTATTCACATTTTAAAGTTTAAATCTATCTCCCAGGGAGGGAGGGTGGGAGGGAAAGATGCTGTCAAGCTGGAAAGGGTGCAGGGACCTTTGAACTATCTTGATGTTCATAAGTTATATGAGGGGAAATTCGACCATTCGGCCCTTCAAATCTATTTTGCCATTCAATTATGGCTGATCTATTATTCCCTCTCAACCCCATTCTCCTGCCTTCTCCCCATAACCCTTGACAATTGGACATTGTAGGATTTTAATGTTATATACTAAATGTTGTCTCCGTGGTCTGTGGATGGCTTGATTGTATTCATGTATAGTCTTTTCTCTGACAGGAGAGCACACAAACAAAAGCTTTTTCACCGTACCTTGGTACATCTGGCAATAATAAACTAAACGAAGCTAAACTAAGCTAACTAAACTAAACTAAACTAGTCGTGCTGTGGATGGTGCTGACTTTCTTCAGTGCTGTTGGAATGAATTTCTTCCAGGTAATTTGAGAATATTTTATTACACTTCTGATCTGAGGCTTATAGGCAGTGAAAAGGCTTTAGGATGTTTGCCCACTGGATACTTACCCTCCAGCTATGCTCATCAATACATGACATCAAGGATAGGTGGATTGGACATAACTATGCTGGAGAAGTCATTAACCCACGCTTTAGTGGCAAAACATTTGCTTATGGTAGTAATGAGATTATCAACTTATGTTTATGATTGATGAATAAACAATGTTCCAGATGACTCTCCATTCTTGAAAATCAAGAGTCAAGAGTCAAGAGTGTTTTATTGTCATATGTCCCAGATAGAACAATTAAATTCTTACTTGCAACAGCACAACAGAATATATATAACATATTACACTGTAAACATTATAATAAATGAGACAAAAAAGTTCAGCATGTGTACAAAGACACATGTGTACAAATACAGCATGTGTACAAATACACAAATACATGTGTATTTGTACACATGCTGAATTTTTTTTTCTCATTTATTATAATGTTTACAGCGTAATATGTGCACTGTACAATTTAAATTGTACAATTGTACACTGTACAATTTAATTGTGCATATGCATGCACACACGTACACATTAAAAAAAAACAATAATAGTGCAATAATACCACTGGGTATATTTTTACAGCTGTCGAGAGGGAACCTAGGATCAGAGAATCAAGAATTTTAATTTCTCTCAAAGTTGTTTAAAACAAAGCCGGACTTTGGCAGCCTCTACCCCTGCACAATGGGAGGAATATGTCTCCCCAGAGAAGTCTTAGATCTCTCACTGGAAGGAAATTAAAATTCGTCTGCATCTTTATTGCCTTTCTTCTCTTGACTCTCTCAATACCTCCAAAAATTATGCTTTCCTTTCTGTGCAGCAGACTGTGACATTTAAGTGATTTAATTTTTAATTACATTTCAAGTGCATGTATTGAAGCACTCGGACGCAATGTGTGTAGGAAAGAACTGCGGATTATGGTTTACAACGAAAATTATCACAAAAAGCTGGTGGAATTCAACGGGTCAGGCAGCATCTCTAGCGAAAAGGAATAGGTGACGTTTCAGATCGAGACCCTTCTTCAGACTGAGAGTCAGGGGAAAGGGAAACATGATCAATGTGCGACTGATTTAATAAAATGATAAGCGTCCAGAGCAGTACAAGATGTATTTGGCCTGAAAATGAGATATATAATGAATCCAACTGCCATATATCAGAAAAAGACACAAAGTGCTGGGGTAACTCAGTGGGTCAGCCAGCATCTCTGGAGGACCTAAACATTCCTGAGTTACTCCAGCACTTTATGTCTCTTTTTTGTAAACCTGCGTCAGCAGTTCTTTGTTTCTGCCATTCACCAATGTTTACGTTAATAAGTGCAAATGTGTTCTGACTACCCTTCAACCTCAGTAGAAAGAACTATAAAACACCTATATGCTTTCTGAAATGTGGTGTGGATCCTTTTGTAAATACAGTACTCATTTAAGCACTAAATTCCGCACAGATAAAGTGTACCAAAACAATAATTTTCCTCAAGCCAAGTCAAGAAATATCTATATTATATATTATCTCTATGAAGCTTTGAGCATTAAAAATTGGCATTGTGGTTGGTAAGTGAGACAGATTCCTCTGCTTGCTGTGGCTCCAACTAAATAGTCCCTCCCATCTCCAGCATGTTGGCTGACATTGAGGGGTCAGCACTCATGGTGATAATATGAAATAGTGGTCCCTGAATGACGATCGTAATGAAATGTTAGCATGGTTTCTCGATGAGGAATGTAATTTGTGGGTTTGTACATAAGGAATGCAGCAAATAATCCCTTTGAAAATCAACACGCCACAATCCCAAAGTTCATGTCGTGTTTTCTCCTCCCCCCATCCCCACTGCTATTGTCCAGTTGGACTGGCAGGGTAAACGCATGCACGTTGTTGTTCCAAACTTCAACACCTGTCTTTTCATTACATCTGGAAAATCTGGCCCTGGTCCAATATTTGGAAGCAGCGGAGATTTCCTAGATCCCAGTTGTGTCATCTTTACTACCCTGCCTAGGTAGGTCTTTAACAAACATTCACTTTCGATTTTTGAGTGGACTAGACCCTTCAATGGGGCATTTTTGAATTCATGTAGAGCCAGCCACACCATATCTTATCAGATGTTCCATCGTCTGTTGCATGCACTTCCTTTTTCACGCAGTCATTTAGAAACTTTCCTCCTGATGACACTGGCCACACCTCATATTGGTGAAGACGAATCCAAAGATATATCCTTCGACTTGTTTTTTTAATAAAACTCGTAAGCACAGAGTTGCTTGTCGGAACAAAAAAAATGTGTGGAGATAAAGATAATGTGTGTAGTTTTCAGTGACTTCACCGTTTCAGAATCCGCTTCCCATGATTGAATAAAACAAAAACCACTGATCAAGAAAAGGAAAGAGTGAAATATCTGTTCCCTTGAATTATAGATTTGGTGTCAAGGTGTCAGTGGACTGCCAATACTATGTTATATCTTAAAAAAACAGAAAGAGAGAAAAAAAATGACAGTCATGGAGTCATTGAATTATACACCACAGTAATAGACCCCATGATCCAACTCATCCATGCTGACCAAGATGCCTACCTGAGCTAGTTCCATTTGCCTACATTTGGCCTGTATCCCACAAATCCTTTCCATGTGCCTGGCTGAATCAGTCTGAAGAAGGGTCCCAACCCGAAATGTCACCTATCCATGTTCTCCAGAGTTGCTACCTGCCTGCTGAATTACTCCAACACGTTGTGCCCTTTTTTCTAAACCAGCATCTGCAGTTCCTTCTGTCTCCATATACATGTCCTAATATCTATGAAATATCACAATTATTCCTGCCTCTATCACTTTTTCCAGCAGCTCATTTCATGTTGCCATCACCCTCTGTGTGAAATAGTTGCCATTCAGGTCCCCTTTAAATCTTTTCCCTCTCACCTGAAATCTATGCTCACTAGTTTTTCATTCCCCTGCCGTGTGAAAAAGTGTGACTATTCACTTTCCCTTCCCCCTCGTGATTTTATATATCTCCATATGATTACCCTTCGGTCTCCTGCACTCCAGGGAGAACAGTCCTAGCCTATCCAGTTGCTCCTTATGACTCAAATTCTCCAATTCTGGTAACATCCTCATTAATCTTTTCTGCAGTCTTTCCAGCTTAACAACTTGCTTCCTAATGCCACGTTACTGGAACACATAATATTCCAAGTGTGGTCTCACCAACATCTTGTATCGCCGTAACATATCGCCATAGCTTTGTACTCAATGACTCAATGAAGACAAGTGCACCAAATGCTTCCTTCATCACCCTGTCTACCTGCAGCTCCATTTTCAGAGAACCATGTACTTGTATGTAGGAATCTCTCCGTTCTCGTTTGGACATTTACACCCAGCATGGATTTGTTGAATAAGATCCAGTTTGTCTAGCTTAATTGAATCAATTAATGTAAATAAGAGATGTTGATGAGCATTTTACAATCTCTGTGTGGACTTTGGAAAAGCATGGACTAACACAATCTCACAAGGCAGACTGGCCAGCAAACTAAAACCCAATGGAACCTGAGGGAAAGTAGCAAGATTCTATATTGTATACAGGTGACAGTTACTTTGCAGACATTTAATCTAGTTAACCCTTGATCAGTGAAATTAGACATCATGGGATCAAGTGATTGGCTCAGTTGCACTATTTTAACAACAGTATTGAGCAGTACTACTGGTTTGTCTTGGGAGCAGGGGGTTGGGCAATGCAAGATTATTCACAACAAATATATCAATGTACAAATGGCAAAGTATTCAGTCCATTTAAAGATAACAAGAAAAAGAAACTACAACTTCTCCAGGAAGAGCAAGGTAATTTCATGAAAACTTCAGGGGTTTCGTTACCTGCAAGTTATGATGTAAATCAATCTCAGTTACATATCACGGTGAGGTCTTCAACCTTGGCTAATATATGATCATCCAACCATTTCCACTCCAGCTGCAACCAGCATTATGAACAACTCTTTAATAAATCATCATGAACTTGCATTTTAAATGGAAAATACCCCAAATTGTTTTGGAAAATACAAAACTCCCAACATGGTCATAAACCACACAAAAATGAGCTCCACTATATTTAATCATATTTATAAAATCCAGTGTATTCACTGTAGATCAAACTTCTGCCATTAGAGGCAGGGCTATTCGAGATTGGGGGATCCAGCTATTCTCATGTTCAAGTTTACTGATTAGTTGAACAAAGTGTTAATCGGGATACTTAAAGCAATAGCTCTTTGAGTCATGAAGTCATACAACATGGAAACAGGTCCTTCAGCCTAACTTACCTATGCTGATCAAGATGCCCCATTCACATTAGTCCCACCTTCCCATGTTTGGTCCATATCCCTCTAAACCTTTCCTATCCATATACCTGTCAAAATATCTCTTAAATGTTGTTATAGGACCTGCCTCGACTACCTTCTCTGGCAGCTCATTACATATACCCACCACCCTCTTAACTAACACAGAAGAGGAGTTGAGGTCTGGGGTGAATCAGGCATGCAACTGTCCAAAGGAGGGGCGACCCTTATTTTCTTGGTGCTGTTAACTGCCAAAACACAAATGAGACCCAAATTACATACAGGCCACAATTCAGAGAACTGTTAGTGGAAATCTCATTTACCAACTTCAAGAATTTGCGGCCAAGCCAGAATCCAATGTATCAATGACCTTTCACTGGCGTGTGGGTCACCTACATTCTATCATGGGCCTTTGTATTGCCAGTTGGACTGTGTTATCCTCAAATTTAAAATGGCATTTAAAGACATCTCAGAAAAAAGTTGTAGATTGATGCAGAAAGTCATAAAGAGTGAAGCAATTAGATTGTACAAATTTTATGGCACATCTTATACAGGGGTTGTATCACTTTATGATGATGGGATAGTTTGGGTTATAGTTTCCGCAACTGTATAGTTGCCCCAGGAACATAAAATATATTCGAGGAGGTCTGAAATTTATGAGTTCCTATGAAAACGTGCAGCAAATTAATTTTTTGGCTCAGAATTGTATTTGACAAAACCTGCTAAATCAAACAAATCAAATCAAATCAAAGCCTTACCTTGAGGCATGTAGTTCTATTAGAAACTATACAGAGAAGGTTCAATGGGTGAATTTTGGGATGAATGGGTTGTTTCAGTAGGTTGCATCTATACTCATTAGAGTTTAGAAGATCAAGAGGCAATGTTAGTGGAATTTATAAGATTCCATGTGTAGGAAAGAACTGCAGATGCTGGTTTACACCGAAGAAAGACACAATATTCTAATTGGGCTTGGCTGGGTAGATATTGAGATAATCTCCCCCCCCCCTCACTCCCCCCTCACTCCCCTCCCCCTCTCCCCCCCCCCCCCACCACTCCCCCCCCCCCCCAACTCCCTCCCCCCCCCCCCCCCCAACTCCCTCCCCATCAACTCCCACCTCTTTGGCACTGAGGTTCAGAATAAAGCCTTGCAGATTTATGATGGAAATGGCCAAGAATTTCTTCTCTCAGTTTGTAAACCTTTGGAATTCTCTTCCCAAAGGGGCTATGGAGATGGATTCATTGACTACTTTGTAAAATAGAAATAGATAGATGTAAATTAATACAGCCATGAACTTACTGAATAGAAACACAGGCTTGGTGGGGGGGGGGGGGGGGGGTGCAGAGTGTCTTTGCCCTCTTTAACATTAGTTTTCTTAGATGTTTCTATTCATATGTACAAGTTCCAATCAAACTATTAAATAAGAACAGGAGAGACATCCCTGGTGTCTTAATGTTATTGAGTAAGGGATAAATACATGGCTAAGACAGTATTTTGTCCTGATTATAGAAACATAGAAAATAGGTGCAGGAGTAGGCCATTCGGCCCTTAGAGCCAGCACTGTCATTCTGGCTTTTTCCTCATATCCCTTGATACCCTTAGCCCTAAGAGCTAACTCTAACTCTCTCTTGAAAACATCCAGTGAATTGGCCTCCACTGCCTTCTGTGGCAGAGAATTCCACAAATTCACAACTCTCTGGGTGAAACAGCTTTTCCTCATCTCAGTCCTAAATGGCCTACCCCTTATTCTTAAACTGTGACCCCTGGTTCTGGACTCCCTCAACATCGGGAACATTTTTCCTGCATCTACCCTGTCCAATCCTCTCAGAATTTAATATATTTCTATGGTAAATCCCCTCTCATCCTTCTAAATTCCAGTGAATACAAGCCCAGTCGACCAATTCTTTCATCTTATGTCAGTCCCGCCACCCCGGGAATTAACCTGGTGAACCTACGCTGCACTCCCTCAATAGCAATAATGTCCTTCCTCGAATTAGGAGACCAAAATTGCACACAATACTCCAGGTGCAGTCTCACCAGGGCCCTGTACAACTGCAGTAGGAGCTCCTTGCTCCTAAACTCAAATCCTCTCTCCATGAAGGCCAACATGCCATTAGCTTTCTTCACTGCCTGCTGTACCTGCATGCTTACTTTCAGTGACTGATGTACAAGCACACCCAGGTCTTATTGCACCTTCTCTTGACACAATTCAGATAATAATCTGCCTTCCTGTTCTTGTCACCAAAGTGAACCTTACATTTATTCACATTGTACTGCATCCGCCTTGCTTCTGCCCACTCACCCACCCTATCTAAGTCACCCTGCAACCTCAGAGCATTCTCCTCGCAGCTCACACTGCCACCCAGGTTTGTGTTATGTTGCTGTTACAAGGATTATTTGTGTATATTGGCTTTATTAATTCTTACATTACAGTAGTAGCTCATTAGTTACAAATCAGCGAAGGACATCCTGCTAAGAACATGAAAGATGGTACAGAAAGGAAATTATTTCCTTATATCCTTATCTATCAATGTATGATAAAGGAAAATCAGTTTATATATTGTTGGTTTCTTTAATTTAATTGTTTCTAGTTATATATAGTTGTGGCACAGTATTACACTATGAAATGACACATCTAACAAATGTTTTCCGCCCTGATACTGCAGGGTACCAAGTTAAATTTTAACTGCAAAGCAAATAATCTTCTAGTGACCTAGATACCATTGGCCTTTGATCCAAGCTGAAAATTCCTATATCATTTAGTATTTTATTCATGTTTTAATTATTCCACTAGAAATTATTCCTCATGAAAAGTAAAATCAGAAATAAAACATGTTTTAGAGTATGCATACAATCTTTTACCTCATAATTAATAGGCAGGCGCTCATGTAAACATTACAAAAATGTGCTGACATCTGTAAAAGATGGCTTACTGTTTATCAAATTTAAAAGATATTTCTCATGATGTATTTGAATTGATAAAATTACACACCTGGAATCGATCTTTTTACCTTGCATTGTAAAACATTAGAATTCTCAATTACCTAGTTATTATTTGGAGACTATATTTTCAATTGGAATATGCTTTCATTATCAATAAAAAGTTATCATTGCTTATCCTCATACCTCACAATTTATTAAAAATGAATCATTAGACATTAGCATTCTCCTTAAAATGCAATCTTAAAGAATCACCAGAATGTTTGCTTACTCAATAAAACTCACCGTTATTTGGTGGCAGTACCCTCAGGTTGTCGAGCTCAAGCATGCTATAGGAAGAATCCAGGGTTTCAGTGTAATCAGGCATATCCATATCCATCATGGGCTCACAAAGCTTCATTATTGTGAGCTGACAAAGTTAAAGACAACTGTTACAACTCAAAATAATAATCGAAGTTCTGACTGAAGTTCTACCTACCAACTTCTCACCAACCACAGAATATTCCCCATAAAACCCTATAAGTTAAGGTCAATCAAGGATGATCTGGAAGCCGGAATCCTAGTTCTGCACCAGCACTCCTGGTGCCGTCCTTCCCACAGCATAGCATATGACACTGATAAGGCCTTGAATGGATCTGAATAGCCCACATCTCTGTTCTCATGCAATTCGCTTATCTGTGCTGCTGTGTACACATTGTAAAGAGGTATAATTCTTTATTGGTTTCTGTGGAGCCACCCAAGCAATTTATTCCTAAACTATCAGTAAGATTTTGCCAAAATGCCATTGAATAATGTGCACATATTTTAATAGCACGTACACTTATTTAAAATGTTTGATTGGGCAGGATTTTCTGTAATGAAGTCCAGTGGAAACACAAAGTATAACATTTGTCCTGAGCCCAAGCAAAGAAAAATAATTACTCCGTAATTCAACTTGCTGAAGTGCAACACAGTGCTTAGTACACAGTTCAAGAGGTTTTATAATTTTTAAAAGATTCTATTCGTTCAATGACAGTGGCGGCATAGTGGCGCCATGGTAGGGTTGCTGCCTTACAGCACCAGAGACCCAGGTTCTGACTACGGAAGCTGTCTCCATGGAGTTTGTGACCGCGTGGGTTCTCTCCGGGTGCTCCGGTTTCCTCCAAGACTCCAAAGACGTACAGTTTTGTAGGTTAATTGACTTTGGTAAAAATTGTAAAATTGTCCCTTGGTTGGCCGAAGGGCCTGTTTCCAAGCTGTATCTCTTCCAAGCTAAAGACAAGTGGAATGTGACTACAGGCTGTCAATCATTTAGCTCATGCATAGTACGTTGACAAGAAGCATGGTTTATTCATCACTGTTCGCTTCCTTGTATCCCTTCATTATCACCTCTTCCCCAGTTAGCAATGGGCCATTATGGGATCCACCCTTCCTTGGTCATCTGTTGCTAGCCCTGATTTGTTCTGGCCTTTTCCTGCCCCTATTTCCCACCCCCTCTACTTTCAGTATGAAGAAGGGTTCTGACCCGAAACGTCACCAATTCCTTTTTCTCCAGGGATGCTGTCCGTCCCAATGACCCACAGCACCCATAGTCAGGATTGAACTCGGGTCTCTGGCGCTGTAAAGCAGCAACTCTACCACAAAACCACTGTGCCGCCCCCAGAACTTCACCAGGTTCCCCTCTAAGTCAAAAGTAGAAATAGGGAACTGCAGATGATGGTTTACAAAAGAAGACACAAAGTGCTGGAGTAACTCAGCAGGTCAGGCAGCATCTCTGGATAACATGAATACGTGACCTTTACAACCTAACGGCATGAACATTGAATTATTTTATTTTAGCTAATTACAAAACCTTCCCCTTATTTCTTCCCCTGTATAAACTCCACCCCCCCCTGACTTCTTCACCCCTCCCCCCTCTCCCCCACCCCCACCCCCCGACTTCTTCACCCCTCCCCCCTCTCCCCCCCGCCCCCCGTGCCCCTCCTGGACTCAAACCTATTTCTCTCCCACTCTCCACCCCCCTTCCATGTACATTCCTTCCTCTAGCTTCACATTTTGCAACTCTTCAATCCTTTTGTCTCACACCTTCTGTTTTCTTGTCTCTAGCCATTGTCCAACCTTCTGCTTATCAAAAAACCCTCCTCACCTGCATCAACCTGTTACCTGCCAGGCTTTGGCCTGCCCCTCCTTCTTCCAATCAGTCTGAAGAAGGGTCCCGACCCGAAACCTTACCTATCCATGGTCTCTAGAGGTGCTGCCTGACCTGCTGAGCTAGTTAAGTATTTTCTCCCTTAGAACTCACTTTGAAATATTTTGCCGATGGTTCATCTTTACTGGGTCTGAATCATGTAACTGACTACCCAACAGCTGAATGAGTATCTTTGAACTGGAAGGAACACAAGGGTTGATGAAAGTGGATTGTCATCACTTTCTGAAGGGAAGTTAGGGATGGACGTAAATAATACCCCCATCCTATCAAATAAAATGAAAGTAAGTGCTCTGCTGTGGCCATATTCTGCAAGCATGAAGCAACGTCATTTCTATTCAGTACACCTCATACGGTTCCGCTGGCTGACCTCAAATAGTTGCAAACCTTGGTCCTCAAAGTAACGGGTGGCCCATCCACTCCCCACAGAGATAAACCTTAGGGCGAAATACACCCCAGCGGTATGAACATTGAATTCTCTAACTTCAAGTAACCCTTGCTTTCCTTCTTTCTCCACCCCTCCCTCTTTCCAGTTCTCCGACCAGTCTTACTGTCTCTGACTACATTTTATCTCTGTTTGCTTTGTTGTTACCTTCTCCCAGCTAACAATGATCTATTCTACATTTTCCCTGATCTCCATTCACTTTGTCCTGTTTTCACACCTTACACTTTATTTTCTACATATCTTCCTGACATCCGTCTGAAGAAGGGTCTCAACTCATAACATCACCCATTCCTTCTCTCCACAGATGCTGCCTGTCCCGCTGAGTTACTCCAGCATTTTGTGTCTATCTTAAATGTTATCTCCGTTTTGTTGGAGAATGTGTGCACTGAATCTTGGTGAGGATACAGGGGCCTGGAATGACCCGCAGATTTTGAGCTTGGGAGGAACAAGAGTGAAAGCAAAAAAGGAAGATAAAGAACATTAAAAGCAAGATTATATTCAACTATAGAAAGTAAAAGAAAGGCTGCCTTTAATAATAATAACTTCACTATTTTAGGATGGAATAGAACTTTTAATCTAAAAAGTGAAATGCATTAAATTGGGATCCCAACAGTAATGTTAGGATCACAGTTTAGATTTAGATTTTTTTTAGATTTAGAGATACAGCGTGGAAACAGGCCCTTCGGCCCACCGCCCAGCGATCCCCACACATTAACACTACACACTCGGGACAATTTTTACATTTGCCCAGCCAATTACAATACAATACAATACAATATATCTTTATTTTCATTGTACCCAGGGGTACAACGAGATTGGGAATGCGCCTCCCATACGATGCAATAATTTAAGTAATTAACAGCAACCCAACGAAACGAAACAATTGTAACAGTTTTTAGACAGGGTAAAGTGCAAGTTGATCTATGCGTTGTGGCCATCCGGCTCAGCAGGACCGGTTCATAGCAGCTATGGCCCTGGGGATGAAGCTGTTCCTGAGTCTGGAGGTGCGGGCGTAGAAGGCCTTGTATCGTCTGCCCGATGGAAGGAGTTCGAACAGATTGTTGCAGGGGTGTGAAGAGTCTTTGTGGATGCTGGTGGCTTTTCTGAGGCATCGTGTGTTGTAGATGCCCTCCAAGTCTGGTAGCTGTGTTCCGATGGCCCTCTGAGCTCTATGGACTACCCGCTGTAGAGCTTTCCTTTCTGCCTCCGTGCAGCTGAGGTACCACACAGGGATGCCATGCGTTAGGATGCTCTCTATGGTGCAGCGGTAGAAGGTCGTCAGCAGCTGTTGGGGTAGACCAGACTTTTTCAGTGTTCTTAAGTAGAACAGTCTTTGTTGTACCTTCTTGACCAGCGCAGCAGTGTTATTGGACCATGTTAGGTCCTCCGAAATGTGAGTGCCCAGAAACTTGAAGCTGGACACTCTCTCCACACTGTCCCCGTTGATAGAGATCGGGGCATATTCCCCGTTATGTGACCTACGGAAGTTGATGATCAGCTCCTTGGTCTTGGTGGTATTTAGGAACAGGTTGTTATCCGAGCACCAGTCTGCCAGGTTCTGCACCTCCGCTCTATAGTTTGTTTCATCCCCGTTGGTGATAAGCCCGATCACCGTTGTGTCGTCTGCAAACTTGACAATGGTGTTGGTGTCGAATGCAGGAACACAGTCGTGTGTGAAGAGGGAGTAGAGCATGGGGCTCAGAACACAGCCCTGTGGTGTGCCGGTACTCAGGGTGATAGTGGAGGACAGGTGCGGGCCCATTCTCACTGCCTGCGGTCGTTCCAGCAGGAAGTCCAGGATCCAGTCACATAATGACGAGCTGAGGCCTAGCTGGTGGAGTTTGGTGATGAGCTTGGTGGGGATGACCGTGTTGAAGGCGGAGCTATAGTCTATGAATAGCATCCTCACGTACGTGCCCTGTCTCTCTAGGTGAGTCAGGACAGTGTGAAGAGCCAGAGAGATGGCGTCCTCTGTGGATCTATTTGCCCTGTATGCAAATTGATGTGGGTCCAGTGAGTCAGGGATGCTGGATTTGATGTGTGAGAGGACCAGCCTCTCAAAGCACTTCATGACTATCGGCGTTAGGGCAACCGGGCGGTAATCATTCAGGTTGGAGATCTTTGCTTTTTTCGGCACCGGAACTATGATAGCCGACTTCAGGCACTTCGGGACCGTAGCTAGAGATAATGACAGGTTAAAGATCCTGGTGAATACCTCAGCCAGCTGTTCAGCACAGTCCTTCAGTACCCTTCCTTGAACTCCATCCGGTCCTGTAGCCTTGCGTGGGTTGACCCTTTGCAGAGCGCGTTGTACCTCCTGTGTGCTCAGTTGCAAGACCTGTCCCACCGCCTCGGCTGGGGTTCTTTCACTCAAGGTGAACCTACTTATTTGGAGTGTGGGAGGAAACCGAAGATCTCGGAGAAAACCCACGCAGGTCACGGGGAGAACGTACAAACTCCATACAGACGGCGCCCGTAGTCAGCATCGATCCTGAATCTCCAGCACTGTATTCGCTGTAAGGCAGCAACTCCACCACTGCGCCACCGTGCCACCCTGATTGATTCTGTCAGTTGATTCTGACTTCCTTCGTTGACTCCAGAGTATGGGGCGGCACAGTGGCGCAGCAGTAGAGGTGCTGCTGTCAGAGACCCGGTTCGATCCTGACTGTGAGTGCTTGCTCGTTCTCCCCGTGACTGGGTTTTCCTCGGTCGCTCCGCTTTCCTCCCACACCACAAAGACGTACAGGTTCGTAGATTAATTGGCTTCAGTAAAGATTGTAAACTGTCCCTAGTTTTAGGATAGTGCTAGCGTACGGGGATCACTGGTCGGCATGGATTTAATGGGCCGAAAGCTTGTTTCTACACTGTATCACTAAAGTAAGAGTAAAGTATGGAAAGCAACTTACTGATGTGAGACTGGAATCTGCAATAAGCACTGTGGCCGCATCTTTGAATGGAAATAGGCTCAAGGGCCTTGTGCCTACTCCCAACCCCATGGCCACGGTTTTGCTCATGCCTTTACATGAGGTTCAAAGCCAGGATACAGTCAAAGGTTGACCAGAGTCAACTCTCCAACTCTGCTCCATTTCGATTGATTTGTAGTGGGTGGTCAGAGACTCTGCGTCTTACAACACCAAAGAGAATTCTTCAAAGCAGTAGTAGCCAGAATTCCAGTGTGTTTACTGGGACAAGCAATGTTGAAATATAGCATTCCTTATCTCTGCTATATTTACCCCGTAAATATTTGCACTCTGTCCTCCTTATTTTGTTACAAATTCTGTTTTAACATGAAGTAGCATAATTTTAAATGGGGAAAGTCACTTTTGCAGAAATGTTTGACTTTGCAGGAAGAAATTCCTCATCGGTCTTAAATTGGCGAACTCTTATTATGGAACTATGCTTCCCTAGTTCTAGATAGCCACATAAGAGGACACATCCTCTCAGCATCTACCCAACTGGTGATCCCAAGGGCAGCATGGTGGCGCAGTGGTAGAGTTGCTGCCTTACAGTGCCAGAGACCTGGGATCAATCCTGACGATGGGTGCTGACTAAAGATTTTGTACATTCCTCCTGTGACATCATGGGTTTTCTCCAGGTGCTCTGGTTTCCCCCCACATTCCAAAGATGTGTGGATTTGTAGGTTAATTGCCTTCAGTAAATTGCCCCTAGTGTGTAGGATAGAACTAGTGTATGGGTGATTGTTGGTCGGCGTGGACTTGGTGGGCCCAACGGCTTGTTTCCACGTTGTATCTCAATACTAAACTAAACTAAACTTCCCCATCTTCTTTTAGTTTTCAAGAAGATTCGCTTTTATTCTTCCAATTGCTGATGAATAGAAGTCTAAACTGGGCAGCCTTTCACTGAACTACCAGGACTGTGACTCATCTTATAAGCAATTGAATATCAGTTTTATATCTGAGATCCAAACTAAGCACAGAGCCAACCTTGAAGCCTGCAGTTATTTTAGATTTAGATTTAGAGATACAGCGCAGAAACATGCCCTTCGGCCTACTGGGTCCGCGCCGCCCAGCGATCCCCGCACATTAACACTATCCTACATCCACTAGGGACGATTTTTTTTTTTTTTATACATTTGCCCAGCCAATTAACCTACAAACCTGTACGTCTTTGGAGTGTGGGAGGAAACCGAAGATCTCGGAGAAAACCCACGCAGGTCACGGGGAGAACGTACAACTCCGTACAGTACAGCACCGGTAGTCAGGATCAAACCTGAGTCTCCGGCGCTGCATTCGCTGTAAGGCAGCAACTCTACCGCTGCGCTACCGTGCATTCATTGCCACCGGTCTGTTATTTAATCTGACCTTCCACCCATTATGGTCAGGTTACACTTACAGTCCTCTAATGCCAAGTTGTATGACACAAGATTGTTAAGCACTCTTGTAGGACAAGACAAGTAGTAATTCATTTTACCTAGAACACTAACCTGGTTGTGCCATTAGTACCTGAGCCTAACATAGGTACTAGATAAGGACCTGGCTAGCCACCAGAAGGACCTGACTAATGAACCAAATAGCTGGCAGACCTGCTGCCTCACAGCACCAGAGACCCAGGTTCAACCCTGACCTTGGCTACTGTCTGTGTGGAGTTTGCATGCTTCTCCCTGAGTTTCCTTTGAGTGCTCCAGTTTCCTCGCACAACCAAAAGAATCTGAACAGGTACAGAGATAGGAAAGGAATACAGGGATATGGGCTAAATGTAAGAAATTGGGATTAGCATCGATAAGCATCTCAGCTGGCATGAAGAAGTGGGGCCAAAGTGCCCGTTTCAGCACCATACGACTCCATGACTTAGATTAACATGATTCCTTCTCAATTCAGGTAATCCTATACATCACTCCTGTAGCAGAATCCAAGGGAAACCTGATGGTAGAATACCATCCCTTGATTTCAACATCAGCACTTTTCTCAATTAACACTAGTTAAAACCTCCCCAAACATTGACAATTGATTAATACTCTAGGAAAGTGTCCACCTTACTTGAATATTTGTGGTTCAGTCTTCCAACTCGTCATGCATCGCTGAATCCCATTTAACTCAGAGAAATCATTATCAGCAGTCCCTTGGCATTAAATAAGCTTGCCGTTCGTCCATTGACCCTCCTTCACCCTCCAACCCCACCACCTTTGAAAACTGGATACAGTCTTAGCTGAGTTTGGTTTAAAAACTTTGTTTAAAAATATTCAGGGGATGCAATCCCACATTCTCACCACACTGTAAACATTGAATAAATAATATCTCCGCATTCCTATTAAAGTGTAGGGCGGCACAGTGGTGCAGCAGTAGAGTTGCTGCCTTACAATGCCAGAGACTCAGGTTCAATCCTGACTACAGGTGCAGTCTGTTTGGAGTTTGTGCGTTCTCTCAGTGACCTTGTGGGTTTTCTCCCGGTACTCCAGTTTCCTCCCACACTCCAAAGATGCACAGGTCTTCTAGGTTAATTGGCTTCTGTAAATTGTAAATTGTCCCTCGTGTTGTAGAATAGTGCTAGTGTACGGGGTGATCGCTGGTCAGCGCAGACTCGGTAGGCCAAAGGGCTTGTTTCCACGCAGTCTCTCTAAAGTCTAAAGAGTATATGCAAATTATTTTCCCTAATAATTACATCACTAATTGATCAGTTTAAGGCCTATCGGGGCAAAATAAAAGTCGACTGAAGAGTCTGCACATATCTTATCACAAAGTCAATTACAGTGTACACTATCGCCTTTGCACAAGAACTCCAAAGTTTTACAATGACAATATGATACATATCCACTTGAAGATAAACTTAAATTAGCAATGTAACCTTGAGATCCTGATGAAGCCAGCAAACCTGTAAAGATAAACATAAAGTGTTTAATGAAGGAGTCGGGTTGACACAGCACAATTCATGGATTTCAAATAGTTAAGAGAGTCAAGAGTCATAAGTGTTTCATTGTCATATGTACCATAAATAGAACAATTAAACCCCTACTTGCAGCAGCACAACAGGTCTGTAAACACAATAGTCAGAGATAATACAATAAACAAAAATAAGTTCAATACATTAAAAAAGTAAATATTAGTGCAAATCAAAAGCCCGAAGTCCCTTGTGCAATCAAGACAATTTGCAGTTCGTGGCATAGTTGTTGCTTGTAGTATTCAAGAGCCTGGTGGTTGTTGGGATGGAGCTGTCCCTGAACCTGGAGGTCACAGTTTTCAGACTCTTATACCCTCTTCTTGATGGCAGGAATGAAATGAGATTGTGGCCAGGATGGTGAGGGTCCTTGATGATGGGGGCTTCCATCTTGAGGCAGCGCCTCCTGAGGATCATTTTGATGGTGAGGAGGTCAATCCCCATGATGGACCTGGCACTTTCTGTAATCTCCTTCATTCCTGGGAGTTCAGGATGTCGAACCAGGTCATGATGCAACCAGTTAATATGCTCTCTACCATACACCTGCAGAAGTTCAAGAGAGTATTCATCGGATGAGATAATTTGCTATAGCCTATCAAATATTTTCTGGTACATAACCAGATCTATAATGGGCAATGGATAGTCATATGATAGAGTTCAAATGCTTCTTTCTGGCTTCAGTAAAAATTGTAAAATTGTCCCTAGTATGTAGGATAATGTTAGTATATGGGGATTACTGGTCAGCACGGACTCGGTGGGCCGAAAGGCCTGTTTCCATGCTGTATCTCTAAAATAAACGAAATTAAACTCAATGGATCAGTCAACATCTCTGAAGAAAATGGATAGGTGACATTTCAGATCAGAACCCTTCATCAGACAGACCCGAAATGTCACCTATCCATTTTCTCCAGAGATGCTGTTTGAGTGATCAACTGATTTCTTTGTGTAACCTTTATTTGCTTGTATTCAACTCTTTCCAGCGTTCTGTCTCTGGAATTGATCATTAAAAATTGCCAACCTAATTAGCCAAGATGACATAATGTGGCCTGTATCATATTCAGCAGTTTCTCAGGGCAGAGTAAATTGTTAGTCTTTTGGGTTGATTTTAAAAGTAGGCAAATTTACTCCGGATTCATTGCAAAAGTAGCAGCACATTTGACACTTTATTCATTGCTGACTGCCTACATAATGACTTGCAAGGGTCGTAAATCAAGGAAACAGTAACCTTGCACTCTGCTTGGCTCCTGCCTGCAATGTCAGTCTCAGCAGGATCTGTGCCTGATTACAGTTCGTAGCTTCTTATGCAATAGGATTGCACAGGTAAGTGCTCCTGATCCGAAGTGGCATTGAATGTGGGCGGCTTGTGGAACTGGTAGAGAGACGGACCTTGAACTGATTCTGCAGGCCAATGGTCGTTTCACTTTGGTACACATTTTGTTGGATTTTGCCAGCACTCTCACGTGAAACTGTTGGCATCGGTCACCTCAAGTTCGGCATGAACTCCAACAACAGCTTCCCTGCTGCACTCAGCTGTTGGTTGCCACATGGAGACCAATGATAGAGCATTGCTGATAATACCCAGCAATTATTTGAGGATTCCTGCTCTTGGACCCAGTCTTGGTCATATAAGTTTCTTGGCACGGATACATCACAAACATAATCAGCCATTTTCTTAACTTCAACAGCAGAGAACATATTGACTGGTTGCATGACGACCTGGATTTATTGGAGTTGCTGCTTCAAAAAAGCAACCAGCATCATCAGATACCCACACCACCCTGGCCACAAGTTCATTTCACTCTTGCCATGGAAAAGAAGATGTAGGAAGTTCAGGTTCAGGTTCAGGAACAGTTTCTTCCCTATAGCCTTCAGCCTATTAAAGACTACAACCTCCAAATAAGCTCTGAACTACATAAATGTGAGGGCATAGGTTTTGTCTTTTTGCACTATTATTGTTTGTTTTCATATGTATGTATGTATGTATGTATGTATGTATGTATGTATGTATGTATGTATGTATGTATGTATGTATGTATGTATGTATGTATGTATGTGTGTATATATATCCATATACCTATATATACACACACACACACACACACACACATATATATGTATATATGTATATATATATATATATACATGTATGTATATATATATATTTTTTTTCAATTGTTTACTTTTGTTTCAGTGTGTTATTAAATACAGTAAACCCTCGTACTGCCTTCCCGGCCAGATCCAGCGCCGGCATGCAACGCCACCCCTAATTTGTAAGGTGCACCAGTGAGCCCTTCTTCACCCATCACACGGTCCGGTTGACGTGGCTGTTGTTGCGGCTCATGTTGTAGCCCCCAGGGACAGCGTTTTATTCAGGCCACCGCCACTGACAGGACGTTCGGTCTGCATGGGGCTCCCTCAACTCTCACCAGCTGCCATTTCATCCTGTTGGCCATCGCCTCCCTCCTCCTTCTCCCGTTGCTTTGTCCACTCCCCACCACAGCCCCCTCCTCCTACTTCTCCGTCGAAGTAGCCGACATACTCTATCTTGGAAGATGGTGGCGACTGCTGGGGGGAAGGAGGAGGAGGAGGCGGCAGTGTAGAGGGGAGCAGACAAAGCGACGGCCGACAGGAAGAAGCGGCAGCTGGTGAGAGGGGAGGAGGTCCCACGGTGACGGAGCACGTCCTGTCAGTAGTGGCGCCCCGAAGAAAGCACTGCCAGTCAGAGGCTACAACGTGAGCCGTGTCGATCGGACCGTGTGGCAGCCAGTGAAGGAGTGCTAGCTGGTGCAGACCAACGGTATTGATGCCTAGCGTTCAGATGAAACTGCACAAAGTGTTGTATTTCTAAAGTGCAAAGTCTAATAATTAGGTAGGGGGTTCCATTATCTTGAAATTCTGACCCACTTTCCCTGAACCATCCATTGCTTCCAGTGAGGCTCCTGCGGCAGATTTTTCCCTGGGTATTTCTCAGTTAAGTCCCTAGGTGTCCCAACGTTAGTACTAAAGCACAGAGCTTTTCTCAATGCAAGCAGACGCTTGCTGGCCCAGAGCTTTGGACTTGCCCCAATGCTCACCACCTCTCAACAATGTCAATGTCATTAAAACATTGTGAAGGTCTTTGACTTTCTCTTCTCACAGTAGGAGGTTTCTCCCATTTCTTCATCATGAATCTATTGGAGTTGCTCCATGTTCAACTGGAGGAGACCTGGGGGTAAGTATCACTGCCGGGAAGCTGGGATACCTGCAGCAGTAGGTGGTGCAATGTCTACGAACCCCATCCACCGCACTGGTCTTCCTGGGATGGCACTTGTCAAACAGATTACACTGCAGTATAACCCAGTTGCAGGTTTATCTGCCGTCAAAATAATTGCCTTCATAAAATGTTGGCCTTGCTCTCACGGAATGCAAAAGATCAAGGTTATCACATGTTTTCCAATTAATGTCTTGACCCCAGCTAGAATATTTTCATCAGTCCTAGGCATTGAGCATCAGGAAGCATATTCTGCACTTGGAACACTTGCAGTGCCCATTTACCAGGAATAAATGATTTTTTTTTAAACGTATTAATTCAAAAGAAAGACCATTGCTGACAATGCTGACATTTATTGGTCATTTCTAATTGCCCCCAAACTCTTGAGGTAATTAAGAGTCGGTCACTTTGTGAAGGCAATTTTTGGAGGGTTACATCTGTGTTCCCTGTGGATTTACATGAGATCGAACCGAGGTGTTTGGTGAAAGAGTGGGTGATGGATCAACTGTTATCCCATATTGTGCTGAATACAGATTCATTACAGAGCTGTTGATTTTCCATTTGGAACACTCCTCTTAGCACTGACTCCATTGGTGCTCTTGCATCTGGCAACTCATCCTGAGCACTTTGCCACATAGGGCGGCACAGTGACGCAGCAGTAGATTTGCCATCTCGCAGCGCCAGAGACCCGTGCGCAGTCCTGACTGCAGGTGCTGCCTGTACGAAGTTTGCACGTTCTCCCTGTGACCGCGTGGGTTTTCTCCATGTGTTCTGGTTTCCTCCAACATTCCAGAGATGTACAGGTTTGTAGGTTAATTGGCCTCTGTAAATTCTCCCTAGTGTGTAGGCTGGAACTAGCGTATTGTTGATCGGCGTGGACACGATGGATTGCTGGGCCTGTTTACACGCTGTATCTCTAAACTAAACTAAATTAAAAACTGAACTTGAAGTGAGGCCTCTGCTCGGGCTGTGTGCTGAGTGTTGTGTGCTGGGGATTTGGCTTACACTCCTGCCCTCCATGTTCCCCTGCCCCGCTGCGCTGGGACCCTGGCACGAGCCCCTGCTCTCTGTGTTCCTCTCACATGATGTGTCAGAAACCTAGTCTGAACACCCTCCCTCCCTGCTGCTGCACCCATTGGCACTCTCAAAGCAGTGGATCAGCAATAGATTATGGAGCAGCACAGTGGTGCAGCTGGAAGCTTTACTGCCTCACAGCGCCATGGCCCGGTTTAGTCCGGACTTCAGGTGCTGTCTGTGTGGAGTTTGCACATTGAGCTGCTCTGGTTTCGGACCATATCCCAAAGGCATGCGGGGTTTTTTTAGGTTAAATAGCCCCTGAAAATTGCCTCCAGTTTGTTGGGAGTGGATGCGAAAGTGGGATAACATTGAACTGGTGTGAATGGATGGTCGATGGTCGGCAGGGACCCAGTGGGTTGAAGGGCCTGTTTCCATGCTGTGCCTTTCAATCAATTCAAGCACTCAACCATGGGGAAGATGCTACCTGTGAGGATTGGTGTGGTGGGACACATTGCTGGGACACAGAGGCTGCACCTTGGTACATGTGGATCACTGCTGGGTGTTGGCAGCAACTGCTCCACATGTTGACAGACCACTCGCATCCTGTTGTCTCTCCATTACCTCCTACTGGATGTGATAAAAAATGCTGCCTCCCTTTGTTTGGCTGCACAATTGCCCTGTTGCCCCGTCTATGTTTACAAGCCCAACAACCATCAATTACCATTAAGCTAGTTACAATAGAAGCCATGGGTTCACTCAAGGTTCCAGACCCAACAACATCTTCAGTAACTCATCTCTGTACAAATAGCACTACAATAACTCCTCTTAGCACTGACTCCATTGGTGCTCTTGCATCTGGCAACTCATCCTGAGCACTGAACAAGATTCCAGTGTAAGGAGAAAGTTTGATCTCTAGCAGGGCTTGTAGAACAAGATAGCATCATCTTAAAGCTAGGAAGATGGCAGGAAACATTTCACACAAAGTATGCAGAAATTTCTCTTTTCCACAAAATGATGTTGAGGCTTTGGTCAATCAAGAACTTCAAAACTGAGATTAACAGATTGTTATTAAGCGAGGGTACGATGCTAATTGATGTTGTTTTACAAAGTAGTTAATGCATAGTTCATTCACCATCCATTTGAATGATGGAATGGGCTATGGAGGCTGAGTGGCCTACTTTTCTTTCTGTGCAACTATAATTCAATATTAGATTCTTTTAAAGGGGAATCATGATTAAAAATGTAAACATAAAATAGTGGATGGCACAGTGGCACAGCTGTAGAGTTGTTGTCCTGCAGCGCCAGATTCTGACTACGGGTGCTGTCAGTACGGAGATTTTACGTTCTCTCTTGACCAATTGGGTTTCCTCCCACACTCCAAAGACGTGTAGCAGGTTAATTGACTTAGATTTAAAAATTGTAAATTGTCCCTAGTGTGCAGGATAGTGCTAGTGTGCGGTATGATCAGTGAGTCGGCGCGGAATAACTGTGCCAAAGCGTCTGTTTCCACGCTATATCTCTAGAGTTTAAAGTAAAGTCTAAAGTGGAAACTTTCAGCAGTTTACGCAGCATTTGGAGAGAGAGAAACGGAGATGGCACTTCAGGCAAATGGTCTTTCAACAGATCTTGATAACGCGATATAGTGCAGAGATATGGATTGTGGGCAGAGTATAAAAGGATAGGTTCCCTGATTGCAAGGAAAACGTGAGTGCAAATTGAAGCAATTGGTAACCTACCACACAACAAATCCAAAGTCTCAAATCATAATCTCTGTTGCCAATTCCTCAGGTTCTAGTGATGATGATTCAGCTGATGCCATTCACAGTTCCTCCACACACAATTTTTGTTTCTTTATGCAATCCATTTCCTTTTGTTACTTAATCATAGGATGGTACTGCAATCACGCGGCCTTTACCTTTAAGTACTACAATAATTGAACTGCATTTAAAATACATGGCTAGGAAAGGTTTAAATGGATCTGGGCCAAACGCGGGACTAGTCTAGACGGGGGCATTTTGGTTGGTTTGGACATGTTGGGCCGAAGGGCCTGTTTTTGTGCTGTGTAACTCAATAACTGTATGATTCGATGCTATTGTTAGTCTGGATTAGTGGTATATTTGTCACTATCAAGGGATCAAAGAAAATCAATCATATAAAAGGCATATCAATCAAAAAATGGTTTAGCCCCGAGGTTTGTGGGGAATTTTCCAAACCTTGCAACCGTTTTGTTTTATTTATTCATTGTTCAGGATCTGGTTTCAGGATTTAGATGGAGGTAGAGGGAATGGAGGGATGGGGATCACCTGCAGGCAGATGAGATTCGTTTAACCTGGCATCTTGTTCCAAGGTTCAAAGGTTCAAAGGTCTTTTATTGTCACGTGTACCAATTAAGGTACAGTGATATTCAATTTACCATACAGCCATACGAAAAAAAGCTTCAAAGGTCGATCACCGACAGGGGTTGCGAGCTCCACAACGTCAAGTGGTTGGAGCTCCTGAAGTCAGTCTCGAGCAGAGGCCGCCAACTCCACGATGTTAGGCCGCAGTGCGGACGGAAATACGATACGTAAAAAAATCGCATCTCCGTCGAGGTAAGAGATTAAAAAAAGTTTCCCCCACCCCCCCCCCCCCCCCCCCCCCCGCCCCACACCTAAAACAAAGCTAAAGAACACTAAAACATACATTTCACACATACTAAAAAAACAACAAAGAAGGAAAAGGACGAGACAGACTGTTGGCGAGGCAGCCATTATGGGTGCCACCTGGTGGTGGTCGGCATGAACATTGTGGGCCGAAAGGATTGTTCTGTGCTCTATGTTCTAACCTGGGCTTCACTCGCAAGGCCAGCATTTAGTTCCCGACTCTTCTTGCCGTTGATGGCTTGCTATGTCCTTGCAGAGTCAAACACACATTAATGGGTCTGGAGTCACTCATAAGCCAACCTAGATTTCCTGAGTCATTTTTGTTTACAAAAATGCAGTAGGTTTTGTAATCTGTGTCAGTGAGAAAAAGATAAACGCAAAAAGCTGGAGTAACTCAGCGGGACAGGCAGCATCTCTGGAGAGAAGGAATGGGTGACGTTTCAGGTCGAGACCCTTCCTCAGGCTGGTTAAGTATAAGGGAAACAAGAGATATCAACGATGATGCAGAGAGATAAAGAACAATGAATGAAAGATATGCAAAAAAGTAACGATGATAAAGGTAAGAGGCCATTGTTAGGTGGTTGTTTGAAAATGAGAAGCCAGTGTGACTTGGGTGGGGGAGGGATAGAGAGAGAGGGAATGCTGGGGCTACCTGAAGTGAGAGAAATCGATATTCATACCACTGGGCTGTAAACTGCCCAAGCGAAATATGAGATGCTGTTCCTCTGACAATGGAGAAGGCCGAGGAGAAAGGCCTGTGTTAATGGTGAGACAATACAATAGACAATAGACAATAGGTGCAGGAGTAGGCCATTCAGCCCTTCGAGCCAGCACCGCCATTCAATGCGATCATGGCTGATCACTATCAATCAGTACCCCGTTCCTGCCTTCTCCCCATACCCCCTCACTCCGCTATCCTTAAGAGCTCTATTCAGCTCTCTCTTGAAAGCATCCAACGAACTGGCCTCCACTGCCTTCTAAGGCAGAGAATTCCACACCTTCACCACCCTCTGACTGAAAAAGTTCTTCCTCATCTCCGTTCTAAATGGCCTACCCCTTATTCTCAAACTGTGGCCCCTTGTTCTGGACTCCCCCAACATTGGGAACATGTTATCTGCCTCTAATGTGTCCAATCCCCTAATTATCTTATATGTTTCAATAAGATCCCCCCTCATCCTTCTAAATTCCAGTGTATACAAGCCCAATCGCTCCAGCCTTTCAACATACGACAGTCCCGCCATTCCGGGAATTAATCTAGTGAACCTACGCTGCACGCCCTCCATAGCAAGAATATCCTTCCTCAAATTTGGAGACCAAAACTGCACACAGTACTCCAGGTGCGGTCTCACCAGGGCCCGGTACAACTGTAGAAGGACCTCTTTGCTCCTATACTCAACTCCTCTTGTTACGAAGGCCAACATTCCATTGGCTTTCTTCACTGCCTGCTGAACCTGCATGCTTCCTTTCATTGACTGATGCACTAGGACACCCAGATCTCGTTGAACTCCCACTCCTCCTAACTTGACACCATTCAGATAATAATCTGCCTTTCTATTCTTACTTCCAAAGTGAATAACCTCACACTTATCTACATTAAACTGCATCTGCCATGTATCCGCCCACTCACACAACCTGTCCAAGTCACCCTGCAGCCTTATTGCATCTTCCTCACAATTCACACTACCCCCCAACTTAGTATCATCTGCAAATTTGCTAATGGTACTTTTAATCCCTTCGTCTAAGTCATTAATGTATATCGTAAATAGCTGGGGTCCCAGCACCGAACCTTGCGGTACCCCACTGGTCACTGCCTGCCATTCCGAAAGGGACCCATTTATCCCCACTCTTTGCTTTCTGTCTGTTAACCAATTTTCTATCCATGTCAGTACCCTACCCCCAATACCATGTGCCCTAATTTTGCCCACTAATCTCCTATGTGGGACCTTGTCGAAGGCTTTCTGAAAGTCGAGGTACACCACATCCACTGACTCTCCCTTGTCAATTTTCCTAGTTACATCCTCAAAAAATTCCAGTAGATTTGTCAAGATTCGTAAATCCATGCTGACTCGGAACGATCCCGTTACTGCTATCCAAATGCTCAGCAATTTCGTCTTTTATAATTGACTCCAGCATTTTCCCCACCACTGATGTCAGACTAACTGGTCTATAATTACCCGTTTTCTCTCTCCCTCCTTTCTTAAAAAGTGGGATAACATTTGCTATTCTCCAATCCACAGGAACTGATCCTGAATCTATAGAACATTGAAAAATGATCTCCAATGCTTCCACTATTTCTAGAGCCACCTCCTTAAGTACTCTGGGATGCAGACCATCAGGCCCTGGGGATTTATCAGCCTTCAGTCCCATCAGTCTACCCAAAACCATTTCCTGCCTAATGTGGATTTCCTTCAGTTCCTCCATCACCCTAGGTTCTCCAGCCCCTAGAACATTTGGGAGATTGTGTGTATCTTCCTCAGTGAAGACAGATCCAAAGTAACGGTTTAACTCGTCTGCCATTTCTTTGTTCCCCATAATAAATTCCCCTGCTTCTGTCTTCAAGGGACCCACATTTGCCTTGACTATTTTTTTCCTCTTCACGTACCTAAAAAAACTTTTGCTATCCTCCTTTATATTATTGGCTAGTTTACCCTCGTACCTCATCTTTTCTCCTCGTATTGCCTTTTTAGTTAACTTTGGTTGCTCTTTAAAAGAGTCCCAATCCTCTGTCTTCCCACTCTTCTTTGCTATGTTATACTTCCTCTCCTTAATTTTTATGCTGTCCCTGACTTCCCTTGTCAGCCACAGGTGTCTCTTACTCCCCTTAGAGTCTTTCCACCTCTTTGGAATAAATTGATCCTGCAACCTCTGCATTATTCCCAGGAATACCTGCCATTGCTGTTCTACCGTCTTCCCTGCTAGGGCCTCCTTCCAATCAATTTTGGCCAGCTCCCGCCTCATGCCTCTGTAATCCCCTTTGCTATACTGTAATACCGACACTTCCGATTTTCCCTTCTGCCTTTCCATTTGCAGAGTAAAACTTATCATGTTGTGATCACTGCCTCCTAATGGCTCTTTTACCTCTAATCCCCTTATCAGATCAGGATCATTACACAACACTAAATCCAGAATTGCCTTCTCCCTGGTAGGCTCCAGTACAAGCTGTTCTAAGAATCCATCTCGAAGGCACTCTACAAACTCTCTTTCCTGGGGTCCATTTCCAACCTGATTTTCCCAGTCTACCTGCATGTTGAAATCTCCCATAACCACCGTAGCATTACATTTTTGACACGCCAATTTTATCTCCTGATTTAACTTGCACCCTAAGTCGAGGCTACTGTTTGGGGGCCTATAGATAACTCCCATTAGGGTCTTTTTACCCTTACAATTTCTCATTTCTATCCATACTGATTCAACATCTCCTGATTCTATGTCACCCCTTGCAAGGGAATGAATATCATTCCTTACCATCAGAGCAACCCCACCCCCTCTGCCCACCTGTCTGTCTTTTCTATACGTTGTGTACCCCTGAATATTCAGTTCCCAGCCCTGGTCCTCTTGTAGCCATGTCTCAGTGATCCCTACAACATCATACTTGCCCATGACTAACTGAGCCTCAAGCTCATCCACTTTATTTTTTATACTACGCGCATTTAAGTACAACACTTTAACTTCTGTATTTACCTCCCCTCTCACATCGTTCACAATTGGCCCTGCCCTTAATTTCTTTTCCGCTCTAGAACTTCTGTTCCCATTCTTCCGAGAGTCTTTTGCAATATCTCCTGTATTCCCTTTTACCTCATCTTCATATTCACAATTTGTTAACCCCTCCCCCCCACTACTTAGTTTAAAGCCACAGGTGTCACACTAGCAAACCTGCCTGCCAGAATGTTTGTCCCCCTGCTGTTAAGATGCAACCCGTCCCTTTTGTACAAGTCACCCCTAGCCCAGAAGAGATCCCAGTGGTCCAGAAATCTAAATCCCTGTATATTTTTTAAACCCAGATTATTAACTGAATTCAAATTCCACAGCTACCGTGCAAACCCCTATCTCCAGATTGATAATATAGGCAGCCACATTCCTGGTCTGGGAACTTAACTGCGGCACATCACAATCACGTGAAGAAAGATCAATGATTAAAAATGGTAAATCTCTTTCTCTTTCCGTAGATGCCACGTGATCTGATGAGTATTTCCACTTTCAACTTGCATTTAAATTTGCAGCATCATAGGACTCTGTTTTGATACAATCAGAGGACATAGGTCAAAGATGAGGGTGGGGGGAGGGGGGGGAAGATTTAATAGGAACCTGAGGGGCAACTTTTTTAGTGTAGATGGGGCATGTCGGTCGGCGTGGACAAGTTGAGTCGAAGTGCCTGCTTCCACACTGTATGATTCTATGACTCTATGACGTGTGATGGATTCCTGAGAGAACTGAGCACCAGAGAGCCAGGTAGACTTCCTCAAGGAATGCATCTTTCCCCACCCTATTTCCCTCCACTTGTAACATCCAGTTGGTTCAATGCGCCCAAGAAATAAAACGATGGAAATCAATCCTATGGTTTAGGAAAGGAGTGGCCGGTGTTTAATTAGTGCTGTAATGTTGTCATAAATTTCAGAAAAACAATGCCATAATGTATTTGGAGAAAAGGTCAATGGGCTGCTGTTACGTGGAATCAGATAATGTTGAGTCACCCAGGCAGATAAGACAAGATTCAAAATGTTTATTTTTGCTTACTCTGTAAGCAAAAATCGGTTACACATTAATTCATAAGCGAGCACTGTTTCAGAAGGAGAAATACGTGAATCAGTATTTGAAAGCATTGCAGCAGAAAATAATGTAGCAATGCAAAATCTGTGAAATAAAGCGCACAGAGGCACAGCTGGTAGAGCTGCTGCCTCACAGCGCCAGAGACCCAGGTTCAATCCTGATCTTTGGTGCTGTCTGTATGGAGTCTGCACAATCTCCCCGTGACTGCTTGGGTTTCCTCTGGGTGCTCCGGTTTCAATAGACAATACACAATAGACAATAGGTGCAGGAGTAGGCCATTCGGCCCTTCGAGCCAGCACCGCCATTCAATGTGATCATGGCTGATCATTCTCAATCAGTACCCCGTTCCTGCCTTCTCCCCATACCCCCTGACTCCGCTATCCTTAAGAGCTCTATCTAGCTCTCTCTTGAAAGCATTCAGAGAATTGGCCTCCACTGCCTTCTGAGGCAGAGAATTCCACAGATTTACAACTCTCTGACTGAAAAAGTTTTTCCTTATCTCCGTTCTAAATGGCCTACCGCTTATTCTTAAAATGTGGCCCCTGGTTCTGGAATCCCCCAACATTGGGAACATGTTTCCTGCCTCTAACGTGTCCAACCCCTTAATAATCTTATATGTTTCGATAAGATCCCCTCTCATCCTTCTGAATTCCAGTGTATACAAGCCTAGTCGCTCCAGTCTTTCAACATATGACAGTCCCACCATCCCGGGAATTAACCTAGTAAACCTATGCTGCACGCCCTCAATAGCAAGAATATCCTTCCTCAAATTTGGAGAACAAAACTGCACACAGTACTCCAGGTGCGGTCTCACTAGGGCCCTGTACAACTGCAGAAGGACCTCTTTGCTCCTATACTCAACTGCTCTTGTTATGAAGGCCAACATTCCATTGGCTTTCTTCACTGCCTGCTGTACCTGGATGCTTCCTTTCAGTGACTGATGCACTAGGACACCCAGATCTCGTTGTACGTCCCCTTTTCCTAACTTGACACCATTCAGATAATAATCTGCCTTCCTATTCTTACCACCAAAGTGGATAACCTCACACTTATCCACATTAAACTGCATCTGCCATGCATCTGCCCACTCACACATCCTGTCCAAGTCACCCTGCAACCTCAGAGCAACTTCCTCACAGTTCACACTACCTCCCAGCTTTGTATCATCTGCAAATTTGCTAATGGTACTTTTAATCCCTTCATCCAAGTCATTAATGTATATTGTAAATAACTGCGGTCCCAGCACCGAGACTTGCGATACCCCACTAGTCACTGCCTGCCATTCTGAAAGGGACCCATTTATCCCCACTCTTTGCTTTCTGTCTGCCAACCAATTTTCTATCCATGTCAGTACCCTACCCCCAATACCATGTTCTCTAATTTTGCCCACTAATCTCCTATGTGGGACCTTGTCGAAGGCTTTCTGAAAGTCGAGGTACACCACATCCACCGGCTCTCCCCTGTCAATTTTCCTAGTTACATCCTCAACAAATTCCAGAAGATTAGTCAAGCATGATTTCCCCTTCGTAAATCCATGCTGACTCAGAACGATCCTGTTACTGCTATCCAAATGCTCCGCAATTTCGTCTTTTATAATTGACTCCATCTCGGAGGCACTCCACAAACTCTCTTTCCTGGTGTCCATTACTAACCTGAATTTCCCAGTCTACCTACATGTTGAAATCACCCATAACCGCCGTAGCATTACATTTTCGGCATGCCAATTTTAGCTTTTGATTCAACTTGCACCCTATGTCGAGGCTACTGTTTGGGGGCCTATAGATAACTCCCATTAGGGTCTTTTTACCCTTACAATTTCTATCCATACTGATTCTACATCTCCTGATTCTATGTCACCCCTTGCAAGGGAGTGAATATCATTCCTTACCAACAGAGCGACCCCATCCCCTCTGCCCACCTGTCTGTCTTTTCTATACATTGTGTACTCCTGAATATTCAGTTCCCAGCCCTGGTCCTCTTGTAGCCATGTTTCTGTAATTCCCACAACATCATATTTGCCAATGTCTAACTGAGCCTCAAGCTCATCCACTTTATTTTTTATACTTCGCGCATTTAAATACAACACTTTAACTTCGGTATTCATCTCCCCTCTCACACCGGTCACAATTGGCCCTGACCTTACTCTCTTATCCCATCTAGAACTTCCTTTCCCATTTATTTGAGAGTCCTTTGCAATTTCTCCATCTTCCATCTTCATATTCATATTCCCAATTTGTCAACCCCTTTCCCCCACTACTTTGTTTAAACCCACACGTGTAACATTAGCTATGTTCCAAAGGCGTGCAGGTTTATAGGATTACTGGTCTCTGTAAAATTGTTCCTAATGTGTAGGGAGTGGATGCAAAAGTGGGATTACACAGTGGGATTACACAGAACTAATGTGAATGGGTGATTGATAGTTGGCGTGGACTTGGTGGGCAGAAGGAACTGTTTCCATGCTGTATCTCTAAACTAAATTAAATTAAACTATTGGGGTTAGAGTAAGAATTCTCTAATTACCAGTTTTTTTAAATATTCTGATTATGTTTTCACAGGTTAATGACATTGAATTTTTGATATTCTCAGTACGTTATTAAAAATAGAATCTGTATGTAGATTGTTTTTTTCTCAGGTGCTCTGGTGCCATCCTTCATCCCAACACGAGCATGTCGGCAGGCTTAATGGCGACTGTACATTGTCCCCAGTGTGTAGGTTAGTAATAGAATCTGAGGAGAGTTGAAGGGAATGTAAGGTTAATGAAATGGAATTACTATAGTTTAGTCTCGTTTAGTTTAGTTTAGTTTAGATTAGTTTAGTTTAGATTAGTTTAGTTTAGAGATATAGCACAGAAACAGGCCCTTCAGCGCACCGGGTCCGCGCCGATCACCCATACTCTAGTTCTATCTTACATGACAGGGGCAATAGACAGGGGCAATATACTGAAGCCAATTAACCAACAAACACCTGCACGTCTCTGGAATGTGGGAGGAAACTGGAACACCTGGAGAAAACCCATGCGGTCACAGGGAAAATGCAAAGCTCCATACAGACAGCACCCATCGTCAGGATCGAACCCAGCGCTGTATGGCAGCAACGCTACTGCTGCGCCACCGTGCCACCCTGGATGAGTGTAAATGGGTACTTGGATGTCAGCATGGACTCAGAGGCCCAAAAGGCCTATTTCCATGCTGTGCGATCTAAGATTTATATAAATGGATGCCTGAAAGTTGGCACAGCCTAAATAGGCCAAAGGGCTTGTTTCCGTGTCCTATGGTTCAATGACTCTATGGGTCAGCTGTCAATGGCGATGCTCTGATGGTCATGTAATGTTACTCATTAACCACCATAGAGATTCGTCTGTCTCTATGTGACTGCCCGATTGTACTGACCCAAAATAATATTGAGACTTCTTCATTTGAGGTCAATTTACTTTCCCAGCTAGTTATCTTATAAGATCATAAGATCAAAAGATCATAAGTGATAGGAGTAGAATTAGGCCATTCGGCCCATCAAATCTACTCCGCCACACAGCTACCAGCCTTGAAGGGCATCTGCAACACATGATGCCTCAGAAAAGCAACCAGCATCCACAAAGACTCTTCACACCCCTGCAACAGTCTGTTCGAACTTCTACCATCGGGCAGACGATACAAGGCCTTCTACGCCCGCACCTCCAGACTCAGGAACAGCTTCATCCCCAGGGCCATAGCTGCTATGAACCGGTCCTGCTGAGCCAGATGGTCACATCGCACAGTGATCCGGCACAGATCTACTTGCACTTTATTATGTTTTAAAACTGTTCTAATTTGTTTTATTGGGTTGTTTAAATTAATACTGACTAACTAATTAATTTATTGTATCGTATGGGAGGCGCATTCCCAATCTCATTGTACCCCTGTACAATGACAATAAAGATATATTGTATTGTAAAAAATCATGGCTGATCTATCTCTCTCTCAACCCCATTTTCCTGTCTTCTCCCGACAACATCTGTACTAATCAAGAATCAAGTATCAAGAATGTACAAATCTTCTGTTGGATTTCCAACCAGTAGTCCTTCTTTTCAGTAATGGCATCAAATGTTATGGGCAGCAGGCAGAAGAATTGTAGTTAAGAGGCAAAAATAGATCTGCCACAAATGAATGGCGGAGCGGACTGGATGGTCTGAATGGCCTAATTCTGCTCCTCTATCATGTGGTCTTATGGTCTTGTATCAAAATATTGAAATCCACCAACTACAACAGCTAAATAAAAGCCCCTTTGCCTCTCCATGACCTCAAAACCCTATCAATGCAAAATAGAGGAGATCTTTCAGGCAATGAATTCGAAATGCCAGGACTGACAGAACAATCATGGATCCCGGGATGGTTCGTATGTTTGCAGATACCTCAGACGTTGGCGAAGTTGGGATTACGGAGGACGGCCGTCAATGGATACAGCAGATTATAGATCAGTTGGAAATATGGGTGGAGAAATAGCAGGTAGGTTTAATCCAGACAAATGTGAGATGATGAATTTTGGGAGGTCCAATTCATGAGGAAAATGTATCGTAAATGGCAGGATCCTTTAGAGCATTGATGTACAGAGGCTACATGCAAGTCCATAGCTCCCTTAAAGTGGCAACATTAGGACACAGAAAGGTAAAGAAGATATATGACACCCATGACTTCATCTGTTGGGGCATTGAATATAAAAGTTGGGAAAGCATGTTGCAGTTGTATAAAACTTTAGTTAGGCCGCATTTGGAGTATTCTATGCAGTTCTAGTCAATGCATTTACAGGGAAGATGTTAAAGTGTTGGAGAGGGTGCAAAAGAGGTTTACCAGGAGGTTGCCTGGATTGGAATATGTCATCTGTAAGGAGAGGATGGACAAAATTGGATTGCTTTCTCTGGAGAGGTTATGGTAGAAGGGTATAAAATTATGAGAGGAATTGTTAGGGTAGATAGTCAGAGTCTGTTCCCTGGGATGAAATTTCAAATCCATTGGGTTATAGAAACATAGAAACATAGAAAATAGGTGCAGGAGGAGGCCATTTGGCCCTTCGAGCCAGCACCGCCATTCATTGTGATCATGGCTGATCGTCCCCAATCAATAACCCGTGCCTGCCTTCTCCTCATATCCCTTGATTCCACTAGCCCCTAGACCTCTATCTAACTCTCTCTTAAATCCATCCAGTGATTTGACTTCCACTGCCCTCTGTGGCAGAGAATTCCACAAATTAACAACCCTCTGGGTGAATTTTTTTTTCTCACCTCAGTTTTAAATGGCCTCCCCTTTATTCTAAGACTGTGGCCCCTGGTTCTGGTTTAAATGAGAGGGGGAATGTTTCAATGTTGTGTGAGGATTTGTTTAAATGGAGCCTGAAACACGCTGCCAGGGGAGGTGTTGAAAGGAGGTAGAGGTGTACGTGATGACTAATGTGCAAGAAAATGTTAACTGATCCACCCAATAACAAGGTAGACACAAAATGCTGGAGTAACTCAGCGGGTCACGCAGCATCTCTGGAGAGAAGGAATGGGTGACGTTTCCGGTCGAGACCCTTCTTCAGACTGAAGAAGGGTCTCGACTCGAAACATCACCCATTCCTGCTCTCCAGAGATGCTGCCCGACCCGCTGAGTTACTCCAGCATTTTGTGTCTACGTTCGATTTAAACCAGCACCCGCAGTTTTTTTTCCTACACCAAATAACAAGTGTGATCAAATGTGATTAATCTAATTTTAAGAAGGAAAGAACAGAGATTATTATTGGCATGCAGTATTACTTATACAAGCAGAAAATTTGGGATGGATATTAGAAACCTTCACTTCCCAAACAGCTCGCAAACAGGGCCTCTTCTCCCCAGTATTAAGGGGGATAGCTACTGTGGAACAGCACCTCATATTTCTCTTGGACAGCTTACAACCCAGTGGTATGAATATTGACTTCTTTCTCAAGTAACCCTTGTTTTCCTTCTCTCTCCATCCCTTTCCCATCCTAGTTCTATGACTAGTTTCGCTGTCCATCTGATTAAATTTTACTGATTGTGTGCCTCGTTGTCAACTTCCCCTCAGCTAACAATGATCCATTTTACTTTTTCCTTGATCTCCATCTTGTTTGTGCATCGTATCCTTCCATCATGTCTCCCTCTCCCCTGAAGTCTGAAGAAGGGTCTCAAAACTTCACCCATTCCTTCTCTCCAGAGATGCTGCCTGTCCCGCTGAGTTACTCCAGCATTTGTGCCTATCTTCCCTGGAATCCTGCACTGCCTGCCTTATCACTTTACCTTTCCTGGTGGTCACCCAAGCACCTTAGGTGAGAGCACCACACGAGAGTCAGAGAGACAGAGAGAGAGGCAAAGAGAGACAGAGAGAGAGACAGAGAGAGAGAGAGAGAGAGAGCGAGAGCGAGAGAGAAAAAGAGAGAGAGAGAGAGAGAGAGAGAGAGAGAGAGAGAGAGAGAGAGAGAGAGAGAGAGAGAGAGAGAGAGAGAGAGAGAGGACAACAGTGCTTATCTTTCAGCATTCATTTTATTCTTAATGAGTTGAAATAAAGTACAATAACACATGATTCATTCAAACTTACAATCTTGTCAAAGCACACATATAGAGTTGGCTTTGGCGATCTATCAGAATCTGGCAAAATAAAATGATTTTCCATTAAGTACAGGAGGAGGTCACATTCACCACTGGCAGAACATTCATTGAAAGTTACTCCCATTGTCCAGAAGCAAGCTCACTAGCCAGAATGTACAACTAGAATTACATTGGTAAAAGAAGCAGAATCTAATTTCAGTTGTTGTAAACCAACGACGCCAACTCACCAAGGGCTCAAGCCACAGAAACCAGTTTGCTGAGAGAAAAATGCAGGAGTCTTGTGCTGGGTCAATCTTAATTCCAGCTCTGCCCAACAAATGGAGTCTGGTTTTGGAAGCGATGTCTTCCTCACTTGATAAATGCCTCCATGAACGTTAGTTGATTCCACAAGACCAAAAATGCACAGCTGAACAAATAACTAGTTGGGAGTTTTTCCAATGCTTTTGGACATATTCCAAACTTGTAGAAAAATAGGAGTATTGACTCCTTGAGTCTGCTCTGCCTTTCCAAGTAATTGTGCCAGCTATCCCAATATCATATTCCTAGTCTATCCCTTTAACCATTGATTCATTTTGAGTCCAGAACTCTACTTTGTTCTTAAATATATTCAACGACTTGGCCTCCATGTTTCTATGGTGGAGAATTCCATGTGTTCAATCTGAGTGAAAAAACATCTCTTTTTTTTCTGTTCTAAGTATCTTACACCATATACTAAGACTGCAGACTCTTGTTCTAGATGCCTCGGCCTTTGTAACACCCTCCCTGCTTTTACTGTGTAAAGTCCTTTCAGAACTTTGGACTTTTCATTCCAATCTCCTCACATTCTTCCTTAACTCTAGTCCATACAAAGAACACAAAGTGCTATAGTAACTCAGGTGGTCAGGCAGGTCACAAGCATTTGTGGCCTCTTGTTCATCTCTAGTACACACAAGCCTAATCAATGTGACTTTCCCTCACACAACTGGCCAGCCATCCTCGGAACCAGACTGCCAAACGTTCTCTCCACTCCCTCAATGGCAAGTACATCCTCTCTTAGGTAAGGAGAACAAAATTGCTGACAATACTGCAGACCTGGTATCTCTACTGTACATGTGTAAATGTACTAAATATGTACTATACTGTACAGCAGACACTGTGTAGAGAATGAAAACGGTTCTTGCACATTGTATAGTACTGGCTATTACCTTTATGAGGAAAAATGATTTAATGAATTTTAATAGCAAATACAGTACATTCATTAGAAATTAGGAATGAAAGATTGTTCAAAAAAATTGCATAGTAATGGCAATTATCTTAAAACTAATCATCCACGCTTGCTGGAAGTGGTGTATTAATTGTGGAGGATAATGAACAGTTGCAAGATGAGGAAGGTGAGGAAAGAGATGCAGCAGTAAAGGAATATCATCAGGGTCATTGGGTTTGACGTCGGCAGCAGCGGCAGCTCCTGGACGTTCAATCCTCTGACAAAACGATTGGGAGATAATTGCCTGGTAGCCATCGTTATTCTTCAGAGATCTCTCTATAACAGGCTAACACATCTTCCATCCCTCTTTGGACTTTAAAGAAGCGAGAGGTAATGGGACCCATTTTCTCAAATCACGGCATATCATATCATATATATACAGCCGGAAACAGGCCTTTTCGGCCCTCCAAGTCCGTGCCGCCCAGCGATCCCCGTACATTAACACTATCCTACACCCACTAGGGACAATTTTTACATTTACCCAGCCAATTAACCTACATACCTGTACGTCTTTGGAGTGTGGGAGGAAACCGAAGATCTCGGAGAAAACCCACGCAGGTCACGGGGAGAACGTACAAACTCCTTACAGTGCAGCACCCGTAGTCAGGATCGAACCTGAGTCTCCGGCGCTGCATTCGCTGTAAAGCAGCAACTCAATAACACGAGAAAACGTCCACAGAAAACTACGCGCGATGCGTGAGATGGGTTGAAGGTAGTTGCCAATGAGGTGATGTGTGAGTGAGTGAAAGAGAGGGGGAGACCACGGGGGGTTCCCACAAGAACAACGCATTAGCTTGCTGAAACCACCGCATGTCATGTCAGTCGTGCACTGCTACCATAACATAGGCGTTCATGCAACTCAGATCAAAACATACAGCAGTGGGCATAAAGAATTATTTACATAAGTGCATGTTTACGTAAATCACATATTGCGTGAGGTGGGGAGTGCCTGTACATCACTTTTCTTCTTAAATGCTTGCTATAGCTAAATGTTTGCTTTCAGAAACTGGTGTACACAATCCCTTTCTACAGTAATATTTCACAATATATCACCCTTTAAAAAAATGCTCTTAGCGAAGTGGGTAACTTCACATTTATTCAGATTATATTCTATCTGTTTTGTATTTGCCCACTCACTCCACTGGTCGAAATCACCTTCAAGCTCCATGCCACCTGTTCACAGCTCACAGTCACGGGGAGAACGTACAAACTCCGTACAGACAGCACCCGTAGTCAGGATCGAACTCGGGTCTCTGGCGCTGTCAGGCAGCAACTCTACCGCTGCATCGCCCAAAACTCTTAAACTTTCCACTCTCTGTTGTTACATATGTCTGCAACTGAGACTGCATCTCTTCACAGAGCCAAATCTCTGAGATATGATCACCTTGACAAAAATGTGCTCCATTTCCCACCACTTACAACAACACATCTCCAGATCCTATTTTATTTATTTACCCCTCCTCCCTCTCCTCTTTCTCCCCCACACCTCTACCCTTTCTCTCCACCCCCCCCCCTTCCCTGCCCTGTGCCCCACCTGGACTTGCATCTGTATCTCCCATCCCCCTCCTACTGCATCCTTCCTTTGGCTTCACCATTTGCAGCTCTTTCATCCATCTGTCTCACATCTTCTGCTTTAATCTCTGGCTTTTGTACCTTCCTCACCTGTATCCACCTATTACTTAAGATAGACACAAAATGCTAGATTAACTCAGTAGGAAACGTCACCCATTCCTTCTCTCCAGAGATGTTACCTGTCCAGCTGAGTTACTAAAGCATTTTGTGCCTATCTTCGGTTTAAACCAGCATCTGCAGTTCCTTCTTCCACCTATTACTTGCCTGGCTTTGACCAGTCTATTAACTTTTTCATCAGTCTTCATGCTTTGTAAAGCTTCAAGCACAGACGTGGCTCCAAAGATTAGTAATGCATGTTTCTCTGGCCAAGGTGAGATCACTAGCCCAACTTAAAATCTCAGGACAGAAATCTGGCATTGCACATATCTGCAGCAAACTAAATATGAGTCAAAATGTACCCCTCATTACCACCATAGTTGTAATCAATAATGTATAAGTCGCAGTGATTCACGCATCCTAGCATAGTGATTCATATAAACTCCCTTCCTCGCTGAAATGATTCATCTATTCCAGCATCGTTTTATCTACTTCTACCTAGCTCCTGTTATCGCTGCCAAGAAGCACACTCCATCATGTTACAGACATGGAAATAAATCACTGTCACAACCTCTCTCGTACTTGAGGTTGTGTTTTTCCACTTCTGCTTCTTGGACATATATCATCACAATTTGTTGGTCTTCTATAAATGTGACTTTACCACAACTGTTATTGCTAATGGTTTCATAAAAAAATGATTTATGCAGCCGACTGATAAATTGATTTATATCGTTGATTGCCGTGTTACCAGTAAGTATAACGTGCTTGCCCATGCTTATCGTGATCATAATTCTTTGCTTGAGTCATATACCCAGAGTTGTGTTTATGGCCATGGCTCTGTCTGACGTTTATAGGTAGGGCACTTCAAATAAAGATTAACAATTTACTTTACTAAAAGCAATATTTGCCAGTTAGAAATGGGAGAGGGGCAGGGAAGGGGCAAGAAAAGGTGCCTTTAATGTGCTTTCAGACCACAGATAAGGACAGAAAAATGTCTTATACAGATGCACAAAGCCATGTTATAAGTTCATAAGTTCCTAACTGATAGGAACAGAATTAGGCCATTCGGCCCATTAAGTCTACACCGCCATTCAATCATGGCTAATCTATTTTTCCCTCTCAACCCCACTCTCCTGCCTTCTCCCCATACACCCTGACACCTGTACCAATCAAGAATCTATCAATTTTTGTCTTAACATATCCATTGATGGCCACAGCCTTCAGGAGCAATGAATTCCACAGACTCACCACCCTCTTACTAAAGAAATTCCTCCTCATCTCCTTCCTAAAGTTACATCCAGTTATTCTGAGGCTATGGCCTCTGATCCTAGAATCTCCCACTAACGGAAACATCCTCACCACATCCACTCTATCCAGGCTTTTCACTATACAGTGAGTTTCTATGAGGTCCTCCCTCATCCTTCTAAACTCCAGCAAGTACAGGCCCAGTGCCATTAAACGCTCATTATATCTTAACCCAATAATTCATGGGATCATCATCGTAAACCTCCTCTTGACCCTTTCTAGTGTCAGCACATCCTTCCTCAGAAATGGGGCCCCAAATTGCTCACAATACTCCAAATGCAGCCTGACCAGCGCCTTATAAAGCCTCAGCATTACATCCTGTTGATATATTCTAGTCCTCTCGAAATAAATTGTTTCGAGAATTGAAATCAATTGTATAGTCAAAAGGGGAAGCATGTATATGTTTGTGAGGTTATCTATAACAGTCTGTAACTATTGTACTATCTTAACAGGCTTTTATTTGATGAGGTCATTGAGATGAATTTGGACATAGACCAACCCTGCAATAGATGAGTAAACTCAACTGTAAGGATAGCAATGACTAGGAGTTCATTCTCAAGAAATAAAAGTGGTGAAATAATGCAAACAAACGTGTAATCCGTCATTCACTTGCATTTATATCCACGGTGGGGGGGGGGGGGGGGGGGGGGAGGGGAATTTTCACCTCCGACAAACAACAATCTTCCTTTGTCTTATGTAGGTCACCAAGTACTGGACCGATTTCCCCTTGATGCCCATGGCTTGAGTTGCATCAGAACTCCTTGAAGCCACATTTGGTCAAATGAAGTCTTGATGTCAAGGGCTATTACCCAAACCCCACCTTTAAAATTCAGCTCTTCAATCCATGTTTGGACCAAGGCTAGGTTAAGGCCTGGAGACAGTGGTCTAAGTGAAATTCAAACTGGGCATTAGTAAGCAGATTAACATGCTTACCATGGTTAATTTACTTTAGAGATACTTCGGCTCACTGAGTCCAGGCTGACCATTGATCATTTGCCTACACTAGTTCTATGTTATCCCACTTTCTCATCCACTTCCTACACATGGGGGCAACTTAAAGTGGCCAATTAACCTACAAACATGCATGTTTTTGGGATGTGGGTGGAAACGGGAGGAACCCCACGCAGTCACAGGGAGAACGTGCAAACTACACACTTACAGCATCTGAGGACAGTATCAAATCTGGGTCTCTGGCTCTGTGTGGCAGCAGCTCCACCAGCTGAGCCACTGTGCCGCCCCAATGCTGAAGGATCAGTGCAGGCAATATTGACCTTTTACTCCTGGAGCTTTAGTAACTGATCACAGAGCCAGGTAGCAAAGAGCAAGTTGTACATATATCAAAAAAAGTTATATTAAGTTTTAATGTGTAGAGAAGTGATTGAATGTAATAAGAACTGATAGAAAATATTTTGGGATGTGGCAGATTTGAGAATCAAAGACAGTTGTTTGGTGAAGACCAATGATTTGAAGCTGCTCAAAATGAAAAATGGCACTTGAATGGGACAGTCATTCCTGCCCACTGTTCCAGTCCGTCCATAGTTGTGAATGCCTTCATTTTCCTTAACATTTCTGGTAACCTCTAAAAATTTGGGTGTATTCATCAGTCTGGGTATTGAGTACAGAAGTTGGGATGTTATGTTACAGTTATCCAAGGCGTTGGCGAGGCCTCATTTGGATAATTGTGCTCAGTGAAGGTGATCAGTTTATGTTCATAAGTCATAGGAGCAGAATCAGGCCATTCGGCCCATTGAGCCTACTCTACCATTCAATCATGGCTGATCTATCCTTCCCTCTCAACCCCGTTCTCTTGCCTTCTCCCCATAACCTTTGACACCCTTACCAATCAAGAATCTGTCAATTTCCATTCTGAAAATATTTAATAACTTGGTCTCCATGGTGGAATGTCTGGTGACTTGAGTGAAGGTGATGCTTGAACACCTCAGAGTCCTTATGGTGCTCCCCTCCCAACCTCATGTAACATACCAGTCCTGAAATTTATATTAAGTATACACCTTATAATACACCTTATGTTTCAGAAGATCATGAGATAGGAGCAGAATTAGGTTATTTAGCCCATCAAATCTACTCTCTCATTCAATCATGGCTAATCCAATCTTCCCTCTCAACCCCATTCCCCTGCTTTCTCCCCATAAACATTGATGCCCTGACTAATCAAGAAACTATCAATCCCCACTTTAAAAATACCCATTGACTTGGCCTCCACAGCCGTCTGTGGCAATGAATTCCACAGATTCAGCACCCTCTGGCTAAAAACTCCTCATCTCCTTTCTAAAGGTACGTCCTTTTATTCTAAAGCCAAGCCCTTTGGTCATGGACTCTCTCACTACTGGAAACATACTTTCCACATCAACCCCATCCAGGCCTTTCAATGAGATCCTCCTTCTAAGCTCCATGAGTACAGGCCCAGAGCTATCAACAACTCTTCATATGTTAACCCAATCATCCTCGTATCATTCTCGTAAACCTCCTCTGGACCCTCTCCATTGCCTCCATGTTCTTCCTCTGATATGTTGACCAAAACTGTTCATGGAAAAAAAAAAATGGTACCGCAGCCAATTAACCTACAAACTGTCTTTGAGGGAGGAAACCAGAGCACCTGGAGAAAACTCATGCGGTCACAGGAAGAATGCACGGGGTCTCTGGCGCTGTAAGGCAGCAGCTCTACTGCTTTGCCACTTAACTAATTTTGTATCCAAATTAAAAGAAGAAATGTTATATACTGATGCTGATTTTAAGGGACTAGGAGATGTTTTGATAGGATGGTACAGCTCTCCCTGAAGCCTGGATGAGAATAAAGAAATAAAAAGTATTTGAATACAGACCTGCACATGATGATAATGTTGCAAAACTATTAGCAGTGCTTCCTCAATGTTTATATAGTCCAAATGGATCTGATAGAACCTAAACCTTTCGATTCAAAGATGAGTGCACTAGCCCCAACATAACAAACTTAGCATGCCAACGTAAGGGCAGAAACCTTAGACCAGTTTACTTTCTTGCCTTTGAAAGGTAAACTTGATTGAGGAATTGTCATGTAATCAAATAAGTCAAATATTATAGAAGTCCAATGCTTATGACAATATATCATTTACAGCCTACGTATGAAAGTTGTTCTTAATCCTTTGAGTTGAAGTCAAATATTCAAGTCTTAGTGGCAGAATAATTGGATCTGGCAACTGACTAAAGATATCCTTCGGCTTGAGCTCCATGCAGTCTTCCCCCTGCTTCACACTGTATTAAGTTACGCAGTTAGTGATTCTCTAAATGGCCTTTCATGGGTATGTGGAATGTTGGGTTGATGTGAATCAGAAGCCACGAAGCACAAAGAAAGGGAGAAAGGATTTTTTTTCCTCCAAAAAATACCTACTCCCACATCACTGTCATAAATGATGCATAGTTTACTTCTGTTTTCAATAATTATGAACATTAACATGCTCCTGTCAGAAATAGACACTTATTAATGGGATTAATCTACTGATGTCTTAAACATGCATAATTGATGAGTGTAGAACATGTTCCTTTTTGCTTTTAATAATCCTTCTAGTTATCACAAATACATTGCTCCCATAGACATTTGGGTTGTACATTACATCTCATATGTGTGCGGGTTTATAGGTTAATTGGCCTCGGTAAAATTGCCACCAACTGTGTAGGGAGGGGATGAGGTAGCATAGAACTAGTGTGAATGGGTGATCAATAGTCGGTGTGGACTTGGTTTCCATGCTATTTCTCTAAACTAAAGTAAATATATATAAACAAAATAAACATCGGTTAGACCAAAGTGTCAACTCCTGTACATCGGCGAGACCAACGTTGTTCCAGGTGTCAACTCCTGTACATCGGTGAGACCAAGCGCAGGTTCAGCGATCATTTGCTCAGTCCGCCTTAACCTACCTGATCTCCCGGTTGCTCAGCACTTTAACTCCCCCTCCCATTCCTAATCTGACCTTTCTGTCCTGGGCCTCCTCCATTGTCAGAGTGAGGCCCAGCGCAAATTGGAGGAACAGCACCTCATATTTCGCTTGGGTAGCTTACACCCCAGCAGTATCAACATTGACTTCTCTAACTTCAAATAGCCCTTGCTTTCCCTTTTTCTCCATCCCCTCCCCTTCCCAGTTCTCCCACCAGTCTTACTGTCTCCGACTACATTCTATCTCTGGCCCGCCCACTCCCCTGACATCAGGCTGAAGAAGTGGCTTGACCCGAAACGTCACCCATTCCTTCTCTCCAGAGATGCTGCCTGCCCGCTGAGTTACTCCAGCATTTTGTGTCTACCTTAAATATATTGCAAGATCTTTTTATGTTCCCCTTCATAATAAAAATGTATACACCTTTTCAGTCTTTCTCAGAAACAATACATCAAAGGTCAGGCCATGCTATATTTAAATTGTTCCACGCAACTAGATCCTACAATCTTAAACAGTTTGCGTGCAAGTTTACTCTATATCACCTGGTATATAACAGGTATAACAGAGCTTTATTTGTCGTTCAGTACCGAAGAGTACCGAACGAAACTACATAGCAGTCATAGAAAAAAAAAAAAAAAAAAAGAACACAAGACACATGACCCCAACACAAACGTCCATCACAGTGACTCCAAACACCCCCTCACTGTGATGGAGGCAACAAAACTTCCACTCTCTTCCCCACGCCCACGGACAGACAGCTCGTCCCCGACCGACCCGCACAGTCCCCGCACCGGGCGCTGAAACGTCTCGCGGCCGAACCGGGCGATGAAAGGCCCGCGACCAAGCCTTGCGCAGCTAAGTCCCGTAGTCGAGCCGCACCGGGCGATGTAAAGTCCGCAGCCGAGCCGCACCAGCGGTGAAAAGTCCCGCAGCCGAGTTGCACCGGGCGATGTTAAGCCCCGTGGTCGAGCTGCACCAGCGGTGAAAAGTCCCGCAGCCGAGTTGCACCGGGCGGTGTTAAGCCCCGTGGTCGAGCTGCACCGGGCGATGTTAAGCCCCGCAGCCGAGCTGCACCGGGCGATGTTAAGCCCCGCAGCCGAGCTGCACCGGGCACTGTTAAGCCCCGCAGCCGAGCTGCACCGGGCACTGTTAAGTCCAGCGGCCAAGCCGCACCGGGATGTAAAGTCCAGCGGCCAAGCCGCACCGGGGGATGTTAGGCCCCGCAGCCGAGACGCACCCCGCGCCGTGAGGAAGAGAAAAGTTCCCCCCCCCCCCCCACCCACACCACCACCCCCTCTCACACATACACAACCAAAAATATATATATAAAAACCATCCCAACACCGACACACAACAAAAAAAGGGGAAAAAAAGACGGACAGACTGCTAGTCAGCCGCTGCCGTTAGGCGCCGCCACGTGACAGTTAGAACTGAGTACAGAAACTGGGTCAGTACAAGTCTGATTGATTATTCGCTAATGCACAACTTTGTTCACTAAAGGAGCGAATAATGATCAACTAGTTGCAACAACAGTTAACTATAATTATTAAGAAATCAATTGCTCTCATCATTGGCACACATATTGAAAATTGAATACTGCAGATTAACCCTCTTGAAGTAGTGAATATTTTTTGGAAAGTACATATTGAGAATCTCCAAATTTTGTAGGAATTGTTTTCTTCAAAAGGCTGAATCAGATTCAAGTAGAAACAAGGAACTGCACATGCTGACTTTTCAAGGAAAGACAAAAAATACTGGAGTAACTCAGCAGCTCAGGCAGCATCCCTGGAAAACATGGATAGGTGAGTTATCGGGTTGGGACCCTTCCTCAGATTAATTAATTCTGAAAAATGGTCCCGACCTGAAACGTCACCCATCCAAGTTTTCCAGGGATGCTGCCTGACGCACTGAGTTACTCCAGCATTTTTTGTGTTTGTCCAGATTAATGCTGTCTAAAAACAGAAAATGGTTTTTTTTAAACTTCAGCGGGTCAGGTAGCATCTGTGGAAAGAGAAACAGTTAACAATTACATCGGAAATGAGAAAGAGAGAGTAACTGTATCTGAACTCGCCATTATTTCTTCCTTTCAGTGAAATTCCCTTTGTCCATCCCTCACCTCTGCCATCTTCTCTACGACCTAGGCTAACGTCTTCCTCTCTATTCCCAACATTTTCAATTCAGTGTTCCAGTATTTTCATTTTTTCTTGTAATCTTTCTTTATTGCTGACTATGATATTCCATTGAAGATTTGAATGATTTAATGTTTTTACGGTTTGGACACCTTTCCCAATATTCCTCATGTGTCCACTACACCAAAGAAAGCTTCCAGTGCTCAATATCACAAATCAATAATATTAAATATGATGGAAGCGAATGATATGTCTTTTGTCTCAGAACTAAGTACGCCATTGTTTTGCCTCTTGGTCCTGCCATAAAAGGTGCCATTTCTTCACAATGGATCTCCATTGAAACTGGGGAAATGTTCAGATAAATGGGGTGGGGGAAAAACAAGAACGAAGGGAAAAGCCATAAGGTCATAAGGGATAGGAGCAGAATTAGGTCATTTGGCCCATCAAGTCTACTCTGCCATTCAATCATGGCTGACCTATCTCTCCCTCCTAACACTCCTCTCACTCCTGCCTTCTCCCCATACCCCTGACACCCATACTAATCAAGAATCTATCTATCTCTGCCTTAAAATATCCATTGCCTCGGCCTCCACAGCCTTCTGTGGCAAGGAATTCCACCCTCTGACTAAATAACCCTCCTCAGCTCCTTCCTAAAGGAACGTCCTTTAATTCTGAGGCTATGACCTCTAGTCCTGGACTCAACCACTATTGGAAGCATTCTCTCCACATCCACTCTATCCAAGTCTTACACTATTTTGGTAAGTTTCAATGAGGTCCCTCCTTAGGTAGAGTGGATAAAAGGGAAAAGGACAGCATCTATCAGACTGTTACGAGGTAACAAATACTGTATACTCAACAACTTAAGCAAAGAACCAAAAATAAAAATTTGTGTGCAGTTTTGGTCTCCTAATTTGAGGAAGGACATCCTTGCTATTGAGACAGTGCAGCGTAGGTTCACAAGGTTAACCCCCGGGATGGCGGGACTGTCATATGAGGAAAGATTGGAAAGACTGGGCTTGTATTCACTGGAATTTAGAAGGTTGAGAGGGGATCTTATAGAAACGTATAAAATTATAAAAGGACTGGACCAGCTAGATGCAGGAAAAATGTTCCCAATGTTGGGGGAGTCCAGAACCAGCGGCCACAGTCTAAGAATAAAGGGGAGGCCATTTAAAACTGAGATGAGAAAAAAAACATTTTCACCCAGAGTTGTGAATTTGTGGAATTCTCTGCCACAGAAGGCAATAGAGCCCAATTCACTGAATTTAAAAGAGAGTTAGATACAGCTATAGGGGCTAGGGATATGGGGAGAAAGCAGGCACAGGTTACTGATTGGGGAAGATATAAACACTTGAAAACACATGCCACCATATTCAGAAACAGCTTCTTCAATGCTGTTATCAGAGTGCTGAATGGTCCTCTCGTAAATAAGGATGTAATCTCAATCTTCCAACCTACTTTATTGCAGCCCTTGCACTTTTTTTTTTATCTGCACACTCTCTATAACTGTAATGCTCTAATGCTACATTCTGCACACTATATGTTTTCTCTTCTGTTTGTATCACTTGATTGTGCTCATGCATTGGATGCTCTAACTGGATTGCAGGGAAATAAACCTTTTCACTGTACCTCGGTAGATGTGACAATAATAAACCAACACCAATATTACTTAACCCTTGCAAAACATTGGGCATCAAATCATAAGGACTCTTCTAACATTTAATCATCTAATATTTGCAATTTCCTGACCTACACCAAACACTGCACAAAATAGCAATATTAATTTGTACATGATGGTAAAAATGAGTGTAAAGCTCGAACAGTACAGAGCTAAGTAGTATATTTTATCTATAATTTGACATCTGTTTTTTTTAAACACATGTCTCTGCTTTGTGTCAAAATGATCTAAGTGAATTAGCCATAAACAGTGGTTTGTGCTGAGCTGATGCACCCTTGCCAAAGAGGGGGAAACTCAAAATGGTACATTATCGTCCCACGTATCTAAGTACAATGAAATTATTTTTTTGAACACAGTTCTACTATACTGTAATAACACTATACACCAAGCACAGTCATAGCTCTGTCCAACACATTAGAGACAATTTACAGAAGCCAATTAACCAACAAATCCACACGTCTTTGCAGTGTGAGAGGAAACCGGAGCACCCGGAGAAATCCCGCACAGTCACAGGGGGAACGTACATACTCCTTACAAACAGCACCCGTAGTCAGGATCGAAGCTGGATCCCTGGCACTGCAAGGCTGCAGCTCCACCATTTTCTCCACTGCGCCACCCCAGGTTCCCGACACTGAGTGTTCTGACCCCAGGATCAAGAGCACAAAGATAAATCAAAGTGAGGAGCAAGGTAAAGCAGGCTATTAGCGTACGGTATTTGTTTGGATTACTTCAGTAATTAAAGTCCAAAACTCTAATGCACTTTGAAATATTCCAAAAGGAATGTGCAAAATAGAGTATATGAACTTTCACTCATCATTAGAGTGCCCAATAACTGCATGACTTTTTACAAAAATATTCCAACAGTTCGCAAGAATTTTACAAAGATTTTGCCAGTGAAAACAATCATTAAAACTTTCCACTCAAGTATTGTGTGGTTAATGACACTCAATGGACAGCCAATTAAACTCACAGTTTATTTCATAATAAGACTTTAACACCCACATTTTGCAATATGAATCGCAATAACAACCAAAGTAGATTCTACTGAAGAATGGAAACAGAAGAGCCTTCATATTATTCTCTGGATGCAGGAACAGATTATTTGCCCAGGCATTTCACAGGGGACAAAATAAATAATCTCCAATTAATATAAATCTACTGTTAGTCACAACAGTCACGTACAAAGCTGATTGTGGTGAAAAAAAACATTGAGTTCACTTCAGGGGAGAGAATCTATTGTGCTGACACAGTCTGGTCTGTACCTGACTCCAGACCCACCAAGTGACTATTAACTACCTCTTGAGTTTAGGAGCAATTAGGAACGCCCGGAATGGACAATAAATGAGGACAATGCCAGCATGTCCACATCCTGCCTACAGAGAGGACATTGTTAGGGGTCTAGAATCACCTACAGTGACTGACTGAGTAAGAACTCAGAGGGTGGTGGGTATATGGAACGAGCTGCCAGAGGGCCAGTTGAGGCAGGTAGCACAACAGCATTTAGAAGACATTTTAACAGGCACATGGACAGGGAAGGTTAAGAGGGAGAAAGGATAAATGCAGCCAAACGAGACTGGACTAGATGGGTCATCTTGGGTCAAAGGGCCTGTTTCCATGTTCTATGACTCCAATCACAATATATTTTAGTTCAATTAATGTGTCGTTGGTGGCTTCTTAACTAGTTAGAATTGTCAATGACAAAGGGTGTTTGCTTTTTATTGACTGCTCTTTGGTTCATCACCTTCAGTATGAACAAGGCAGTCCTGTATTTTGTTTGTGAATCCTGCTGAAAGGTTAAAGACAAGACTACACATTCTAAAGCATTCGTGCAATTCGGCATTTCAATTCCTGTCCAAAGATATCTTACATTAGATAAAAACAAAGTGCTGGAGGATCTCAGCGAGGTCAGGCATCACCTGTGAAGGGAATAAACGTCACATTTTGGGTTAGGCCCCTTCCTCAGACTGATGGAGCGGGGGGGGAGAATGTTGGAAAAGAGAGGTTGGGACAGGAAAAAGCCTGGCAAGTGATGGGTGGATACAGGTGAAGGGGGGGGGGGGGGTTGAAGGGTGGATTGGTGGTGTAAGCCTTGTTGACCTTTGTTCCGCCTCTACCTCTCTTTTCCAGATTTATCCCCATTACTACAATCAATCTGAAGATTAGTACCAACCCAAAATGCCATCTGCCCATTCCCTCCACAGATGTTGCCTGACCTAATGAGTTCCTTCAACACTTTGTGCTTTGCTCAATATTCCATCATTTGCAGTTTTTCATATCCCCATTTTACATTGTTCATAAGTTCATAAGTGATAGGAGCAGAATTAGACAATTCAGCCCATCAAGTCTACTCCACCATTCAATCATGGCTGATCTAGCTTTCCCTCTCAACCCCATTCTCCTGCCTTTTACCCACAACCGTTGCCACCCTTACTAATCAAGAATCTATCTATCTCTGATGTTCATAACTGATAGGAGCAGAATTAGGCCATTCAACCCAATGGATATTGGATAAATACATACAGCTTAACATCAGGTCAACATTAATGGTGCTATATTTGTCAGTTTGTAACTGAAAATTACAACGTAGTATTCACAAATCCTTTTAATAAACGGAATAGTTTAAAACTGCCAGTAGTGTTTCTCGAAAACAATTCATCACTTTTTTCAACAAAAAAAAGCCTGCTGGCTGGTTGAGATGAAGGATAGATTTATAAGATTTTTCACAAAAATAGACTGGATTATTTTTTCTAGGAATTGACCACAGAAAAAGGCTTTGGCTTGACAAATCAATAACAAAAGCACACTCTCAAAGAGATTTAATTTAAACATACATTCGGAAAACATAGTAAATGTTGAGATAATATTTCATGCTGTCCCAAGTTTACAATTCTTTGGATTTGTTGCTAAGTTATTAATGTGTGGAAGAATTACTTAAGTAAAGCAAAGTATTTTCTAAATGTAATATGGTTTATACAGATTAAAATGGAGTACAAATTCATTTCCTGGTGTGTGCTGCAAAAGTGCCAGGTAATTTCAAAGGAACATGCTTTGAACTGCTTCTTTCATGAAATTAATCATAACTGTAGAGTTTTCCAAATCACAGAGATGGACTTTAATGAGATATTTGCCGAGGAATTCTTTCTAGTTAGCAGCACTAAATAATCTTTAGACTTTAGCCTTCAGAGATACAGCGCAGAAAAAAAGTTATTTGGCCCATCGAGTCCATGCCGACCAACCCGTATACTAACAATCCTACACAATAGGCACAACTTACCAAAGCTAATTAACCTACAAATCTGTATGTCTTTGGAAACCAGAGCACATGGAGAAAACCCACACGGTCACAGGGAAAACCGACAAACTTCGTATAGACAACACCTGTAGTCAGCATCGAACCCAGGTGTCTGGCACTGTAAGACAGCAACTCTCACGTTGTGCCATTGTGCCCCATCTTCTTAGAACATCAAAACTTAAGGAGCAGCAGGTGTCCCTTCAGGCTTTTGAGTTTGCTTCTCCATTCATTAAAGTGATTATAGAAGCATGGAATTGTACAGCCTCGAACTCGTGTCTCGACCCGAAACGTCACCCATTCCTTCTCTCCTGAGATGCTGCCTGACCTGCTGAGTTACTCCAGCATTTTGTGAATAGATAGAGCTCTTAATGATAGCGGAGTCAGGGGGTATGGGGAGAGGGCAGGAACGGGGTTCTGATTGCGAATGATCAGCCATGATCACATTGAATGGTGGTGCTGCCTCGAAGGGCCGATTGTCTATTGTCTATTGTCTATTGTTTATTGTCTGTTGTCTATTTCTTACGAGCCTTTCTGCTAAGGAAAATTGCTCCGTTCCTTATGTTCATACATAATTTTATATGCCTCGATGAAATCTCCCCACAATCTCCTTTGTTTCAAAGTCAACCATGTCAGTCTAGAGTGCATTTTCATAACTGCAATTCTCCAGCCTTGGCATCAATCGTGTAACTCTCATCTGACCCTCTCTACTTCTATCGTAACCTTTATGTGTGATCAGAACAGTAAGTGTCCTAGACATGACATAACTATAATTTTGTATAGCTCTTGCATGATCTTCCTGCTGTCAATTTTCTGCTTAACCAGCAATGGAAAACATCCCAAGTGTCATCTTAAAAACCTTATCTATGTTTAGTTTTTAGTTTAGTTTAGAGATACAGCACAGAAACTGGCCCACCGAGTCCGCGCCGACCAGCGATCTCCGCACATCAACACTATCCTGCACACAATAGGGACAATTTCATTTATACCAAGCCAATTAACCTACAAGCCTGTACGTCTTTGGAGTGTGGGAAACCGAAGGTCTCGGAGAAAAGCCCCCGCAAGTCACGCGGAGAATGTACAAACTCCAGACAGACAACACCTGTAGTCAAGATTGAACCCGGGTCTTTGGCGTGTAAGACAGCAACTCTACCGCTTCACCACCGTGCCGCTCTTTGTTCGACCTTTCTTTGCCTCCTGCCATTTCTGATGTATTCCCCAGCCTAGTTTGCCATCAGCAAGCATTTTACCTCACACTTTAAACAACGGGAGCTGCTTCTGTAGGAAATGCCTGCTGATCACACGGAACAAATCAATTTGAATGAAAACAGTGGAAAAGGCGTCTAGGTGTGTGTTGAATATTACTGCGTATGTCCAAGATTCTCTATCCATTAGGAAAATTATGGACATCACAACGCATACTTAAATGTCCAATTTTCAATCATGTTTTATTTTTCTTCAAGATCAGAAACAAAGAAGCTATCCTCCTTAGCAGGAGGTTTACCTCAATAGATTCAGCACCAGCTATACATAGGGCTTTCCCCATCACTCCAAACTGTATTGGAAAGCAGATGTTATGCCGAAACAGCCAACATTGTTCGATAGAGTTATATTTTCTGCATAGATAGGAAATAGAATACTACTCTACGAACCTACATCCTAATTAAAATAAGTTCCATTCCCTATGGATAATATCTCTCATTCTCTAAATAAATCATATCTGTGTTTTTATGACAGTTGGCAGATCAATTTCCCTCCTGGGTTAAATAAAGTTCCATTGTATCGTACCATACCTTATATCCCAATTTTGTACTGAGATGAAATAAGAAAGATCCCAAGCAAAGTTTTCAAGATTCAGGCTGTCAATATGACTAAAATATTTAGTCTAAAGTACTTCAATCTACCATGTAGATTTAAAAACATATTCATAATATATGTAAAACGTAAGTATAAGGCACAATACTTAACTTCCATTGACTTTTAAAGTCTATGTCTAACTGTCATTTTAATGGCATTACAAGATTATTTTCAGAAAAGGGAAACGTTTAAACATATACATCACTCATCTCTTTAATTTTAAAGACACCCATTACTTTTACTGTTTCTAACAGTTCTGCAGGATATATGTTAAGTTCACGTCAAATAAAGTGCATCTCTTATCTGATACAGGTATATATCACAATATAATGTTCAAGGCACGATAAAGAATATGTTGTTTTAGCGATGAATGCAACATAATATTGCCTGAACCTGAAGGCAGGTTAAAGTAGAACGTGGTTAGAAATACAAGTCACAGCATGTGTAATCTATTAATTTAAGGTCATACATGGGTCACAACATTGCTGGTAAATTCTGCTTCTAATCAGATTGCAAACTTTAAAATATTTTATCTTTGCAATAATAGAACTCTCACAGTAGATGGAGCCACCTGAGCTGTTCTAAAGAAAATTGAGTTCAAGCTTGTTCAGAATAGTTGCTTTTAATGTTGATAATCAGCTGTCACCATGTACTGCAAGCCTTGATTAAAATTTGAACATCAAAAAAATTCTAAATCATGATGTTAAATAATAGATACTTTTCTATCCATGAATCATTTTTTCGGATATTGATATTACTGGAAATTTTGTTTAGGGATTCTGCATGGAAACAGGTCCTTTGGCCCACCGTCCACACCTATCATTGATACACTAGTTCTATCCTACATACTAAGGACAATTTACAGAAACCAATTAACCTTTAAATCTGCAAGTCTTTGGAGTGTGGGAGGAAACCAGAGCATCTGGGGAAACCCCACGCAGTCGCAGGGAGAACGTACAAACTCCATACAGACAGCACACGTAATCAGGATCGAACCAAGATTCTTCAAAGGGTCCCAGACCTGAAACATTAACTGTTTCTCTTACAGCAGATGCTGCCCGACCTGCTGAGTTTTCATTCAGCATTTTCTGTTTTTATTTCAGATTTCCAGCATCTGCAGGTTTGTTTTCATTTTCTGTATTCTTTAACTATCGTTACCTGTGCATTATTAGTGGGAAATGGCTTTGGGATGTTATGAAGTGAGTCATTTGCCACTAGATACCCATGACTTACCCGTTGTTACATTTTGATATGCCTGTTTGACTTGAATTTCTCGTTAAAGTGACCACCTCAGGATATAGATCGTGGGGAACCTAGCGCTAGTAATGCCACTGAATATCCCGGGGGTTGAGTAGTCTTTGTGTTGTTGGCATCTGAATTTTCTGGTACCAATTTTACTTGTGTATGAAGGAACTGCAGATGTTGGTTTCAAGATTCAAGAGAGATTCAAGATAGCTTTATTTGTCATCCAAATTGGTCGAGATTCAGTCACCCACAGTCCAACAATAAAAGCATTAAAATAGGCAGATTACACAATAAAGCATTAAAATAGGCAAATTACACAACCCCAAAAACACACAAAAAAAGAAACATCCATCAAAGAAACATCCATCACAGTGAGTCTCCTCCAGTTCTCTCCTCACTGTGATGGAAGGCCACAATGTCTTTTCCCTTCCCCTGCCGTCTTCTCCCACGGTCAAGTTGTTGTGGTTGCAGGCCGCGCCGGACAGTCCGCAGCGGGCCGACCCAAGCCCCGCGGTCCGGGGCGGGCGAACACGCTGCCGCTGCACGTCGGGGCGGTTGTGCCTCCCGACATTGAAGCCCCCGCGCAGCAGAGAAAAATCCCGCGGCCTATTTTAGGCCGCGCCGGACGATGAAATGTCCGCGGCGGGCCGACCCAAGCCCCGCAACCCGGGGCGGGCGAACACGCAGCCGCTGCCGGAGCTCCTGATGTCGGCATCCACGCGGCCCGAGCCTAAGGCGAGTCGCAGCCGCTCCCACAGCCTCCGAGGATGGCCGGCTCCGCTGATGGTGAGTCCGGTCGGCTCCGCTGATGGTAAGTCCGATCCGCGGGCTCTGCGAACCAGAGCCCTGGAGGCCGCCAGCTCCAGGAGTTGAGCCGATGGTAGGCCGCAGCAGGAACGGAGACCCGACCCAGAAAACAAAGGTCGGGTCTCCGTTCGGAAGGGACACATATTTACAATTTTACAGTTCCCCCCCTCCCCCCCACACCCACACATAGTACACAAACACAAAAACACGACATCACATCGACAATTAAGACACAAAAAAACAACAAAACACAAAGACAAATGGACCGCAGGTAAGCCGCAGCTGCTATGGCAGTGCCATAGATAGACACAAAATGGTGGAGTAACTCAGCGGGACAGGCGGCATCTCTGGAGAGAAGGAATGGGTGATGTTTCGGGTCGAGACACTTTCTTCAGACAACTTAACTTGCCTCTTTAATACTCATTCTATGGATAAGTTAAATGTAAATGCTAGAAATGTTTAGCAGATCAGGCAACATCTTCTGTCTTATTCAGGCAAATTTGATATTTTTTCTTTTTTCCATTTATAATTTATTTTTATATTTTACATCTGTACATTGCAGTCCAAGGTCAACAAAATATATTATAATTTGGAATAAGCATTTCCTTCAGAACAAAAAAATTAAGAACAAATTCAGTTCATAAATTCATAAGTTATAGGAGCAGAATTAGGCCATTCGGCCCATCAACTTCTCTGCCATTCAGTCATGACTGATCTATCTTTACCTCTCAACCCCATTGTCCTCCCTTCTCACCATAACCCCTAACACCCGTACTGATCAAGAATCTGTCAATTTCCACTTTAAGAATATCCATTGACTTGACCTCCACAGCCTTCTGTGGCAATGAATTCCACAGATGTAGCACCCTCTGACTAAATAAATTCCTTCTTATCTCCTTTGTAAAGGTACGTCCTTTTATTCTGAGGCTCTGGCCTCTGGTTCTAGACTCTCTCTGCTCTGCTTGCTTCAGATAACATAAAAGGCATCCATGGGTTACTCCCATTGCTACCAACGCGTTGTGTGAGCTGTCTCAGTCAGCACACGTCCCACTGTCTGCTGCATCTCACCATGTTCCAGTGAAAGTTTATTTGCCATCCCTGTCTCGTGTCAGATTGGTCTGTTCTGAGCTGTTTGCCTGCAGGGATTCAACAATTATGCCCAAGCCATCCCCACCTAGAAGCAATAACACAGGTGATTTTTTTTTCACCCGCGGCAACAGACCCTTCAGCCCACCGAGTCCACACTGACCATCGATCACCCGTACACTAGTTCTATGTTATCCCAGTTTTGCATCCTACACACTAGGGGCAATTTACAGAAGCTAATTAACCTACAAACCTGCAAGTCTTTTGGAATACCAGAGCACCTGGAGAAACCCCGCGTGGTCACAGGGAGAACGTACAAACTCCGCACAGACAGCACCAAAAGTCAGGATCAAACACGGTTCTCTGGCGTTGTGAGGCAGCAACTCTACCGCTGTGTCACTGTGTGCACCCCCCTTTCAGAGGTTGGTTAATAAATTAATCAAAACCTAAACATGGTTTGGACTAAAACAAAGACCTATGCTTCACTGAAAAATGAATCTCTTTAACGTTCATGAGCATGAGCAGATATTCTGCTTCATACCAAATTGTGCAGGAGTAAATCGTCTGTCTAATCTTGGTCTTTCCACTTGTCACTTTAATTTCAGTTTTCATGTATCTTGTTGTGTTTTATGACTGTTGACAGACCAATTTCCCTCCTGGCATAAATAAAGTTCTATCGTATCGTATCGTAAAGGTGTTGGAAGAGACTAAGAGAAATGCAGAAAGTAAAGAGAGTTAGGGACAAGCCAGAAAATAATCTGGCATCATTGTTGACAGAAATTATGCTGGAACAAAAACATGGAAGGCAAAGAAATGGGAAATTAGCAGAACAGAGTTAGAGGAAAAGAGCAAAGAATTGGGAGAGAAAGTAAAGAAAGCAAAGTGAATTGAACGGAAAGACATGTGTTTTAAAGGTTTGACAACAACATGGCTGAGATTAGTGAAATGGCTTTACAGGAAGGATGCACCCACACAGTGGAAGATTAGTTGGAAGAATTACACCTCCATTTGGTGCCTCAATGCCTTTTTGTCCCCTCGGGTAGTTTGAAAAGAAGGAAAATCATTTAGCCTTCCTTACTGGATTATGCAGCCAACTCAGAACTGTTTTGGGGTCATGCAAAGTGTAAGGATCAGAAATCCATGACATTTTTCAGCATTTTTATTGCATCAATGGCTATGCCATTAATCAATAATATCAATAAATTGATAATTCCAAATTTAACCATTACACCTGATTAATGCACCAAATTTTTTTTATATCATTAATCTACTGGTCCGTGTTGGAGTCATGCACATTTCTAGCCCAACATTCATACCTTCAAAGGTCAGTCATGAGGAACAGCAGACTTTGGTTTACAAAAAAAAAGACATAAAGTGCTGGAGTAACTCAATGCATTCGGCAGCATCTCTGGAGAACTTAAATTGGTAACATTTCTGGTCAGGTCCCTCCCTACCTGTCGTAGGGGAGAGAAAGCTGGAAGAGACTTAGGGGGCGGGACAAAGCCATACAAGTGATAGGTGGATACAGGCAAAAGTTGGGTTCGATAGGCAGGTAGACACAAAATGCTGGAGTAACTCAGAGGGACAGGCAGCATCTCTGGAGAGAAGGAATGGGTGATGTTTTGGGTCGGAACTCTTCTTCAGACTTGATAGGCAGATGGTTGGACAAAGGTGGGAGATGAAAAAACAAAAAGAATGAGATAAGGAGATAAGGATAGAAGAGGCCTGAAATATGAAGCCAGAGGAAGGTAGATGGGGGCAGGGGGGTAGGTTTCAATGAGGTCCTCCCTCATCCTTTTAAATTCTAGTGAGTACTGGCCCAGTGGCGACAAATGTTCATCATATATTAGCCCAATCATCCCTGGGATCATTATGGTGGGTCTGGAGGCTTGTACTTTGTTAAAGAAGTTTATTGTGGCAGCAATATTCAATTACAAAGGATAACAAACGAAATTACAGACAACCATTAACTCAAACTGTTCACATCGAAGTTCTCTTCCCACTGCCTGGTTTTGGGACCCAAAACCACCACCTGACCTTGCTGGCCAATCAGCGGGTTCGACTCTCAGGACCAATCCCTATGGTCGCACCACCATGTGACCTTGCTGGCCAATCCGATGGTTCGACTCTCAGGACTAATCCCTATGGTCGCTACATCATTCTCGTAAACCTCCTCTGGGCCCTCTCCAACGCCAGCACATCCTTCCTCAGACATGGGACCCAAAGCTGCTCAAAATACTCCAAATGCGGTCTGACTAGTGCCTTATAAAGCCTCTGTATTACATCCTTGTTTTTGTATAATAGCCCTCTCTAAATAAATGCTAGCATTGCTTTTGTTTCGCTTACTATCCATTTGGCTTGCAAATTAACGTTTTGGGAATCCTGCACCAGCACTCCCAAGTCCCTTTGCGCCTTTGATTTATCTCCTTATAATTTAAGCCATCTGATCCCAGTAAGATCCTTGTGAAGCTTTTCTAAGCACTTTCCAGCTTAATAACATATTTTCTATGCCTAGAGAACCACAACAGTATATAATATTCCAGGTGAGGTCTCACAGCATCTTTTACAGCTGTAACATAATGTCCCAATTCTTGTACTCTATGCCCTCAAGGACATTCCCATCCTACACAAAACCTGGCCCTCGTCCCATCATCGATATTCTACTCGATTGCCCAGAATGGGATTGTCTACAAAGATAGAACGATGAAAAGATGAGTGAATGTCCCTCAGCTCCTTTCTGTGAGGTTACTCCCACAGTCGGAGGACTCTCTCATGTGCAGGACCTCCACAGTCTGATCTCAATCATCCTCCTCATCAATGCCCACTGGGGCCTAATCCTCATGAGCAAGAACTGTAGAAAAGCAGCCAGCTACATTCATGAACAACACTTCATTGCAATTATTACATCTGCTTTCATTTGATCTACCACAGTCACAGTCATTACCATCAGCTGCAACATCACCACAAAGGCCTTTTGTTTAATTTAGTTTAGTTTAGTTTAGTTTATTATTGCGATGTGTGCCGAGGTACAATGAAAAGCTTTTGTTTGCGTGCTATCAAGTCAAAGAAAAGACTATATGTGAATACAATCAAGCCGTCCACAGTGCACTTGTAAAGGATAATGGGTACAACATTTACTGCAAGATAAAGTCCGGTTAAAGATAGTTCAAAGGTCTCCAGTGAGATAGTTGGGAGATCAGGACCACACTCCAGCTGATGAGAAGACTATTCAGTTGCTTGATAACACCTGGGATAAAAACTGCCTCTGAATCTGGAGGTATGCCTTTTCAAACCTCTGTATCTTTTGCCTGACGGGAGAGGGGAGAAGGGAAAGTGACCGAGGTGAGACTGGTCGTTGATTATGCTGGTGGCCTTGCCGAGGCTTTGTGAGGTGCAGATGGAGTCAATGGAGTCAATGGAAGGGAGGTTGGCTTGCGTGATGGTCTGGGCTACGTCCACAACTCTGCAATTTCTTGTGGGTTTGAATGGAGCTGTTCCCAAACCATGCTGTGAGGCATCCCAATAAAATGCATTCCATGGTGCATCTGGAGAAGCTGTGAGAGTGGTTGGAGATGCTGAACTTCCTATGCCTTCTTAGAAAGTAGAGGCATTAATGTGTTTTCTTGGCCATAGTTTTCCAAGTGGCTAAAGACAATTTCTAGAATTAATAATAATAATAATAATAATAATAATAATATTCATTTATTGTCATTGCAACGAGTACAACGAAATTAAAAAATAGCCAATCCTGACGGTGCGTAAAAACATATATGCACTAAATGCAAAAACAAATAAATACAATTATATTAAGTACAAAAGATTTTTTAACAGTCTTGCCTAGTGCAGAAGGTAGTGTTCAGTTCTCGTATGGCCCTGGGGTAAAAACTGTTCTTAAGTCAGTTTGTTCGGGATTTGATCGACCTGAAACGTCGACCAGAGGGCAGATGAACAAACAGACGGTGGCCGGGGTGGGATGGATCTTTTATTATTTTGTCTGCTCTACTGAGGCAGCGTAGGCTGAACAGGTGCTCCAGGGAGGGCAGTGAGCAGCCGATGATCTTCTGGGCCATCGTGATGACCCTCTGAAGGGCCTTCGTGTCCTTTTCTGAGCAGCTGGCATACCATGTGGTTATACAGTATGCCAGCACACTCTCGATGGAGCAGCGATAGAAGGACATCATGAGCTTCTCCTGCAGGTTGGTTTTCCTGAGGATCCTCAGGAAGTGGAGTCTCTGCTGTGCTTTCTTCACTGTGGTGATGGTGTTGGTAGACCAGGTAAGATCCTCTGCGATGTGTGTACCCAGGAACCTGAAAGCGTGGTATAGATAGAAACGTTTAGAGGGATGTGGACCAAAAGCAGATAAATGGGACATCTTGTTAGGCATGGATGAGTTGGGTCAAAGGACCTATTTCTTTGTGTAGGAAGGAACTGCAGATGCTGGTTTAAACCAAAGATAGACACAAAATGCTGGAGTAACAGCGGGACAGGCAGCATCTGTGGAGAGAAGGAATGGGTGACATTTCGGGTCAAGACCCTTCTTCAGACTCATTGGAGAGGGAGATACATAGATAAGGAAGTGTAAGGTGTGAAACCAGCACAAAGGGTATGACGATCAAGGAAAATGTAGAATTGTTAGCTGGGAGAAGGTATCAACAAAGCAAATAGAGATAAAATGTAGTCGGAGACAGTCAAATTGGTCGGAGAACTGGGAAGGGGGAGGGATGGAGAGAGAGGGGAAGCAAGGGTTACTTGAAGTCAACGTTCATACCGCCTATTTATTTGCTGTACGAATCTGAGTTCTGGAATAAAGTAGTTGTCCAATGAGGAAATGATGAGCAGTTTAAGGCCATACATATTTGAAATAAAAAGAGTGAGAAGTGATTTCATGAAAGGATACAATTTCTGTGGGGACATTCATGGGTGGGATGCCGTAATACTTCTTCCCTTGTGGGAGAATCTAATATTGGAGGCACAGATTCAGAATAAATGATTGCCCATTTATGATGGAGGTGAGGAGCAATTTCTACCTGCAGATAGTTATGAATATTTACAATTCTTTACCCCAGAGAACTTTGGTCACCCATTCATTGAATTTTGGATAAAAAAAAGAAACCAGGAGCAATGAGGAACAAGCAAGAAAGTAGACCGGGGATGATCAAAATAGCTATGATTTAATTGAACGGTGGAGCAGAATCAGGGGATCATTTAGCCAACTCTCTTTCTATTTCCTATTATAGAAACATAGAAACATAGAAAATAGGTGCAAGAGTAGGCCATTCGGCCCTTCGAGCCTGCACCACCATTCAATATGATCATGGCTGATCATCCAACTCAGTATCTCCTACCTGCCTTATATTTCTTGTTTCTGAAACCAATGTGTTTAGTTGGCACCAGAGATAGGCACAATGTGCTGGAGTAACTCAGCAGGTCAGGCAGCATCTTCGGAGAAAAAAGATGGGTGACGTTTCGGGTTGGAACCCTTTTTCAGAGTCGTGTCTCTGAAGAGATTGTCATGTGACAATAGAAAACCATTGATCTATTTTCTCATTTAACAGAATTTAAAAAAATTATAATCTTCAAATAATCCGGGAGAAAATGAGAAAGGTGTTGTATTCCAATTCTTTGACATTAAAGGCAAATAACATTGCACATCAGAGATACTCTTGAAAGAAACCGGGAATGTTTCTTTTGAGGCCTACATCAATACACTGACAACTGAGAGGAAACATTAAATGGAGCATACTGTAAAGATTCAAATGAATCTTATTAAAACAACATTATGTTTCCGAGCATGTGTTTAACTTCAGTTTCCAAAAAAATCTTTCCAGAAGCACAAAAGCTTCTTATTGTCTTAGCCAGCAACTTCCTCGCTTTGATTAGTGGCAACCTTCAGGATTAGTCCAGGAAAGTTACTTTATATAAAGTTCTCCATATGGCTTTTGCTTTATTATTGAGTCATCAAAATGATGATATCAGCGTTTTTATTTTTCTTGGAGAAAAGGTGTGTAGTGCGTGGGAAGCGACTGGCTAAAATTGGTATTTTTTGCTTTGTAGTGTTTTATAATATGCCAGACACTCCCTACCTTTTATTCAACAATTTTCCTTCTGAGGCCTATTGCACACCGGAAAATCTACAAAATGGTGTAAAGATATACTTCGACAGTGCAGAAATGAGGAACTGCAGATGCTGGTTAATACACAAAAGTACTCAAAGGACTTCGACCTGAAACATCACTTATGCATATTCTCCAGCGATGCTGCCTGAACTGCTGTGTTACTCCAGCACTTTGTGTCCTTTTACGTTAACATTGCTACAGTCATACACTGCAAAAGACCAGATATGCCAGGAGGTTAGCTGATCCCATCTAGATATGCCCTCAATTAGTATGTAATACAATGGTGACAAATGGTCAAGACTAAAAAAAAGTCAAATATTTATGCAAGACCACTATTAAAACATATGCAGCAAGGGAATAGGCTCAAGGGGGATTAGTGATAATTGCTATGTGCCACTTAATGAACCTCAGTTGGAACTAGAATTTAGATTCATGTTCAAATGATGGAGTGGTGGGGCTGGCTAATGGCATCATTGCACAGCAGAGGTCAGTATCTGCGAGAAGAAGGGAAATTTGGTCAAATTAGGGTGTTGGAGAGGTCAGAGGTTATGGGGAAAATAAAATAAAATGATTAACTAGAGCTAAGAACACAAAGTACTGGAGTAACTCAGCAAGTTACACTGCATCTCTGGAGAACATGAATAAGCAACGTTTCAGGTCGGCAGCCTTCTTCAGACGGATTGTCATCGAGGGAAGAAAGGTCTTCTGAGAAAGTTGTGGTGAAGCTGGAAGAAAGACAAAGCCCAGCAAGTGATAGGTGGCTACAGGTGACATGGGTTGATTAGCAGATGGGCAGACAAAGTCCAGAGATGAAAAGGAGACAAAAGATGATTTAAGGAGAGGAGGGGCATGAATTATGAGGCCAGAGGAAGAGGTTCAGGTGAATGGAGATGGTGGGAGAAAGGAAAAGGGTGGGAAGGGGAGGGGAAAATGGAGGAAATGTGTGTGCATCCAGATGGTGCACAAGGAAGAGATAGGAGGGGAGCAAAAAAAAGAAGGGATGATTGTTGATTACTTACTTAAAATTACCATCAGTCTGAAGAAGGGTCTCGACCCGAAACGTCACCCATTCCTTCTCTCCTGAGATGCTGCCTGACCTGCTGAGTTACTCCAGCATTTTGTGAATAAATACCTTCGATTTGTACCAGCATCTGCAGTTATTTTCTTATACTTAAAATTGGAGAATACAATGTTTATACTGAGCTCTTGCCAATGTTATATCAGGCTTCTTCTAACTTCTCAGTGGTTTTATTAAAAGAATAGAAAACAAAGGGAAGATCATGTTTTGATCTGTAATGTGTCCAAGTTGGGTGCTCTCTGCAGAGAGGGAGAAACTAGACCTCATAAAGGCCCATCACCCACTCCTGGAAGTTACCTGGAAGACATTGGGCGATGACGCAACTGAGCATGGCTTGACCCGAGCGGTCTAGTTTTCAACATGAACAATGGCCGCTTAGCGAAGAGCCAACACTTACTCACCGGACACCAAGCTGCTGGAGAGAAAGTGAAGCTACACAAGTGAATGTCGCCCAGGTCCTACTAATTACCCAATATCACTATTTAAAAATTTGACATTTGCAGAAAGAAATTCCAATGACCTTTGCAACATCTTCTGTTCCATAGCATTAGTAGTTTGGGAAAAAATGTCAGTGGTTCAATCCTTTCAATGGTCCACTTTGTAAAGAACGTATGATGAATGAGGTAGGAGGAATTGTCAAATCAACTATGCTCCGGTTACACAGTGTTAATCACAGTTCAGCAAAAGGATCTGTCACAGTTTTTATTCCTAATGTTGCACTTTAGTACTGCTCTGACGAAGTTGATGTGAGCAGTTGGCTCATAGCATTGGTGACTAAGTTGATGTAATTGAAAGGGTTGTGGATGGGAACTAGCGCAAGATCTTTTCTGACCACAAAGCAGCTGGTGGTGGTGGGGGGGACAGGGGGTGGTGCAAACAAAATTCAGCCACACATTTCCCAGAATTAGATTCTTAGCTTTTTGTTCCTGTGCATGAATAGACTTGCAAAACCAGAAGTCCACAGCACTGCGTCCTATAAACAAAAGAGATGTGTGCATATATTCACAAGTATAAAGGTGGACATCCATGTGTAATTGGAATTGATAATGTTGCAATTAAGCAGTGGAGCAGAAGTAAATGAAGTGTTCTAACCTTCAGTTGTACCCAGCAGCTATATCTTTTTAAAAACTTGATAGGAACTATTAATAAATGATTTTTTTTGTAGCTGTATTAAATGAAAATAATTTGCAAAGTGCAACTTATATTCAACACATGCATGATATAATTAATGTTCCTGTTTTCTCCACAATGGAATAAAGCTTATTCAGACTTTACCAGGCTTTAAAAAAACATGAAAGTGTCCATTTTAATAATTGTGTGTTCAACAGTTTATGTTTAAAACATACTAGACCAAGTGGACCCGTTGGGCCCAAACCTCTCCTGCATTGGTGCAACGCCCTCTCCTCCTTCCCTCTCCCCTCCTCTTCCCCTCCTCCCCTCCCCTCCCCTCCCCTCCACTCCCCTCCCCTCCTCCCCTCCCCTCCCCTCCCCTCCACTCCCCTCCCCTCCTCTCCCCTCCCCACCCACTCCATCCCCCTCAACCCCCCTTATCCTCCTCCCCCTCCCCTCCCCTCCACCCCTCCCTCCCCAGGAGATAGATTTAAACTTTAAAATGTGAATAACTTTTAAAATATAACACCGATTTCAAAGAAACTTCTTCCATTAGCTCCAAAGGGAAGGCGGTGAGTGAGGTGGGCCTAAAATTGTTGTGCTATCGTGTACCGTTTTGGCTGTAGTTTAAGAACAAACAAACAAGTTTTAGTATATAGATGAAAATAAAATAAACATATTAGTCAAAATATAAAGTATCCTAAACTAGAAATCTTTTGCAGTGCTGTCGCGAAACCAGACTGTGCTGCTGATTTCTAAATATTTTACTTTAGTTTAATTTAGTTTATTGGCACGTGTACCAAGGTACTGTGAAAAGCTTTTGTTGCATGCTAACCAGTCAGAGGAAAGCTAATGCAAGATTACAATCGATCCATCAACAGTGTACAGATAGATACACGATAAAGGGAGTAATGTTTAGTGTAAGATTAAGTCCAGTAAATTCCGATTAAAGACCGAAAGGTGAAGATGCTATGAGGTTGCAGGGTGACTTGGACAGGTTGTGTGAGTGGGCGGATGCATGGCAGATGCAGTTTAATGTGGATAAGTGTGAGGTTATCCACTTTGGTGGTAAGAATAAGAAGGCAGATTATTATCTGAATGGTGTCAAATTAGGAAAAGGGGACGTACAACGAGATCTGGGTGTCGTAGTGCATCAGTCACTGAAAGGAAGCATGCAGGTACAGCAGGCAGTGAAGAAAGCCAATGGAATGTTGGCCTTCATAACAAGAGGAGTTGAGTATAGGAGCAAAGAGGTTCTTCTGCAGTTGTATAGGGCCCTAGTGAGACCGCACCTGGAGTACTGTGTGCAGTTTTGGTCTCCAAATTTGAGGAAGGATATTCTTGCTATTGAGGGCGTGCAGCGTAGGTTTACTAGGTTAATTCCCGGAATGGCGGGACTGTCATATGTTGAAAGACTGGAGCGGCTAGGCTTGTATACACTGGAATTTAGAAGGATGAGAGGGGATCTTATCGAAACATATAAGATTATTAAGGGGTTGGACACATTAGAGGCAGGAAACATGTTCCTAATGTTGGGGGAGTCCAGAACCAGGGGCCACAGTTTAAGAATAAGGGGTAGGCCATTTAGAACGGAGATGAGGAAAACCCTTTTCAGTCAGAGAGTTGTAAATCTGTGGAATTCATTGCCTCAGAAGGCAGTGGAGGCCAATTCTCTGAATGCATTCAAGAGAGAGCTAGATAGAGCTCTTAAGGATAGCGGAGTCAGGGGGTATGGGGAGAAGGCAGGAACGGGGTACTGATTGAGAATGATCAACCATGATCACATTGAATGGTGGTGCTGGCTCGAAGGGCCGAATGGCCTACTCCTGCACCTATTGTCTATTGTCTAATGTCTATAGTCTGAGGGTCTCCAATGAGGTAGATAGTAGCTCAGGACCACTCTCTAGTCAGTGATGAAATGGTTCATCTGCCTGATGACAGCAGGGAAGAAACTGTCTCTGAATCTGGAGGAGTGCATTTTCGCACTTCTATAGCTCTTGCTTGATGGGAGAGAAGAGAAGAGAGAGTAACCGGGGTGAGACGTCCTTAATTATGCTGGTGGCCTTGCTGAGGCAGCACGAGGTGTAAATGGAAGGGAAGTTGGCATAGAGCTATACTGCTCAGAAACAGGCCCTTTGGTCCAACCCGCCCATGCAGATCCAGCTGCTTGACCAAGTTAATCCCACTTACCTGCATCTGGCCCATATCCTTCCAAACGGTTCCTGTCAACCTATCTGCCCAATTGTCTTTCAAATGGCATGGTTGTGCCTGGCTCTTCCACCTCTTCTGGCAGGTTGCTCCATATAAAATGAAATACTGAAGAAGGGTCTCGACCCGAAACGTCACCCATTTCTTCTCTCCCGAGATGCTGCCTGACCTGCTGAGTTACTCCAGCATTTTGTGAATAAGTATATATATATATATATCTACTGAAAGTATTTTATTACTGAAATGAGACTGCTGGCAATTCAATTTGAACCAACAATCACTTGGTCAGAGGAATAAGCACTCTAAATGAGCCAGACCTGATTGAAATGAACACACACAATTGTTCGCAAACAACAAAGCATACTTCTATTTTCCCACCTTTTGCTGGATCTTGTAGGTTTACATCCCATTACAAAATTTCACAATCAGTTTTACTTAAATTGCAAGATACAATTTGTATGATTTTTGTATTCACGCATATTATTCATATGGGTAAAACTAAAGCATTGTAGGAATAGCAAGTAGCCAGACTTGAACGAGCTGAAGATCATGCATAAATGATCCCCCACAAAGATAGGGAGACACTGACAAAGAACTAAATGTAGCGTGACTAAGGGAAGGGTATAAAGGAATTCCAAACTTTGATTGATGGTCAACGATTTGTTATGACGTAAATCCAAAGCATTTAACAGAGAGAAGACATAATGGCATAATCCCTTTTTCATCCCATCCTTCCTCTACCCACACTCCCTTTTCTCCCCATTCATGTCTCTACAGCTCACAAAAGTGGCCTTTCAAATGAACATTCAAAATGAATTGATGACTGAACTGGTTACATGGATCATTTGGCACAGAAGTAGTATCAGCCTGAACTGTCCCTGCTGATTTTGTGCTTAACTATGTCTTTTGTGCTTCCTATTCTTCCCCATCTCGCCCTCTCAGCACAACCATCTGCTCTTGACTTCCTTATCTACCCTCCCCATTCATGCAGCCGTACTGTTTGGATAAGGGCCATACATTTCTTTTACTGTAAAACAAATTGACGTCTTGATGGTTATGCTGTCTTACTGGACTTTAGCTTTATTCTATCCGTAGTGGAAAGTCCCTGGCTGGGTCTGCCATATTAAAGTCTTTCAAAGTCAATGCCCTGCATAAATTGCCATAATACGGCAACTGTGAATCTATCAATGGGGCAGATTGTCCAACTGCTTCATCCTATGCTTCTAAAGGTCACAGGCAATCACACTCCAAGGCTCAATGATTTTCCACTAGCTACTCCCATGATCTCTTCCTCCTCCATACTCCCAAGGGTCACTGGTCTGTCTACCCGCTGCATTGGGATCTCCAGCCTCCATTCACTTGTGAAAATTACTGAAAATTATAAGAAAATAAAGATGGCTTTCCATGACGTTATCTTTCCATCTGCAAATTAACTGCAATTTCTTTGAAGTTCATCCAACTATTTAGTTCAGGCCTTATTCATAGTTTTTAAGTCTGATGTTAGGCCACCCCATAGTGGCCTTTCTTGACAGCCATAACCTAAAGTTTCTGATCAAGTCCCTCAAAATCTTTATTGCACCATCTCCAGAATATTTATATTCTTATGGTCAGAATTGCAAGCAGTCCTAGAATTCTGGTCTAAGTAAGATTCAACTGCTACTCAAGGTGGTAGACGGTAATGATTTATTTAATGCTGTTAATAAACCATCTTCCACTTGTCTGCCCATCACGTGTGCCTCTCCACAGACGTATTGCTGTCTTTTAAAAATAAATCAACTTAAGCAGCCTGCCACATTGCATTCCAGGATCAAAGTGAGGAGAGAAAATACAGAAACACGTCTTTAATTTGGATTAGTGTTACTGAAGAATGGTAGTTGAGTTACTGTGATAATTATCTGTCTATAAAGGAGGACTTAGTTCCCTCATTTCTTGATAGGAAAGGCATCGAGGGTTACATGGAGAAGGCATGAGAATGGAATTGAGAGGGGCAAAAAGATTAGCCATGATTGAATGGCGGAGTAGACTCGATGGGCTGAATGGCCTAATTCTACTTTTATGTTTCATGGTCTTATGTTTATGGCTCATTATTCAAGACATTGAGAAGTAGCTTGCATAAGTGCCATTTATGTGATATATGATGCATTTTACATTTTCTCTGCAAGGTGAACATTGAAGTGAAAAAATTATGGTTGGATGGTAATTTACTAACATGGTAAACTGAAATCAGCTTAATGGTTCATGTTCATTGGTAAAACGCTTGCTATAAACAATAAAAAATATGAAACTTCACAAAGAATTAGCACTGACTGTTAACTGGACAATAAGCAGTAATGGAATCAGTTCAGTAAGCTGGAAAATACATGCCATGATATTACTTTACACTTCATTACATCCGTCTTGAATGTAGGCCAGTATTTCAGCATCTATATAGTAGACAGGCTAAAAAGAAACAAAGCAACAGTCAATAAAAGGGAACTATTATCTGGTGATGCTGATGCTGGGTTAGAGATTCCATTGGCAAACAGCGTGAATCAAAAATACTTTTTCACAAATATCAATTTTCATTTTAATTGAAAGGAAGAATGAAATGAATGACTTAATGGGCAGTTGATTCACAATGCTGGTCGTTTGCTGAAGTAGCAATTTGAAAAACTACTGAAACATCTTGATTACCACAAAACATTTTCAAATTTGTAGGAAGGAACTGCAGATACTGGTTTACACTGACAATAAACACAAAATGCTGGAGTAATTCAGCGGGACAGGCAGCATCTCTGGAAAGATGGAATAGGTGACGCTTTGGGTGGAGACCCTACTTCAGATTGAGTGGCAGGGGAGAGGGAATTACAGAGATAAGGAAATGTAGGAGATCAAAAGAGATGTATATAAAGGAAAATGTAGAATAGACCATTGTTAACTCGGAGAATGTGACAATAGACAATAGGTGCAGGAATAGGCCATTCGGCCATTTGAGCCAGCACCACCATTTAATGTGATCATGGCTGATCATTCCCAATCAGTAACCCGTTCCTGCCTTCTCCCCATACCCCCTGACTCCGCTATCCTTAAGAGTTCTATCTAGCTCTCTCTTGAAAGCACTCAGAGAATTGGCCTCCACCGCCTTCTGAGGCAGAGAATTCCACAGATTTACAACTCTCTGACTGAAAATGTTTTTCCTCATCTCCGTTCTAAATGGCCTACCCCTTATTCTTAAACTGTTGCCCCTGGTTCTGGACCCCCCCAACATTGGGAACATGTTTCCTGCCTCTAACGTGTCCAACCCCTTAATAATCATATATGTTTCAATAAGATCCCCTCTCAGCCTAAATTATAGTGTATACAAGCCTAGTCGATCCAGTTTTTCAGCATATGACAGTCCCGCCATTCCGGGAATTAACCTAGTAAACCTACGCTGCACGCCCTCAATAGCAAGAATATCCTTCCTCAAATTTGGAGATCAAAACTGCACACAGTACTCCAGGTGCCGTCTCACCAGGGCCCTGTACAACTGCAGAAGGACCTCTTTGCTCCTATACTCAACTCCTCTTGTTATGAAGGCCAACATTCCACTGGCTTTCTTCACTGCCTGCTGTACCTGCATGCTTCCTTTCAGTGACTGATGCGCTAGGACACCCAGATCTCGTTGTACGTCCCCTTTTCCTAACTTGATACCGTTTAGATAATAATCTGCCTTCCTATTCTTACCACCAAAGTGGATAACCTCACACTTATCCACATTAAACTACATTTGCCATGCATCCGCCCACTCATACAACCTGTCCAAGTCACCCTGCAACCTCATAGCATCTTCCTCACAGTTCACACTGCCACCCAGCTTTGTGTCATCTGCAAATTTGCTAATGTTACTTTTAATCCCTCCATCCAAGTCATTAATGCATATTAATGTGACAACATAGCAGACAGAGATACAATGTAATCAGAGGGACAGTCAGACTGGTTGAATTGGGAATGGGGAGGGATGGAGAGAGAGGGAAAGCAAGGGTTACTTGAAGTTAGAGAAGTCAATATTCAAACATGCTGGGGTTTTAAGCTGCCCAAGCGAAATATGAGGTGCTGTTCCTCCAATTTGCAGTGAGCCTCACTCTGGCAATGGAGGTGGCCCAGGACCCAAAAGGTCAGTGTGGGAATGGGAAGGGGAGTTAAAGTGTTTGGCAACCGGGGGAATCAGGTAGGTTTAGGCAAACTAAGGCTTTATATCTGCATATCACAGCACAATAACATTCACTGACTAGCCCAACTCTTAAACATGATTACAATTGTGGGCTTTCCAATTTAGGCTGGTGAAGCAATGAATGTGCCTGAACATTTCCCCAGGGTGGCTTTTACACTTCATGGAGTCATACAGCAAGGAGTCAGGCCCTTTGTCCCACCTCATCCATGCCGACCAGGGTGCATCATGTAAGCTAATCCTATTTGCATGCATTTGGCCCACATCCTTCTAAACCTTTCCTATCCAGAATGTTATGGCAAAGCTGGTTGAGCCATTGCCTCACAGTGTCAATTACCTAGGCTCAGTCCTCACCTCTGCTGTGTAGAATGTGCATGTTCATTCTTTAAGTAGACAATAGACAATAGACAATAGGTGCAGGAGTAGGCCATTCGGCCCTTCGAGCCAGCACCACCATTCAATGTGGTCATGGCTGATCATTCTCAATCAGTACCCTGTTCCTGCCTTCTCCCCATACCCCCTGATTCCGCTATCCTTAAGAGCTCTATCTAGCTCTCTCTTGAATGCATTCAGAGAACTGGCCTCCACTGCCTTCTGAGGCAGAGAATTCCACAGATTTACAACTCTCTGACTGAAAAAGGTTTTCCTCATCTCCATTCTAAATGGCCTACCCCTTATTCTTAAACTGTGGCCCCTGGTTCTGGACTCCCCCAACATTGGGAACATGTTTCCTGCCTCTAACGTGTCCAACCCCTTAATAATCTTATATGTTTCGATAAGATCCCCTCTCATCCTTCTAAATTCAAGTGTATACAAGCCTAGCCGCTCCTGTCTTTCAACATATGACAGCCCCGCCATACCGGGAAACAACCTAGTAAACCTACGCTGCACGCCGCATGCTACGCTGCATGGGTTTCTTCCACTGCTCTTGCTGCTTGTCACATCACAAAGACAGGAGGTTGGTCAATTAATTGGTCCGTCTAAATTGCCCTAGTATACAGGTAAGAGGTAGAATCTGAAGATTGTTGATGGAAATGTAGGAGGAATAGGTTATGGGGAAAATTGGTGGAGAATGAGACGTGTGAAGTGGCACTGACTCAGTGGACTGATTAGCCTTATTTTGTGTCATAAGGAAATAAGGGTACACTCATATCAGTTTCCCATGGTTTGTTGATGCTGTTGTACTCAGACATAGATGTATTTTGCAAGTAGGAAAGAAGTGTGACATACTGTTTGGATAACGTGGTTGACCAGTTGCAGTAACTGCCAACTGGTTATACGCAGATCTGCTTATAAGATATGCATTAGTACAAGCCCTGGCAAGATGCTCTATCAAAGCTAGGCATAATTCCTGGTCGATCAAGAACAGGAAGTGTGATTTTCAAACTCTTGCATCTCTCCACTCCAGCTCAAAACCCCAGTTAATACAATTTTCCAAAAATCTATTGATGAAATGCCAGAGGTCAACACTGAGCACTATAAGTAGCGTTGTTGATGGTCAGTGGGTTTCTTTCCAGTCAGAGTTTCCACTTTAGATTATCTACATCTGCAATACTTGTCACTTTATCAAGATGGCCGCGCCGTTGTGTTTGGCTGCCTGTCGTCGCTCACCTGGATATCGTAGTGTTCTTCGAGCCACTTTAGTTTACGACCGCCGAACCCTCCTGTTGATCCGACCCTCCGTCGTCGACTTCTTCAGTCCAGGTCCCGGACAAAGTTTCTTCCAGCGATCGCTCCTCGATGAACTCCCGGTAGATGTGCGGGCCCAGCCTTATATCCACCGCCGCACGCACCGCGCTAGGAGGCGGGGTAAACGCGCGGGAACTTTCGAAAATTTAAAAAACCTCGCCCGCGCTCATCCAACAGCGGCCTACCTCGCCCAGCGCTGCGAAGTCGGACCTGGTCGACCTTACAGCTCCATCCACCGGCGCTCCCTCGAGCTCAGGTATGCCGCTCTTCGACCGATCATCCCGGTCCCTGGACTGCCGGCCCACAGGCTCCCAGCAAGGCCATCTGTGAAGCGCAGCGGCGTGGTCTCCCTGAACCTCCGCCCGCTGGCGTGGGAGCCGCTACCGGACCGAAGCTCACCTGTTGTCCCTACTGTCCCTACTAAAGTGTCCCTGATCAACGTAAGATCCCTCCAAAACAAGACTTTCATCCTCAACGACTTCTTCATCACCCGTGGATTGGACTTCCTACTGCTCACAGAATCCTGGCTTAACCCTGGTGAGCTTGCTCCACTCGTGGAACTCTGTCCTGATAACTGTCACTTTTTCACCTCGCCTAGGCTCTCCGGACGCGGTGGGGGCTTAGCCACTGTGTTTAAGAAACATTTCAACTGCCGCCTCCTGAACGCTGATCATTTCTCCAGTTTCGAGGTGCAACTAATTAAAGTAGGCCTAGCCTACCCCCTCTTAATTGTTCTTGTGTATCGCCCACCAAAAATGCATAAGGACTTCATCACCCAATTTGCTGATCTGATTTCTAGCATTTTGCCCAAATTTGACCGGATCATGATTCTTGGTGACTTTAATATTCATGTTTGCTGTCCCACTAAGCCTCTTGTGAGTGAATTTATGCACCTGGTTGAGTCCTTCAATCTGACTCTTCACACCACGGGACCCACTCACAAGTTAGGCCATACTCTCGACCTAGTGTTATCGTCCGGATTCCCAATCAACAACATTGAAACTACTGAAGCCTGTCTATCGGACCACAGCGCTATCATTTTTGACGCATCTCTGCCTTTATCTCCCGCAAAATCTCATCTCCCTGTTCGCTACTCCCGCGACATAAATTCATTGACTGCCAGTAAATTCTCCGAGGCTCTCACAGCTGCCCCCAACATCTGCACTATTGAGGCCTCTCCCCCCCATCTCAGCACTGAGGATCTCGCCTCTTTATTTAATATCACTTGCTCTTCCATCCTGGATTCTATCGCTCCCCTTAAAATGAAAAAGCCTAAGCCCAAAGGTCGGCCGTGGCTCAATGACACCACCAAAGCCCTAAGAAGGGAGTGCAGAAAATCAGAAAGGAGATGGAAATGTGACAAGCTTCAAATTTCCTTCGAAATTCTGAGAAACAATCTTCTCAAATACCAGGAAGCAGTAAAGTCTGCTAGAGCACAATACTTCTCCGACCTTATTTCCAAAAACTCTCATAACTCCAAGGTCCTATTTAGAACAATTACCTCTGTCATATGTCCCGCCCCCAGTACCAGCTTAGTTGGGTCCCCTGCTAAGTGCGAAGAATTCGCTAAATTTTTCACCAACAAAGTTGAGAATATTAGAATGAACATTTCCCCTCCCACCCGTGACCTAGCTGTCTCACTAGTCTGTTCATCTAAATTGGACTGCTTCCAACCCGTCACTCTATCCTCCCTTGCAAAGCTTATCTCCGCTATGAAACCTGCAACCTGCCCCCTTGATCCTGCCCCCACTGCCCTTCTGAAGGATGTCATTGCAATAGCTGGTCCCAGCATCCTCTCTATTATCAACAGTTCTCTGGCCACTGGCACTGTTCCAACCAGTTTCAAGCACGCGGTGGTCCAGCCCCTGCTGAAAAAACCTAACCTAGACCCCACCTTGCCTAGCAACTACAGACCCATTTCCAAACTGCCATTCCTGTCAAAAGTCCTTGAAAAGGCAATCCTTAACCAATTAGTGCCCTACCTGCACCAAAACACCATCCTGGAAAGTTTCCAGTCAGGTTTCAGAGCCCACCACAGCACAGAGTCTGCCTTGTTGAAGGTACACAACGACCTGCTTCTCGCCATCGACACCGGTGACTGTGCAATCCTGCTCCTTCTCGACCTCAGCGCAGCATTCGATACAGTGGACCACACCATCCTTATTGACCGTCTCCGGTACGCGGTTGGCATTGATGGCACTGCCCTGAGCTGGTTCGCTTCGTACCTCAAAGATAGGAGTTTCGCCATCAACATAGGCAGTTATTCCTCTGCTCCAGCTAGCCTCTCCTGCGGAGTTCCACAAGGCTCAATCCTAGGCCCCATTCTCTTTTCTCTATACATGCTCCCCCTTGGCCAAATCATTCAAAGGCACGGCATTTCTTTCCACTGCTATGCCGATGACACTCAGCTTTACCTCCCCCTGAAACCCAACAACCAGTCAAATTTAAACAGCCTCTCACACTGCCTTGAGGACATAAAATGTTGGATGGCACAGAACTTCCTCCAATTAAATGAGAGCAAGTCTGAGGTCATCCTATTCGGCCCCCCCGACTCCATCAAATTGATAACAGGCAGTCTTGGAAGCCTATCCTGCCTAGTCAAACCGCATGTCAAAAACCTCGGCATGATATTTGACTCTGCATTAAAATTTGATAAGCAAGTCAACGCTGTGGTAAAAGCCAGCTTCTTCCAACTTCGAACCATAGCTAAAATCAAACCTTTCCTCAAATTCGACGACACAGAAAAAATCATTCACACTTTCATTTCCTCCCGCCTAGACTACTGCAACTCCCTATACACTGGGATCAGCCAATCTTCCCTGTCCCGCCTGCAACTGGTCCAAAACGCCGCAGCGAGACTCCTGACGGGTACCCGTAAAAGGGACCACATCACCCCGATTCTGGCCTCTCTCCACTGGCTCCCTGTACGGTACAGAATCAACTTCAAGCTCCTCCTATTCACGTATAAAGCCATAAATGGACACTCCCCCCCCTACATCAAAAATCTTCTAACCCCCCTCTCTAACTCCAGGTCCCTCAGATCGGCCGACTTGGGGCTATTCACTATCCCACGGTCTAGGCTTAAACTCAGGGGTGACCGCGCTTTTGCGGTTGCAGCTCCTAGACTGTGGAACAGCATCCCTCTCCCGATCAGAACTGCCCCCTCCATCGACTCCTTTAAGTCCAGGCTCAAAACATATTTCTACTCCCTAGCGTTTGAGGCTCATTGAGGAGGCGCTGTGAACTGTTTGCGTGCTACTGTATGTTTTCATTTTTTTTTTTTCTATTGGAACCTAATCAAATGTACAGCACTTTGGTCAACGTGGGTTGTTTTTAAATGTGCTATACAAATAAAATTGACTTGACTTGACAGTGTGCGAACTGTTTTCAAAAAGAAGTTGGAACTGAACTTGAAGAAAAAATTCCAGGCTCGTGCTGTCTCAAATAGGCAGCCAACATCATCGGGGATCCACACCACTGTGGCCACTCTGTCCTTTCACTCCTTCCATCAGGAAGAGGGTAGAGGGGCCTGAAAACTGTAATGTCCAGGTTCAGGACCAGCTTCTTCCCAACAACGATCAGGCCACAAACTCCGACTAAGCCAAACCATGAACTGCTTGGGTTGCATTTGGGACTTTGGGCTCTGCTTTGTTTTTGCACTGTATTAGGTTTATTTATTTATTGTACTTTTTTGTTGTTGTTTGTTTACTGTGTTGGCAAACCTGTTGTGCTGCTGCTGCTGCTGCAAGTAAGAATTTCATTGTTCCATCCCAGTACTCATGACAATAAAGCACTCTTGACTCTTGACAAGGGCAAGTGAGTGAGATCAGTCACATTGTTCTTGAATGGTTTTCTCTGTTGCAAGGAAATACAGAATTAGTCAGCACACCAATGCCATCTCTTGTACATGTCACAGTACCAGGGAAACACAGGATACCGCCTTCATCCTAAACTGAACAGCAACTCCTTTACTAAAGCATCCCTGAGAGGAATAGATTGGGTGGACGCACAGAGTCCCTTGCCCAGAGTATGTGGGATCAAGAACCAGAGGACATAGGTAAGGTGGGGGGAGAATTATTTAATAGGAACCTAAGGGGTAACTTTTTCACACCAAAGGTGGTGGGTGTATGGAACGAGGAGGTAGTTGAGGCAGGTACTATTGTGGCATTTAAGAATCATTTAGGTGGGTATATGGATAGGACAGGTTTAGAGGGATATGGGCCAACTGGGCCAGGTGAGACTAGTGAAGATGGGACATGTTTGGTTGGTGTGGGCAAGTTATGCCGAAGCGGCTGTTTCCACGCTGTAACATTTTATGATTTTACAACTATAAAGCATCCCTTCAAATTCAAAACTATTCATGTATGATTTTGTAATGCTTAATATATAGCACACCGAGTTTTTAGTTACAGCATGGAAACAGGCCCTTCGCCCCACCGAGACTACGTTGACCAACCAATACGTTAGTTCTACTCTACACACCAAGGACAATTTACAGAAGCCAATTAATCCACAAACCTGCACGTCTTTGGAATGTGGGAGGAAACCGGAGCACCTGGAGAAAACCCACGAGGTCACAGGGAGAACGTACAAACTCTGTGTAGACATCATCTGTAGTCAAGATTGAACCTGGGTCTCTGGCGCTGTAAGGTACCAAATCTACGCACTGTGCCACCACAAAACCACAATACGTTTTTCCACAGTACATTTTCTTCTCTGCATCAGAAGGTTGCATTCCATTGACCAGTGTCCCAGATTGCCTTACAATTAATTTGTTCATGTGACCACAATCATGTACGAAGCCAGACAGAAAAAGGCAGAGTTTTTGCCAGTGGAAACACTCTGTGGATGGAATAGTGGGGATCTGATCCACTCCTGGGTACTTTCCAATATCAATTTAGGGGCGGCACAGTGACGCAGTGGTAGAGTTGCTGCCTTACAGCACCAGAGACCTAGTTTGATCTTGACTATGGCTGCTGTCTATACGGAGTTTGTACGTTCGCCCCATGACCCACGTGGGTTTTCTCTGGGAGCTTCGGTTTCCTCCCACATTCCAAAGACGTGCAGGTTTGTAGACTAATTGGCTTGGTAAAATTGTAAAGAAATTGTCCCTAGTATGTAGGATAGTGCCAGTGTACGGGGATCGCTGATCGGCGTTGGGCCGACGGGCCTATCTCTGCACTGGAGCTCTAAACTAAACTCAGCACTGAACCTGAAAACTGCCCCTTTGATGTGCACATTCAAATGAATGGTAACATGATCAAACTCTGCACCCTTGTACCTGTGGCAGAGAACTCATCTGTGGTGGACGTGGCAAAACACAGTCTGGCAGCAATTACGTGTTGAGCTCCTGAAGATTGGTTCCATTGAAATCTGTAGGGTTAGAAATTAGTGTAAATGGAAACAGAATCACAGCCAAGCCTGAGTTTTTACCCAGTGTGTGTGAATGAATTAATACTTTATTGTCGCAGTGAAATTCTTTGCTTGCATAGCCAAGGTATGCGAATAGTCGCCACATAAAGGGCGCTCACAAAGTATCTGTAAAGTATCTGCTACAAAGTATCCCCTTGTTCTTCCCCCCACTCCTCCTCCTTCCCCCCCTTCCCTCACGCCAGTCCCCCCACGCCAGGTCCTCCTTTGTTCCTTCCCCCGGCAGCGGAGTCCTCACTTCCACATGTTCCGTCCTCGTCCATCGACCGCGCCATCATCGACCGCCACATTGACCTCTCCGCTATCGCCGCCGGGTCCTTTCCGGATACCTTAGGTGGCGCCGACCCAGGCCCCAGCTGCGGGCTCTGTCGACCCAGGGGCCGACCGCAGGCTCCGCCCACCCAGGGGCCGGCCCCAGGCTCCAACACGCGAGGCTCTGGCCTCAGCTTCTCCGCGGCCCGCCAGGAGGCATCTGCCTCTGCGGCCCTCCAGGAGGCATTGACATAAATCCACTTTCTAATTCAAGGAATAAGGGTCAGAAATGGGCACGGGAGCGGATGCTATACAGGGAGGTTCACAGTATAAAACCTAATCAGATTCTCATAATTTACTTTCTAAAGATACAGCAAACTTGGCTGAAGATAGCTCAATAAATTGTAGTTGCCTTAGATTTGGTTATTTTCATCACTTTTCACAGTACAAATAATCTGCAACAGTGTGGCTGATATATTTGTACTTAATATATGGATGTATTTGCTTTTATTTTGTGGGCAATGACAAATGATCTGCTGTATTCATTCTCCTGCTGTTGAGGCTTCAAGGGTTCTTTGCCAAAGCCATACAGCTGGTAGAGTTACATTCTCAGACCATCGGCACAATTCAGGTGGCCATCTCACCACATGGATACTTGGACGAAATGTTCAATGCGAGACCAGGGGCCAGACATGAAGTCCACCACAAGACCTCAAAGAATGCAGACATGTATTGGAATCTGAGACACATTGCTACAACCATTGCTTTTCCAAATATTAAGCACGGAGCCCCGTTCTTGAAATAATAGCATTACGGGTGATCAGGGGTTATGGGGAGAAGGCTGGTGAATGGAGTTAGGAGAGATAGATCAGCCACGATTTAATGGCAGAGTAGACGTAATGGGCCGAATGGCCTAATTCTGCTCCTATCACTTATGACCTTGTGACCCCAAATCCCTGAAACATTTTTAATGCTCTTTATATGTAAAATATTGTGGGATATGGTAGCATAGTGGTTAAAGACCTGAAATAATGATCTAGAAAACAAGCTCAAATCCTGCTATTAAATTCAAGATATTAAATCTGAAATAAAAAGTTAGTTTCAGTACTGATGATGATGTCACTAAAAATAACCATCAGGCTCACCAATGTCTTTCAGGGCAGGGAATCTGTCATCCCAATCGAGTGTTGCAGTAGTTTGATTCATTCTTAGGAGTGAATGATGGAATTTCCAATGCTATCCGTTATCTAAGAATGAAGCAATAATAACATTATTATGCATACATTCTATATGTGCAAGAATTGCATGGTAAACACTGACATTATCTTTATTACTTACTTTCCTTGAAAGTGGCGTTCCAGGTAGATAGGGTGGTCCAAAAGGCTTTTGCAACATCACCCTTGATCAATCAGAGAATTGAGTATGGAAGGTGGGAGGTCATGTTGCAGTAATATAAGAGGTTGCTTAGTCAACATTAAGAGTGTTGTGTTCAGTTTTGGGCACCATGTTATAGGAAAGATGTTGTCAAGCTGGAAAGGGTGTGAAGAAGATTTACGAGGATTTCACCAGGACTCGAAGGCCTGAGCTACAGGAAGAGGCTGAGCAGGCTAGGACTCTATTCCTTGGAGTGCAGGAGGATGAGGGGTGATCTTATAGAGGTGTACAAAATCATGAGAGAAATAGATCGGGTAAACGCACAGAGTACTTTGCCCAGACTAGTGGAATCGAGAACCAGAGGACATAGGTTTAAAGTAAGTGAGGGGGAGAAGATTTAATAGGAACCTGAGGGATAACTTTTTTACACAAAGGCTGGTGGGTGTATAGAATGAGCTGCCAGAGGAGGTAGTTGGGGCAGGTACTATTGCTACTTTTAAGAAACATTTAGATAGGTACATGGATAAGACAGGGTTAGAGGCTATACGTCAAACTCAGCCTAGTGTAGATGGGACAATTTGGTTGGCATGGGCATGTTGGGTCGAAAGGCCTGTTTCCACGCTGTACGACTCTATGACTCTATGACACTATATAAACAGCTACTAGGATATTGCAACAACATTTGTATTTGGTTAATGTAGCTTAGCTTTATGTTCCCATTTGTTTTGCTCTGACAGGTTGTTCTAAGTGCAAGTAGATAACTTGGCAGTGGTTGAAGCAAGACACCATGAAGCTGAATGAAGAGGGAAAACAATTCCTTTTAATGCATATGCAAGATATTTTAAGTACTCACTAGATCAGTCAGTAAATGCAAAGTGACAAAAGGAGTCAATGGTTCAGGTTAATAACCTCACTGGGACGAGGAAATGGAGGTCTGAGAATAAGGAGGATGTGAAATGGTAATTGATATCCAAGATTGAAGCGAGCAGTCCTCATCTTTGAAAGGACAGAAGCAAATATTTTGTTAAACTGGTGCATGAGATAAAAGATGAAATGAAGCTACAGACTAGGACAACTCTGAGAAAGGGCGAGAAAAATGCTGCTGTCATGAAACATTGAAAGTTGAATGTGGTATTGAATGACAATATGCATGGATCTCAGGAAATGTGGTTTAAGGAGTTCTTGGAGACATCCCATAACCAATGGTCAATCCACAAGATAAATATTAGTATTTAACTTGGAATCTCCTTGGAATCAGTTGAGACAAGTGGTCGGTGCTGCAGAAAGATGGGACTGTGGGGTAAGAAGGAAAATAGAAAGCAGTTATGCCAAAGATAGTAACTCAATGATATTTCATCCAGTGAAACATTTTAAACATCAGCATTTCTGGAAAAGAAGTGGAAGTTAACTGAATTCTAAAATATCTTTAATTGGATTTAAAGACTGAAAAAAATAAGCAACAGAAGAGATTGAGTTTTAAGTGCAAACTGGAGTGAATGCATTCATTGTCAAGTACAGAAAGATAAATAAAGGTGAAAATGCATGAAATAAAGATTAAGAGAGAGAGGAGAGCAAAGTCAAGCAAATCATAGAAAATACATGCCACAAAAAGAAAGCCATTAAGCCATTTAGCCCATCATGAGTTTGCTAGTTGATAACAAAAAACGACCTTACCTAATTCCATCTTTCGACTTTTCAACTACACATTCTGGCACTTTTTAAATGCGGTGAAGATTTAGGCCTCTACTTTTCTTTTTGATAGTAAGTTCCACAATCCTAACACCTTTAAAATAACATCACTTTTCCTTATCTTCCCTCTATTCCTTCAACCATTTATTTACTTCTGAAAAAAAAAAAGATTTATTCATTCAATTTTAGAGTCACGGGGAGATACCGGCCCTTTGGCCCACCAAGTCCATGCTGAACCATCATCGATCCATTCACACTAATTCTACATTAATCCCGTTTTGTTCACCCATTGATAAAATCCCTCAGAACGCCCAACAATTCTTGAAGAAATCGAGAATTTGTAATATTTAATTTCACCATTGCCAAAGAACCTGTATGATTGTCATTTGGAAATCGTACATAAAGTAAAAAGAGTTATATTTCTAAATAAAACTTTAGGTTCCTATCCAACATGGAAATAAGTCAAGCATGTTATTTCTGTAATATTGAGAAGCATTTAAACAATGTTTGGATAGGCATAAAAATATGTAGGGATTGGAGGCACTTATCTACCTGCACATAACATTCTGGTTATGTGCAGGTAGGTAAGCGATGGTTCTGGCATCATTCGGCACAGAGGAGGCCGAAAGGATTGTTCTTGTGCTGTACTGTTCTATGTTCTATTTATACATAAAAGATGGTCTCATTGTTGTTGCTGCAGTAAAGTCTGGCTCAGTGCTATTTATTTTCAACTATACTGTTATGTTGGCTGGAACCTATGCCATAAATGTCAAGAAAGGATTAAGTTCTCTTTTAGTATTGGAAACCATAAAATGACAAACCTGCATTCTATCTCCATAAATGTCCTCTTTTTCTAGCAGAGTACATTACTATTGTGCTTTGCTTTTGACTGCAGCTATGCTTTAACACTACTAGATGTACCACAGCAAATTAGTAAGGATAATTATTACAATTGGTTCACATGAGGGATGAGCACTAGGTATGCAACTCCAATATTAAAAAGGAAATTCCAACAACTATTAATTGAGGTTGTATGTTTAACGACCACTTTATGTCAGAAACGCACAAGGTGAAATACAGTCATTTCCACAGGATGAATCAGCTTTCATCAGCCACCAAATCATGTGCTGGGTCACACCAATCCACTGGGGAGCATCCATCCAAAGACTAATTGTGACATTGGGCAGCAATGGGTAAAAAGGTCACTGGAAGTTTTATGGGCAGAGTTCAAGGAGATCTGGGCTAAGGTGCAGGCTTTGAAGAGTGTAGCTACTGGCATGGGGATGGTGGGATACTAATTGGCAAGCAGCTCTGAAAAGGACGTATGGCACTGGTGATATTATATTCTTGGAGAAAGTATGAGAAGAGGCTCTAAAAAGCAGGTTGATCAGGAAAGGGTAAAGTGCCATAGAACACACTGAAATGGACTGGAAACTAATCATCTCAACCCCAAGGACCACTTAAGAAGATGACTACGACATAATAGAAGAATTATGAATTATTTCATGTATGCATTCACAACATACAGTAGACTTCTTTTTCTCCAACCTTCTCACTATTCTTTCTCCTTCCCTGGATTCTTGACTCCTAGCAGATATAGAATTCTCTGAGGCAGATGGCCTCCTGTATCTCAAAATATCCTTTTAATTGAGTACCGTTACTGATAATTTGGAGAATATTAATAACTACATGATAAGTTAAAGCATTAGAAAGGCTCCCACAATTGTTTTAATGCTTCACATCTGACAATTGCAACTTTCCATTTACCCTGTCCAACACAATCTTATCTGGCTGAGACACCAGCCAGGCAGCCCACACCGACTATACTGTATAATCAGGTCTTGCACACTACAAGGGTATGGCTTGGCTTTATCTGAGAGGCCCACTAATATTTCCCTCTCCTGCTGCACAAAATCACTTGGATATGTTTTGGGAAAGGTAGACACAAAATGCTGGAGTAACTCAGCTGGGCAGGCAGAAGGAATGAGTGACGTTTCGGGTCAAGACCCTCCTTCAGACTGAGGATCAGGGGAGAAGGAGTCTAGAAATATGCAAGGGGGGGAAAGATGTGAAAACACCAGATCAAAGCAGACGATGATACGTAAATGTAGAAACTTCATTTAAATCCAAATGGAACAAAAATAAAGCTCACAAATGTGAAACTCTTTTATTATTCAAACACATTGACAAAACGATTGAAGGTGATACCACGTGTCTTCTGCTGATCTCTTTGAAATCTCCTAACACATCCTAATGAAGTCCTTGAATTATTTCCTCCCATTACTGGGGAAGAATCCATACACCCCCAGCAACGCAACCAGAGAGACCCCACTGAAGTGAGGCAAAGTCTTTGGCCGAGAGTGTCCCATTCTGCCACCCACTTCCCTTTACTTTCCAATACCCAATCCATGTAAAGTGTATATGTAGAGTGTCCCTTTAAACATCAAATTTGCAGTCGATGCCCGACACCATTTATTGGGCCTGAAGCCTGTTAAGAAGCGATTAGGACATGGTTGAAATTTAGAGTCACAGGGAGAGGTTCCGTAATTCCTGCGATCCCTAAGCATCATTGGACATCCCTTGCTCTCAGCATGTGGCAGCATTAAAAACAAAATCCTGCAATCAGTTGTTAAATGTGAAAATCTGCTTTGATTCTGCCGTGAAGCTAACATATTTGTGCACACAAACTTCATATTATGATATACTTCAAAATTGTTTAAATAATAATTGGTTTGATGGGAAGTTAATTCTGTTATACCACCAGGTGGGTCAAGGATAGAATTATCGAGTCAGGCATGGAAACAGGCCCTTTGGCCCAACTTGCCTATGCCGACCAAGGTGCCATATCTACACTAATCCCACCTGCCCAAATTTGGCCTATGTCCTTCAAGATCTTTCTTCTCCATGTACTTGGCCAAATGTCTTAAATGTTGTTATAGTACCTGCCTTAACTTCCTCCCCTGGCACAACCCTCTGAATGAAAAAGACGTCCCATAGGTTCCGAGTAAATCTTTCCCCTTTCACCTTAAACCTATGTCCTCTGGTTCCAGAATCCCCTACTCTGAGTAAAAGACTGTGCATTAACCCTATCTATTTCCATCATGATTTTATGCTCCATGATCTTTTTTCAATTTTTAATGTTCATATTTTTACATAAAAATATCATGTCATTATCTGCAGCCTTAAAGCTAAAGGCAACAGTGGTGTCAAATATTATCCACATTTTCCCTCAGTGAGGGATTTTAAGGTGCATTTGGATTGACCAGAGTTGTGCGAAAATGATTTTGCTCTTCGAGTTCAGCTGGAAAGACATCAATAACAAAAGGAACCCGAGTTCTTTTCTCATTTAATACTGATGAACCTTCCATGTGTGGTTATTCATGCCTGCTAATGTTTGAAGCAATTAGTCTAATCTAATATGTATGAAGGAATTGTAGATGCTGGTTTAAACCAAAGATAGACACAAAATGCTAGAGTAACTCAGCGGGACAGGTAGCATCTCTGGAGAGAAGGAACGGGGGACATTTCAGTCTGAAGAAGGGTCTCGACGCGAAACATCAACAATTCCTTCTCTCCAGAGATGCTGCTTGTCCCGCTAAGTTACTCCAGCGTTTTGTCCAAGTCTGATCTAATAGATGGTTTTGTGTCATTTAAACCCTAAAATCCCTGAAATTTGTACAGAGGCAAACCTGCCCTGCCAAAAGTGGCATCTCTCATTTGCAAACTGAGACCAACTCTGCCCTTAAAAGTTAAAGATCTAAGGAGATTTTCCAAGGTGACCTAACCAACGCCTAACCCATTGTAACGATACAAAATTACGCCATTATTACAGTTCTTCATAAATATTTGTAGAACTTTGATGCACTTAAGTTGTTGCGATAGTGGAAATGGAACAGTTGACTGTATTGACAGTGCTTGTACAACACTTAATTAGAAGTTGAGATCACAGTGACATTATTAGCATATTATAAATGAAAGCTTTTTATGCTTCTCTATCACAGTCAGCAGGCCAAATGGCTCACAATTTCTGTGAAAAAGCCAATAATTCTGCATGATACTGTTGGTTTTGGCTCTCTATCTGTGCAGGTATTTGGGATTCCCACATAAATGACGCAGAGGGTCTCATACTCCATGTGGGTGATTACTGCTATCACATCAACTCCAGTTACAGCCTCTGATTTATCTTTGGTGCCCACAGGTATTTTGCAGGAAGCTGTTTGATATAAAAAGGCATCCATTTTCATCACAGTCATCTGGAAGAATTGCCTAGTTTAATACTTCCTAATCTCCCTCAAGAGTTTTGGAAAATAACTGCAGATGCTGGTACAAATACCCCAGCGGTATGAACATTGATTTCTCTAACTTCAGATAGCTCCTCTGTCCCTCTCTTTCCCCTCCCCGTTCCAATTTCTCCCACGGTCTTCCTGTCTCCAACTACATCCTTTCTCTGTCCCGCCCCCTCTCCTGATTGATATCAGTCTAAAGAACGGTCTCGACCCGAAACGTCACCCATTCCTTCTCTCCTGAGATGCTGCCTGACCCGCTGAGTTACTCAAGCATTTTGTGATCCCTCAAGAGTTTAGTGTTCAATGGTAGTTACGGATCTGTGGCCCTGATTACATGATGGCAATGATTCCTCAACCCATGTGTAGCCACAACCCTACTTCAACCACCTCAACCTGACCAAATAATTACAAATTTTGCACTACTTTGATTGCTGCACACACTTTAGTTTTGCCACTATCATGATCATTTTGAAGGTTGTTGCATCTAATGTGCCTGCAAAGCCACAGCAAGTACGAATTGAATTGTTGCAGTTGATATCTGGTGCATATTTTATTTTAGTTCATTATTGTCACGTGTATTGTCAGGTATAGTGAAAAGCCTTTTGTTGGATGCTATCTAGTCAGTAAAAAGACCATAGAGATTACAGTCAAGCCATCCACAGTGTACAGATGCAGGGTCAAAGGAATAACGTTTAATGCAAGGTAAAATCCAATAAAGTCCGATTAAAGAGAGTCCGAATGTCTCCAATGCGCTGTTCTCTGAACCACACTTGAATGAAGAGAGAGCTGGAGATAGAAATATGCAGTGGCCCAAATGTTTGGAGTTGGCTTCAGTGGAGCTGAATTTCAGAACAAGGTTGCAATAACAGATTATATTACATGTTTGAAACTAACAGCCAAGTAAAATTGCTACCTTTGTATCTTTTATCTTGATCGTAGCTGTTTCATTATTAACATCCAAAATATTCTGATGCTTTGTGCCACTGCCTGGTTTTGTAACTTGTTTTCTTATTCACTTTAACTCTGTTGCTATGAATCACGGTTCAACAGAAAAAATAGTTTCCAACCAAGTATTAACCGTTAGTCTTTTGATGTGAATTCCATCAAGTAGAAACTACTTCTAACTGTCGTTCAGATAAAATGCAGCCAAAACTGAATAAATATCCTCAAGTGCGCAAACTTGGAATTAACATTCATGAACTTCCCCAGTTGCAGCCAGTGATTTATGTCATCATCTGGAAGAGTTGCCCAGTTTAATGCTTCCTAATCTCCCCCAAGCGGTTATGGCTCAACGACACGTTATGGATGCATTGTCCTAATGAGGTTTTGTTCTGGATGAGGGGAAGCAAGAAATATTAAATGTGTGCAAAATGCCCCTGGTATGCACATGTCATTAGAACACAGAACCGCACAGCATAGGAACAGGTCCTTCGGCCCACCTTGTCCGTGCCAAAAATAATGCCCTGCTTAAGCTAATCTCCTCTGCCTGCGCTTAATATATCCCTCCATTCCCTGCATATGCACGCGCCTATCTAAAAGCCTCTTAAACACCATTCCAGGCACTCACTATTCTCTTTGTAAAAAACATGCCCCACACATCTTTCTCAAACACCATGGAATAACACTGGTAATAATTCTAAATGAAAACTGTGATGTATACATGCAACAATATGGTAAAGCTGCTATGCAATGTATACATGCAACAATATGGTAAAGCTGTGCCTGCGCAGCTGTAAAAAGACACGGAGAGTTAAAATTGCGATCTTGTGTCCAGACCTGTGTTGTTTTGGTCTCCCACTCAATGCGTGCTTTAGAGAATGATACTGAGTAGAACGTATGAAAAACCACAATCCTACCTGAAATCATTAATTGCAGTGGACTTGCTCACTGTGCAAATGTCTCTTTGCTTCCAAGGTAGCCCCTCAGGATCAAAGACAATTTGCTTCTACTCTGGTTTTGTAGGCCCTGCAGTGGCTGATGAAGTCAATGTAAGAATGATAGATTATTTTACTGAAAGGCTGGTGGTGGCTGATAAGTGGTGGGGAGTTGTTTGTGAGGCGATGGGCTCCTTCACCAGTTATTCAGACTGCTTTAGTTTTAGTTTTAGAGACACAGCATGGGAACAGGCCCTTCGGTCCACCAAGTCCGCTCTGACGAATGATCCCCATGCACAGGTTCTATCCTATACGCCAGGAACAATTCACAGAAGCCAATTAATCTACAAACCTGCACACTTTTGGAGTGTGGGAAGAAACAGGAGCACCCGGAGAAAACCCACACGGTCACAGCGTGGACGTCCAGACTCCCTACAGACAGCAGCCGTAGTCAGGATCGAACCCAGGTCTCTGGCGTTGTAACGCAGCAAATCCACTGTGCCGCCCTGCTGTCCACTCCTGGAGCATGGACTTGGTTTTCAGTACCATCCTGCTCCACTTTAAGTGGTCATGAGCGAGAGTGACCCAGGACTCAGTACGGCCCTGCATTCCCTCAAGGAGGGTTTGAACAATCAAATATTTTCCTCTGTCCATCTGGAAGTCCCTTCCTAGGACAGAGTTCAAGATAGAGTGTCATAGAGTCGTACAGCATGGAAACTGGTCCTTCGGTCCAACTTCCCATTCCAACCAAGATGCCACATCTACACTAGTCCAACCTGCCCTTATTTGGCCCATATCCTTCTAAATCTTTCCTATCCATCCACCTACCTAAATGTCTTTTAAAAGTTGTTATAGTGCCGGCCTCCACCACTCCCTCTGGCAGCTCATTCCATATATCCACCATCTTGAGTGTGCAAAGTGTGTTTGGGGAATCTGGTATCAAGCAAGCAAATGACACAAGCTGACGAACAGAGTCAATCGAATGTAACTAGAGAGTCAATATTGGGGATACTGACCTGGGAAGTATCAGTATCATATTCTTCCTGACAATTTGGAGAATTATGCCTGGAAAACCTTCACAAAATAATTCAGTAATTTAGATTAGTTACGAGTGTAGAAGAACAAGTTAGGCCACGTGGCATCTCACGCCTATTTCATCATTGATCATCCACACCTCAACTCAATTTCCTTGGTACCCTTTAGTGGCCAAATATCTATCAACCTCAACCTTCAATACATCCATGTAAACAGCTGTGAAGCGACAGTAAAAAAACAGGACTCTAATGATTGAGGTTGTAATTTAGGCTCAATGACTCAAGTGTGATGTGTGGTACCTGGTAAGTGTGAAAACGCACACCTCCAGATTCAGAGAGAGTTCCCAGCTGTCATCAGGCAACTGAACCATCCTAACAACAACTAAAGAGTGGTCCTGAACAACCATTTTCCCTAATTGGAGACCTTCGGACTATCTTTAATCAGATTTTACTGGACTTTATCTTGCGCTTACGTTATTCCCTATATTTTGTGTCTGTACACTGTGGCCTCCTTGATTGGAATCATGCATAGTCTTTCCACTAATTGGATAGTGCGCATCAAAAAGGTTTTCACTATAGCATGTGACAATTAACTAAACTAAATTCTATCTCGTAATGATCAATGATGAGACAGAAATAGAATCAATGTTTCAGTGCATAGATCAGTAGTACTGGTATAATCTGTAGATAAGAAGGCTTCCAGGTGCAGACGGGGTGGAAAAATCAGGAGAGGACAAAAGAGAATAACCTTTTACCAATTCCATGTTACAAATCTTTCTACATTTTGATTTTGTTTTAATGTTGAGATTGCAACTTGGCGAGTTTCTGATCCCTACTTTCAGTTTATATCACTCGAACAAGACAAGAGAACTAAAATTGGATGTGAACTTTGAATTGCTCCTTAATGGAATTGTACGTCAACTGCAATAAGTTAACCAACTTTCATTGAAATTGATTGTAATCTCTCGTGTTCCAAGTTCTGGCATATTCCATTGTCTTTGCAACACTTGGATTTGAACCTTCATGAGATTTTACATATGTCATGGAATAAATTGCAGACAAGCAGGAATAAAGAAAAAGCAAATTAGGAGGTTTAAACCATGGTATGATTAAAAAAATCAGTACTAGAAACGTATCTAAATTACACACTCAGTCATTAGAATCTTGCTTTTACTATATTACTGTACATAGTTAATTGCATGCAACTCAAAAAAACTGTTCTTGCATTCATAAATTTTATGCCTTGCATTTATATGATGGTTCATTATAAGTATGAATGTAGGCTAGTTTTGTGACTGATACCTTTGCTAAATCCCAAGCTTAAATATTAAATAACATTATGTTGTGTATTTGGATATGGATTGATGTTTCATCCATTAAGCAGACAGTTAAATGTGTGAATCAACTCCTGCAATAGCATATTGGAGTTATGCCTGCCAGCTAATAGCTATGCCTGCCTCTATGTCGGGTACGTCGAACAATCCCTGTTCCGGGCGTACACCGGCCCCATCCCCGAACTCTACCTCCGCTATATCGACGACTGCATTGGTGCTACCTCTTGTACCCATGCAGAACTCACTGTCTTCATACACTTCACTTCCAATATCCAATATACCTGGAGAAAGAAAACTATCTCCGACATCTCCCTCCCATTTCTGGACCATCTCCATCACAGGAGACAGACTAGTGACTGACATCTACTATAAACCCACTGACTCACACAGCTATCTGGACTACACTTCTTCCCACCCGGTCCCCTGCAAAAAGTCTATCCCCTATTCCCAATTCCTCCGTCTAATCCGCATCTGCGCCCGGGATGAGGTGTTTCACACTAGGGCGTCAGAGATGTCCTCATTCGTCAGGAAACTGGGCTTCCCCTCTTCCATTATAGATGAGGCTCTCACTAGGGTCTCATCTACATCCCGCAGCTCCGCTCTTGCTCCCCCTCCCCCCACTCGTAACAAGGACAGAATCCCCCTCGTTCTCACCTTCCACCCCACCAGCCAGCGGATCCAACAAATCATCCGCCAACATTTCCGTTACCTACAACGGGACCCCACCACTGGCCATATCTTCCCATCCCCTCCCCTTTCTACATTCCGCAGAGACCGTTCCCTCCGTAACTCCCTGGTCCACTCGTCCCTTCCTACCCAAACCACCCCATCCCCGGGCACTTTCCCCTGCAACCGCACGAGATGCAACACCTGTCCCTTTACCTCCCCCCTTAACTCCATCCAAGGACCCAAACTGTCTTTCCAGGTGAGACAGAGGTTCACCTGCACCTCCTCCAACCTCATCTATTGCATCCACTGCTCCAGATGTCAACTTATTTACATCGGCGAAACCAAACGCAGGCTCGGCGATCGCTTCGCTCAACACCTGCGCTCGGTCCGCGTTAACCAAACTGATCTCCTGGTGGCCGAGCACTTCAACTCCCCCTCCCATTCCCAGTCTGACCTTTCTGTCATGGGCCTCCTCCAGTGCCATAGTGAGGCCCACCGGAAATTGGAGGAACAGCACCTCATATTTCGCCTGGGCAGCTTGCAGCCCAGTGGTATGAACATCGACTTCTCAAACTTTAGATAGTTCCTCTGTCCCTCTCTTCCCCTCCCCCTTCCCAGATCTCCCTCTATCTTCCTGTCTCCACCTATATCCTTCCTTTGTCCCGCCCCCCTGACATCAGTCTGAAGAAGGGTCTCGACCCGAAACGCCACCCATTCCTTCTCTCCCGAGATGCTGCCTGACCTGCTGAGTTACTCCAGCATTTTGTGAATAAATACCTTCGATTTGTACCAGCATCTGCAGTTATTTTCTTATAGCATATTGGAGAAATCATCAGGCTGATCTTAGCTAGTTGAAGAATTCCACTCCGATCAACTGAGTGGGCTGCAGTGAAAATCCAATGGTGGGCTAAAAGGGAAATTGTAAAGAGAGTGAAAGACGTTAGTCTTGTTAAGATTATTGACCCAGTTTGAACCTTCAACCAGGCAGAGAAGAACCGATCTTTACAATGATCTCCAACCTTTCATATATCAGAGAACATTCGTCACATGCAAGGCATCATTCAGCCCATCAAATCTATGGCAACTCCCTGAACAGCCATCTTGTCAGTCTTATTCCCCCTGAAGGAATAGCTCTTCAAATTATTCTGTCTCATTACCCGATCTAATCCTATTCAGGAAATCTAAATCCCAAATTGTTTACAGACAAGGAGCTCCCAATTATGTAGCCTAATCTCCAAGATTTCAAATGGAAAAATGGTCTGAGCTGCTGGGGAAGATGGCACAGGTCCAGAGGTCCTGCACTGAAATGCTTTCTTTTGCATACAATGCTGGATCTCCAGCCTACAGTCTGCTATACATTTCAGGCCAGTCAACTTCCAGTCTATATATTTTTAGATGCACATATTGTTGTGTGCAAGGCAAAATAATCGTGCTGTACTTGGTTATTTTCCTGGAGTACTGTGTGCAGTTTTGGTCTCCAAATTTGAGGAAGGATATTCTTGCTATGGAGGGCGTGCAGCGTAGGTTCACTAGGTTAATTCCCGGAATGGCGGGACTGTCGTATGTTGAAAGGCTGGAGCGATTGGGCTTGTATACACTGGAATTTAGAAGGATGAGGGGGGATCTTATTGAAACATATAAGATAATTAGGGGATTGGACACATTAGAGGCAGATAACATGTTCCCAATGTTGGGGGAGTCCAGAACAAGGGGCCACAGTTTGAGAATAAGGGGTAGGCCATTTAGAACGGAGATGAGGAAGAACTTTTTCAGTCAGAGGGTGGTGAAGGTGTGGAATTCTCTGCCTCAGAAGGCAGTGGAGGCCAGTTCGTTGGATGCTTTCAAGAGAGAGCTGGATAGAGCTCTTAAGGATAGCGGAGTGAGGGGGTATGTGGAGAAGGCAGGAACGGGGTACTGATTGAGAGTGATCAGCCATGATCGCATTGAATGGCGGTGCTGGCTCGAAGGGCTGAATGGCCTACTCCTGCACCTATTGTCTATTGTCTATTGTCTAAATCAAACTTAGAGACAATTCTGTCTGATTATCCACAAGAGCAAAGCTGTTTGATTGAGAATTTACTCAGAAATAGAACATTGCGTAACCAGCTAACCTCAACCAAACATAATAAGCCCTTCAGCTAAACAGCCAAGGGCTTCTCAGCGAAATGCACAGCCAAAACACTAAAATTAATACAAAAGAGGGACTAGCATAAATCTAGAATACATAATTTTCCTCTAGTACCAACCATTTACTAACTCCAGTCCAGTCAATATTATGCAGGGGGAGCTAATTGGATATAGAAGTCTGAAAAAGGGTCCCGACCCAAAACGCCACCTATCCATGTTCTCCAGAGATGCCGCCTGACCCGCTGAGTTACTCCAGTGCTTTACGTCTTTAACTGGATTTGTGTTCTGGTATGAAGTAGAGGAGCATTGTATAGTGTTAGTTTTGTTCACCTTACTACAAGAAACTTGCCATTAAACATGAGAATGTTGCCAAAACCGGAGAAACTAAGCTGCAAGGAGAGGTTGGGCAAGCAAGGACTTTATCCCTTGAAGGCAGAGGAGTGATCTTATAGAGCTGTATGAAAGCATGCATGGATTAGATTGAGTGAATGCAGTGCCTACTTGCAGGTTTGGAGAATCAACTTGGAGATGTCACATTTAATTCCCTCGTCTAAATCGGTAATTTATATTGGGTCCCAGCACCGAGCCATGCAGCACCCCACTAGTCACTGCCTGCCATTCCAAAAAGTACCCGTTAATTCCTATTCTTTGCTTCCTGTCTGCCAACCAGTTCTCTATCCATGTCAATACCCTACCCCCAATACCATGTGCTCTAATTTTGCACACTAATCTCTTGTGTGGGACCTTGTCAAAGGCTTTTTGAAAGTCCAGATACACCACGTCCACTGGCTCTCCCTTATCCATTCTATTTGTTACATCCTCAATAAATTCCAGAAGATTAGTCAAGCATGATTGCTCCTTCATAAATCCACACTGACTTTGACTGATCCTGTCACTGCTTTCCGAATGCACTTCTATAAATCTTTAATAATCGACTCAAACATCTTCCCCAATACCGATGAAAGGCTAATTGGTCTATAATTCCCCATATTCTCTCTCCCTCCTTCCTTAAAAAGTGGAGTTACATTAGCTACCCTCCAGTCCACAGGAACTGATCCAGAGTTGAGAGAACATTGGAGAATGAATAGGTGCAGGAGTAGGCCATTTGGGCCTTCGAGCCAGCACCAACATTCAATATGATCATGGCTGATCATCCGGAATCAGTACCTCGTTCCTGCTTTCTCCCCCACATCCCTTGATTCTGTTGGCCCTGAGAGTTAGATCCAACTCTCTCTTGAATACATCCAGTGAATTGGCCCTTATTGCCTTCTGTGGTAGAGAATTGCATAGATTCACAACTCTCTGGAGTTTCAGCATTATTAATTAACTGTGGAGGATCTTGTTACTTTGCAAACTTGTAAGAATCATTATCATAATCGTAGTTCATTAGTCAAGTATGTTTTGCAACATACGAGGAATTTGGTTTGCCATACCGTCATACCAAAAAAGCAACAAGACCTACAACTACATAAAAATTTGACATAAATATCCACCACAGCGGCTCCTCCACATTCCCCACTGTGATGGAAGGCAATAAAGTCCTATCCTTTATCCTCCTTTTCTCCCACGGTCAGGGGAGTCGAACCTTCCACAGTCGAGCGATTGAAGCTCCCGCAGCCGGCAATCGAAGCCCCCTCGTCAGGGCGATCGAAGCTCCTGCGATCAGGGCGGTAAAAGCTCCCGTGATCGGGGCGGTCGAAGCTGCCATGGCTTGGAGCTCCCGAAGCCGGTCCCCTAACCAGGGTCCGCAAGCTCCACGATGTTAAAGTCCACAGGCTCCCGCGGTTGGTGCTTCCGAGGTCAATCCCTGGCAAAGGGATCGCAAGCTCCGAGATGTTAAGCCCGCAGGCTCCCGCGGTTGGAGCTCTCGAGGTCCCAGCAAAACGCTGCCAGCTCCACGATGTTAGGCCGCAGTGCAGATGGAGAAACGACATGGAAAAAGTCGCATCTCTGTCAAGAAAAGAGATTAAAAAGGTTCCCCCACCACCCACCACCCACCACATAACACAAACTAAAGATAAACTAAAATATACATTTTACAACAAACTAAAAACACAAAGAAGGAAAAAGACGAGACAGACCATTGGCGAGGCAGCCATCGTTCAGCCCCCCCTGGATATCTAAGCATGGATTTTCAAACTCACAATAGCCAGGCGAAGAAGGACTGCTCAATTGAAAAAAAACCCTCAAAAACATGCTTACATGGACGAGAATATAAACCAAGACACCACAGTGTTTATGTAGTACTTTGAACAGATCAACTTGTTTTCAGTCCAATGCCAATCAACTGAGGATTTTTACATTGTGTATCATCTGTGTTAACATACAAGAATGGTTGCAGATCATCTGATGTTTTTAGGCAGATTTGCTGGGGATGCTTTGCAGCTAACTTTAAAGCACTTACAGATTTGCTTTACGTGCTTAGAAATCATATATGATATAAATGTAAATGTAACTTGTGCGCTTGTGTAAAGCATATAACCTACTTTAAAATATTAAATGGTTTATACACTCGATAAAGCGTATGTTTATACTTCAGCATCTGTTTTACAAGCACTCTGGCTTTCTGCTGACCTTCGTAAATCATTGCAGACTTTGTGCAATCCTCGAAGGAAGTGTTTGCAGAAACATCTGGGAGAATTATTTGAGGCCAGGAAATGCTTTATGCATTTCAGGGTGCCTAAAGCAAGCCTATGATACAAATAAAAGCTGACAACTGGCTATAGCCCACCTCCAAACTAGTCATACATCTCTTGAAAGCACTGAATATTTCTGAATTTCTTGACATTCAAAACACATATAAATCTCAAAAAATGTTTAAATAAATAATATACCTGAAACATTTCAGACCACTTTGATAAAAGTTTAAAATGTAATTAGAAATTTTAAAATAATTCTTGCAAAGATTTAATTTTTGTCTATATTTGATAACCTATCTGCATGCCTTCTTAAGTGATCAAGTTCTTATATGACACTCAAGTTCTTATATGACACTTTCACAACCATTTCCCACAATTTTAATCAAATGGAGGGGGGCGGGGAATATTCCTTTATATAACTTGCTACCATCCTTGAAGCAGCAACATCCCTGCCAAAGCCACACATAATACACGGGAGAAGTATTTCAGTTCAGTTTAGTTTATTGTCACGTGTACCGAGGTACAGTGAAAAGCTGTCATTGACATATTTGACCGTAGTACACAGCACGGAACCCTAAACTTCCCTCATGGTGACTATGCTGTTCAAAGTCCTACAAGAATTGTTAGAAATCGTACCTGGAAGGCATTTTCAATATGGCGATCCTTTTCATTAAAGTGACAAAGGCACAACTTTCCCTCTGCTAGCCAATGGCAAAAAAAAACAGATCAACACCCGCGCAATCAAACGCTGAATGATACTATCGATTAGGAACCCCGTTCTGGGTTTAAGTGCCTGCCTAGAAATGGCCTTCATATTCAGAAAAGACAAAATCTAGCCAGGCCTCTCATCAGGTAGTAATCCAAGGATTTTTTGCATCCTATTCTGATGCGTGCATTTCTGAATTACTATTGTGACTCTTTATACATTATGCATTTAATTATTGACAGAGTTTACCACTCAGTCTCCTACACAATAGCCACGAGACAGATATTAATGGATGCACCATTTAGATCTGGATGAAAGAATAGTTTATTCCTGTTATTTGCAGGTTGTTTGTAATTATTTCCTAATAGTCAGTAATAACCTATAATCATTCAGCATCTTGGCGTATATGCTCTTTTTTATTATTTAAAGGTTCGTAAACACTTTCTGTTTGATGGAAGGCTTCTTCCAAGTATTAACTTTGCATAATTCACTCAACACTCAGAGTAGTTTTATGAGTTGGCACACAAAACATAATAACAGAGTATTAAATGCATGGAAGTTCTATGATTGTGTTTTGGGACGATTGCCAAAACATTGGATGGATTTGTGCCTTTTTCGTTCATTATTTTCGAATCACTGTTTGTTCACAGTGGTGTACATGAAATCAGGTCTCAGGCACTGAAAACACTTCCAAAGACATAGTTAGTCTCGCATGAAACACCGCCTTTGCCAAGATGCCATCTTCATCAACAACTCTGGTCTCTCTGGTGAAGATACCTCCACAATACTATTTAGTTGGGAGTTCTTGGGTTTAGACCTATTAATGATAAAGAAAAGGTCATATATGTCCACGTCAGGATGATGTGAAATGTTTTGGTGGTGCAGGTTGTAAGTTTACACTCTCTCTTCTCCCCTTTCCCATCAGGCAAGAGGTACAGAAATGTGAAATCTCACAGCTCCACATACAGGGATAGTTTGTTCCCAGCTGTTATCATCCTATCACCATCCTATTACCATCCTGTTACCATCCTATCACCAACTAGAGAGCGGTCCTGAGCTACCATCTACCACATTGTAGACCCTCGGACTATCTTTAATCAGACTTTTCTGGACTTTATCTTGCACTAAATGTTATTTATTTTATCCTGTATCTGTACACAGTGGGCAGCTTGATTGTAAACATATACAGTCTTTCCACTGACTAGATAGAAGCAACAAAAAGCTTTTCACTACATTCAGTACACGTGACAATAAACGAAACTAAAGAAGGGGCCCGACCCAAAACGTCACCTATCCATGTTCTCCAGAGATGCCGCCTGACCTGCTGATTTATTCCTGCAATTTATTGTGTCTATCTTAAACTAAACTAAACATACTGTTGGAACAGACAAAGTGAGTAAGTGAGTACATCTTTTAGAATGTAAACACTGCACCCACTGTGTGCTGGAAACACAAGAGCCTGCAGGTGCTGGAATCTGGTGCAACAGAGAATCTGCTGGAGGAACTCAGCAGAAGAGTCAAGCAACGCCTGTGGGGAGGAAAGGAGTTGTGTTTTAGGTCAAAACCCTACCTCAGGACTGGATTTATTTATACTGAAGCTATCTGTCCCATAAGATAATGACTTGCACTTTGGTAGTCAACCCTGTATTGAATATAATTTGGTATAGTTAGAAGAGATGTATTCAAGGGAGAGTTAGATATAGCTCTTAGGGCAAACAGAATCAAAGGATATGGGGAAAAAGCAGGAACGGGATACTAATTTTGGATGATTAGCCATGATCATATTGAATGGCGGTGTTGGCTCGAAGGGCCGAATGGCTTACTCCTCCACCTATTTTCTATGTTTCTATGTTTCTTACTAAGATATCATACTGTCTTTGCCCTGATAACTAACCCTGTCCCAACCAACTTCTGCTAAACTTAATGCTAAAAACCACCAGCGTAGCCACAAAATTGTCAACGTCATGAAAATAATGCAGGAGAAATGCAACAGTTTTATCCCAAAGGACCCTCGGTTTTAAAATGTTTAAATACAGGACCATGAGGAGCACATCATAGCCAGATCTAACTGCCCACAAATAGATAGAGGCACGCCACTAAATTTGACCAATATATTCGGAGTGGGGAAAGTAGAGAAAACTTCAAGAAGGGCTAAATATATAATGTATTTTAACAGCATACATGATGCATTGGCAGCACTTATAGTCTAAACACTACCTCTTGGACCAATAATAACAATCACTTATTTGATGTAATACTCTCAGAGCAGATAGATCTAGTCAAATGTGCAACTGATTGCTAAATGATCATTACGTGAGATCATTAGGAGGATTAGGACCATTCAGCCCCTCAAGTCTGTCTCACTATTTATTATGATCATGGCTGATCTGCCGCTAGCCTCATCTTCTCTTCTGTGCCAGTTCCCTATAGCCCTCAGTTCCCCAATCGTTCAAAAAATTATTTACCTCCTTCCTAAATACCTCAGTACTCTAACATATTCCAACCATCTCATCCCAGGAATTAGCTAAGTGGATCGCCATTATGCGGCAGAGAGTTACAGAGAGGTAAAAGGAAGGTCCTTTTCAGACTTATCACTACCTGAGCAAGGACAAGAAGTCCACAGTGACTCAGGAGATGAGCCAAAGTGTTACAGCTGCCTTTATAATTGGACAAAGATTTAGCACTGAACAGATCAGGAGTTATTCTCATTACCTCAACAACAAACTTGAATTTTATTGATAAGGCAGTCAAGAAGTTTTTTTTAAATTGTAGCCCGGGATAGCTTTAGGCAATACTACAGAACAAAATAAAGGTAGTAAATAAAACAATAAATTGACCAATTTCTTTGCTAAAAAACTGTTGAAAATACATCCCCATTTATGGCTGAAGAGAATCCAACTTTCCATGTATTTGTTTGAGTATCTCAGTTCCGTCCAAGAACATTCCTTCAACTGATTAAAATATCCCCGCAGAACCCTGGGTTAGACCATCACATTTTACAATGCTGAATTATACGCCTGGCTTTGATTACAGCGAGACAATTCATCTTAATTAGCAGTCCTCATTTCTCAGCTTATGATCAGATGCTACTTTGAAAATTAGTTTTTCTTTCTTGTTGAGTTTCCTTCATGTGCCTTTTTTTTATTTTTATATCTGTCCAGACGTGTGAAGATTTGTCGCAAGAGCAGAGGAAAATGCAAATACAAGTGGGAGTGAACCACACAGAACTTCAAACCTGCTTTGTCAATCCACAAGATCATGGCTGCTTCACTAACTCATTTCCTATCCTCGTATGTCCCTTGATTCCTTTAATAAAAATAAGTGAAAGCATAGTAATAATAATTGTTCAGATATCTGTTAAACCGATGACAGTGATACAATGTTTGATTTGTGATTTGTATAATATGTTCCAGGCATTGATAAACCATGGGTCAGTACAACACAGGAACGAGTTCTTCAGCCCACCAAGTCTGTACTGACCTTTAATGCCAACTACTCTCATCGGCCTGTATGTGATCCAGAGACTGTACATGCATCTGTCGAAATGCTTCCTTAACATTACAATTGTATCTGCTTCTAAAAACCTCTGCTGGCAGCATAGTCCAGGAACCTACTGCCCTCTCTGTAAAATCATGCCATACAAATATTGTTTAAACTTCCCCCCTGTCACCTTAATCCTCTAGATATTGACATTTTAGTGATTTTACTCTATCAACTCTTCATAATACCTTTTTCTTGTTGCCCTTGTCAGATCTAGCACCATTATTACCTTGAACTGCTGAAGTCTGAGTGATAATGGATCTGTCGGACAGGAGGTTCCAGGGTTTTCTGCCAGCAATGAAAGATCATTAATATGTTTCCAAGAGTGTGGAGGATATGGTGCTCCTTGGTATCCTTAGCCTTCTACCTGGAACTGGATACAGTGTTTGCAGCACTGGACCCTGATTACATTTCCAAGATACTTGATTAATAATACCCTGCAATAACTCACCTTCAAGAGAAGCACCCAAACATATGACCTCTTCTATCTGGGTCACAGATTTGGATGGTTTTGTTGAAGATGCTGAAGTGAGTTATTACAGGTTATGACTAATCAAGTATCTTTGAACAGTAGTCATTGTTCCAATGTTGTAATCACTGTTGTATCCCACACAGTGGTGTTGACCAGCCCATGCTTCTCTGACTTTGGCTAAGGGATAGATTTTGGCTGACATGGCAAGACAAACCCTACTTAGCAATTTTCTGGATGGTAGCCATGTGAACTATTGGACCATGTGAGGGATTTTTTGTGCTGTCTTGCAGGATGTACATGTTATTTTAAAAATAAACATAGAAATTAGGAGATTGAATAGGCTACCAGCCCCTGACGCCTGCTTCAACATTTAATAAGTTTAGTGTCGTTAAGAGATACAGTGCGGAAACAGGCCTTACGGCCCACCAAGTCAGCGTAGACCAGCTATCCACAAATACAAGCACTAGGCTACACATTAGGAACAATTTACCAAATTTTACCGAAATTTACTAAAGTCAATTAACCTATATGCCTTTGGGAGGGAGAAAACCGGTGCACCCAGGGAAAATCCATGCAGTCACGGGGAGAAGGTACAAACTCCGTACAGAACTCCATAATCAGGATCAAACCCAGGTCTCTGGAACTATAAGGCAGCAACTCTACTTCTGCACCACCATGCTGCCCAAGATTGTGTTGTCTCTGAGAGTAATCTCCCCTCTGCATTCCCACTTTCCTTCAATAATCTATCCCTTGTTTCATATTCTGAGAGCCATAGATGGGGTAGACAGTCAGAACCTTTTTTTCCTGGTGTGGAAATGGCAAAGACTAAAGGGGAATGTTTAAAGAAGATTTTCAGAGCAAGTTTTATACGCAGAGAGGGTGGGTGCCTGGAATGCAGTGCCAAGGGTGGTGGTGATGAGATAGTGGCATGTAAGTGGGTTTTGGATAGCCATATAGATATGCCAGGAATAAAGGGATATGGATCATGTTCAGGCAGAGATTAGTTTAACTTGACATCATGCTCATCACAAACCTTGTGGGCCGAAGGACCTGTTCCATGTTTTAAATGTCTGTATATATCTGCTTTAAAAATATTCTGCTTCTGCTTCCAACACCATTTGATGTGGAGAATTCCAAAGACTCACGGCCTTCTAAGAGGGAATCAGTAGCCTTATTTCCATTATAGATAAATTACACCTTATTTCGACACAGTGATCCCTTGTTTGAGGTTTTCCTTCAAGAGGATACATCTTCTATTGACTTGCAAGGTAAGAACCATTGTGCTTCGTAATACCTTGAAAAGATGGTAGTGAGTCATCTTCTTAAACAACTGCAGTCTTTCTGATGAATGGACACCAACGGTCCTTTTAATTAAGAAGTACTGAAGGAAACCCAGCTTTACATCTCATGCAAAAGACATACTAACAGCACAATAACATTCCTTCAATACAGTAGTGGAGAATCACTCTGAACTATATCTGTATGACACTAGACCATCTCAGTTTTAGTTTATTGTCAGGTGTATCGAGGCGCAGTGAAAAGCTTTTATTGCACGCTAACCAGTCAGCGGAAAGACATGTAGGAAAATAACTGTAGATGCTGGTTCAAATTGAAGGTAGACACAAAATGCTGGAGTAACTCAGCGGGTCAGGCAGCATCTCAGGAGAGAAGGGACGGGTGACGTTTTGGGTCAAGACCCTTCTTCAGACTGAAGAAGGGTCTCGACCCGAAACGCCCGTTCCTTCTCTCTTGAGATGCTGCTTGACCCACTGAGTTACTCCAGCATTTTGTGTCTACCTTCAGTCAGCAGAAAGACAATACATGATTACAATCAAGCCATCCACAGTGTACAGTTACATTGTAAAGAGATTAACATGAAGAACCATGCCTTGAAGAACCAACTTTTCAGATTATGATGGGACCACTGACTATAGGTATCACCAGAATTTATCCTCTGAATTCCGTCCTTCCACCCACATACCATCTGAAATTGTAATTAGGATACATAACAGCCCAAAATCCAAGCTGTGATGGTGAGGGAGGAGTGCAGTTAGAGTACAATTCAACTTTGATGTTTGGATGGGGTGAAAAGGAAAGGGTGAGTTTAAACCTACTTCATATTTGCTTTTGACCATAATAAATGTTCAGATTTTTTTTTCATTTTTAGAGATACAACGCGGAAACAGGCCTTTCGGCCCACCGAGTCTAGAGTATACATGTGGATGTACATGTGGTATATAATTACATGTGTACTTATAAATCCTGCGCCAACATTTCCCCTCTCACCTTCCCCCACTACATCCGTCCTCACATCAACTCACCCGAAACCTCATCTGCTTGAGGCTATTCCATGGATTGCGGAATGGTTAACATTTCACAGTCTGGGAATGATAATCCTGTTCCACTAGTGTTAAACAGGCAGGAAACTTTGGGTCGGGTAATTTTGTTCTCGAACAAGTAGAAACACATGTTGTAGGAAAAGATTGTTATCAATCGTTTTATTTTCTTGTCAAGCTTCACTCATTTTGACTTTGTGAATCACACACATTTCTCAATTATCATTTTGACTGAGGTCAGTGTCTAATGAGCAGATCAACTAAGGCTAATGAGTAGCCAAGGAAAACTGCCCCATCAACTTTTAACTTTTAAATTAAATGTATTGAATGATTGCCTAAAGAAAGAATCAGTTTGATGGATTTTTGTTCAGTGAGTTCTTGAGCGAACATCCCTCTTCACTAAATGTTATCCAGCCCTTGCGCAACTTGTGGTGAAAAAAGGTTCCTCGTGTTGCTTCATCATTTGTTTCAATATCGTGCATGTCAACACCACAGTGAAAATGTGTAGGGAGGAACTGCAGATGCTGATTTAAACCAAAGACAGACACAAAAAGCTGGAGTAACACAGTGGGCCAGGCAGCACCTCTGGCAAAAAGGAATAGGTGACGTTTCGGGTCGAGACCCTTCTTCAGACTGAGAGTCAGAGGACAGGGTAAAGAGAGATATAGAGGTCCTGTCATTGTTCTCTGCAGTTGTGGCTTAATTCTTTTAAAGATTTTGATGCACAACTGGTGTTCTGTGATTAATTTTGTGTAAAAATTATTCCAAGACTGCCTGGATGGTCACCACGAAGTTGAAACCTGCGTGTTCTGGATTAGATTTCAAGCAGATTTCTAGCTTAGATTTCAAGCAGTCTGACAGGTTTATTGATTTGTTTATAAATACTTTGCAAGTACTACCAAGACTGATTCGTGCACAGACTCAATCAAGCAGTGAATGTAATCCAATGAAATATGAATCCAAATTATCCCATGAAGCAATATTCCCCATGCAGTGACATTAAAAAAAAGTTAATGGTAAAAGATTTTTAATGTTCATCCTTTATAGTGGCATGGTGGCGCAGTGGTAGAGTTGCTGCCTTACAGCACCTGAGATCCAGGTTCGATCCTGGTGGAGCTGGCTAAAGTTGTTTAGTCCTTGCCTTAATTACAATGTTTGCAATGGTCCAAAGAACTAAAGAGTGGCAAATATGAACACCCATTTTTTTAAGGCTACAAACTATTATGCACGATTACAGACCTGAAGTTTCAGCATCTTTATTGATACTGTAGAGTCTTAAATTAAGAATGTACTTGGTTCTTTTATTTTTTGTCACGGTGGCGCAGCGGTAGAGTTGCTGCTTTACAGCGAATGCAGCACCGGAGACTCAGGTTCGATCCTGACTACGGGTACTGCACTGTAAGGAGTTTGTACGTTCTCCCCGTGACCTGCGTGGGTTTTCTCCGAGATCTTCGGTTTCCTCCCACACTCCAAAGACGTACAGGTATGTAGGTTAATTGGCTGGGTAAATGTAAAAATTGTCCCTAGTGGGTGTAGGATAGGGTTAATGTACGGGGATCGCTGGGCGGCACGGACTTGGAGGGCCGAAAAGGCCTGTTTCCGGCTGTATATATATGATATGATATGATATGAAGACATCCTCCCACTTTGATAGATTTTAGTCATGTTGGGCAAACTTACCCATGCAGAAAATTGTGATTCACTACTAAGTCTAAAAACATGTATTGCTTGCCCCTCCCAGGTGTAAAGCAGCTACAGTGGGAATCTGATCGTGACGCCTGGATCAGAGGCCGAGATACACATACACTCCGAAGGCAGAAGAACAAGTTTAGGGAAAAGGGGATAATTATTGATTATGTTTGCTGGACCAGGTTTCCTGATCAATTTCTCTAGCTCCATAAATTCCTGCCCATTCATTGGATTTATAATAAACTTCTAAAATGGAGGGAAACCTTCTGTTTACTTTGTATCTGAACCCTTGACTTGCATTCATTCTATGGAACAACCAGTAGGCTCCTACTACACCGAGAACCTCCAAGAATATAACTCCCTTAAAAAGTCGCCTTGCGACTGGTTCCATAGTTTTAGGTGCCATCTTTTAAACAATGATGCGTGAGTCCAGATGGTTCACATCTAGAGGCAATGAAAATAGAAGTCAAAAGAAGTCACAGATCCCAAAAGAGCAAATTGCATTGACAACCCATGCAGCTTCTTTTTGAAGTCAACAAACATCATAAATACCAGAAAATTGGCAAATATCAGCTCAGAAATGGGATCTATTAGCACATGTTTTTAAACACAATTTGCACATGAAACCTATTTTCCATGGGTTAGATTATGCCAGTGATTAGTTCTGGGGCAATTTCCCCCCATTGGGAAAATGGCCCAGCCACTTGCATGCATGACTGTATGATTGGTGTTTTCTCAGCATCAGTCGTGCAACTAATAGAAACATAGAAACAAAGAAAATAGATGCAGGAGTAGGCCATTCGGCCCTTTGAGCCTGCACCGCCATTCAATATAATCATGGCTGATCATCCAGCTCAGTAACCTGTACCTGCCTTCTCTCCATACCCCCTGATCCCTTTAGCCACAAGGGCCACATCTAACTCCCTCTTAAATATAGCCAATGAACTGGCCTCAACCACCTTCTGTGGCAGAGAATTCCACAGACTCACCACTCTCTGTGTGAAGAAATGTTTTCTCATCTCGGTCCCTTATCCTTAAGCTGTGATCCCTGGTTCTGGACTTCCCCAACATCGGGAACAATCTTCCCGCATCTAGCCTCTCCAACCCCTTAAGAATTTTATATGTTTCCATAAGATCCCTCCTCAGTCTTCTAAATTCCAGCGAGTATAAGCCTAGTCTATCCAGTCTTTCTTCATATTTAAGTCCTGCCATCCCAGGGATCAATCTGGTGAACCTTCTCTGTACTCCCTCTAAGGCTAGAATGTCTTTCCTCAGATTAGGAGACCAAAACTGTACACAATACTCCAGGTGCGGTCTCACCAAGGCCCTGTACAACTGCAGCAGAACCTCCCTACTCCTATACTCAAATCCTCTTGCTATGAATGCTAACATACCATTCGATTTCTTCACTGCCTGCTGCACCTGCACGCTTGCTTTCAATGACTGGTGCACCATGACACCCAGGTCACGTTGCATCTCCCCTTTTCCTAATTGGCCACCATTCAGGTAATACTCTGATTGGCCACCATTCAGGTAATACCTGATATATTTGGATGCACAACAAGTGTTTCCATGATTACTGAAGTAAGTCGATGCATTAAGTACAACCAAGCAACAAACTCAAGTGGATCAGCAGAGAATAAAAAATTAAGGGAACCTTAATATTTAGCTCACTGGCTCTGCCTAACTCATTGTGCGGCATTCATGCATATTCAAATGCATCACTGTGCAGTCCCCGATGAACACAGTCTTTCTTTCATGCACCTCAGCACAAGATAACGTGTTGTGCAACAGGCTGATCAGAAGGCAGGGATGACGGTTCACTGGATGATCCAAAAGGGGGTGACGGCTGGTGGTCCTGTAGCAGCCTTGGGCTCACCTGGATCAGGCACCGCTCCTGAAGACTGACCGCACAGACTGGACTGGACTTTGAACATGGCGCCAAAAGGTGGCAGCTCTTGCATGCGGTCTCAGTGAGCTATTTCTCTGCACTTTGTACTGATGGTGGATTTTGCGAAGGTATGGCAATACTTTACTGAACTGGACGCAACAAAAGAATGTCACTGTACATCTGTGAATGTGATCGTTAAGAACCAATGAACCATTGAGGTGTGGCACAGGACTGTGCCTTGGCAATGAATTATATTAAAGCCAGTTACACCCACAAGAGATTTCTGCTTTCCATCTGCCCTGCATTTTCCCATTCCTCCAAGGCAGCCTTTTTTTGTTGCTCTGTGGTTGTCAAGCAGACAGACACTATAGAGTCTAATCGCCCTCCTTGGGTTAGCATATCAATGAAGGATGAACTTGATGATGCAAGTGGATGTCAGTGCGATATGTAGTAAATGCAAATCCCTCCAGAAGAGAGTGAATTCCTATTTCAATGTAATCTATTACATGGACTTTAAAAATAGGAAATCACGTGGTGGGTGACTAGATGGTAATAGAATTAGTGAGAAAATAGAGGGATTAAATAAGGATAACTAATAGAAAATCATTATGTTTGAGGGCAATTTTTCACAGTTTTGAAATACACATTGGATTCTGTTCTGAAGGTATTTTTTGCAAAGTATATGAAAATTATATTAACACCAGCCCAGTGAAAGTAGGGTCAAAACTTGCCAATAGGTCTCAAAAAAGAAAGTAACTTCTTTAGAAGACCAAATATATTTGTAAAGGGATATATTCAAAATGGTGGCATGGTCCAAAGTATTGCAGATGGAATTAGCTACTCATAGAACTTAGAATATAAACCTGTACAGCACAGGGACAGCCCCTTTGGCCCACAATGTCAGTGCTGAACATGATACCAAGTTACACTAGTCTCCTCTGCCTACATGCAATCCATATCCCTCACTGCCCTGCATATCTACATGCCTATCTAAAAGCCTCTTAAACTTCACAATCATCACTGCTTCCATCGCCACCCTGCCAAATGTTCCAAGCATCCATGACACTCAGAATAAAAAATATTGCCCTGCACATCATGAAACTTTGCCCCTCTCACTTTAAATCTATGCCCTTTAATTTTTGACATTTTTACCCTGGGGAAAAAAATTCTGACTATCTATCCTATGTATTCATCTCATCATGTTATATACTTCTATCGGATCTCCTCTCAACTGTCAATAAATGTAGAGAGAATATGTTATTATATTCTGAATGAATGTAGATGTGGCATCGTTAATGACCAGAGAGATATAAGATGAATGTTCCAAATAGATTTTCGATGGAATATTAAAAAGTCGTTAATAGCCTTTCTTGTGCGAAAGATTTACAATGTAAAAGACAAAGATTAAGAAATATAACCTTTTAAAATACTTCATTTTTAAATACTTTGTGCTATGTGCAAGCAAGGCATTTCCTCCAGGGCAAGGAGTAGGAAAATTGGATTGTTTTCACTTTGAATGAAAATCAAAAGATCGAGCTTGCTTTCCCTTCTGGATATTGAGGTTACTAATGCAGAGCCACTGTGATGATGTCTGGTCTGAAGGAAAGGAAATATGCAGCAGAATTAATAAACAGCCATCCAAAAACAATATATACTGCAGGTACTGCAGATGCTGGTTTATACTGAAGATAGACACCAAATGTTCACAAGTTCACAAGTTATAGGAGTAGAATTAGGCCATTTGGCTCATCAAGTCTACTCCGCCATTCAATCATGGCTGATCTCTGCCCCCCAATCCCATTTTCCTGCCTTCTCCCCATAACCCTTGACATCCGTTCTAAACAAGAATTTGTCTATCTCTGCCTTAAAAAATGCTGGAGTAACTCAGTGGGTCAGGCAGCATCTCTGGAGAAAAGGTATAGGTAGGAACCCATGAGTCTGAGGAAGGGGTTTGACCCTATTCCTTTTCTCCAAAGATGCTGCCTGACATTTTGCAGTTTTGCCTCAAAAACATAACACTCCCCCCTTCGCATGTGCTTTCCCAACCGCTAGATATTTCTAATGTGTTAGAAATATTATTATTTGCATTGTCATGTTATTGATATCTGTGTTATTTCTTGACAAACCCTGGATTGTCTTTTTCATTTGAGCAACACAGATGGTGCAATGCGGGAGATGTCTGATCAAAGTGTTTAAAGTGATGCAAGGATGTTTTTGGTGAAGATAACAACAGACTACATCCTCAGCATCTGCCGAGTCGAAAACGATGAATGCAGATTATAGACCAGAGGTGAATCAAAACAAATGATTGAGGGAAAACTCGTGTTATGTGGAATTGTGAGCAACTCCTATCCAGGCTGAATAAGAAAGACAAAATTTCCGTTTGAGTTGGGGAAGAGGTTAAAAGAAAGCAGGATAAAGGAAATGAAACAGAACACATAAAATGCTATTTTGCTGACACTGAGCATAAACAGAAACAGATTTGATGACCCATACAGGTTAATTCCAGGTTAGACCTTTTTATATTTCAAGGTAAGTGTGAGAACTGAAACAAAAATAAAATTACTGGGAACATCCAGCAGGTCAAATATCATCTGTGGGAAGAGAAACTTCAGAACCGGGACAGAGAGAAGGCAAATTAGATCTTTTTATTTTCATAAGGTGTGAAAACGAGCTACTTTCCCTGCTCTGAGGGGAATTGTCTTGTCTGCATTTAGCTCTTTTTATGCTTGAGATTGGCAACTCTCAGAACCAATAATCTGGGCTTTGTGCCTGCAGAATTTGTCAGGATTTGCCAGGATATTGAACCATTGGAGACAAATCAAAATTTGAAGTCTATAGGTAAATATTTACAACCATGAGATGAATTTGGCAATGTCTACAGCTACAGAAATATTAAATATGGGTAGACTATGTGGAAACTTATGTTGTAATATTGCCCAACTTTAAAATGCAACGAGCATTGCTCCAATATTCTATTAAGAATTGCCAAATAACAGGTTTTCCATTTTATCTGTTTTGTTTCAACAATTTATCACCTCTGTCAAAACTATATATTTTTATCTTGTGAATTTAACCGTGAACTGTGGACCAATAAAACCGAGCAGATTACAATAACTGATATATAAAATAAACCTTTACAAAATTTCTAAGAGGTGACAAGGTTTGCCTTACAGAATTTTGACACGATATATCTCACAAGCTCTAGAGCTGCACAATACAGAAACAGGCAACCCAGCCCAACTTGTCCATGCTGACCAAGTTGCTTAACCAAGCTAGTCCCACTAGCATGCACTTGACCCATATCTCTCCAAACCTTTCTCATCTATGTACCTGTTTAAGTGTATTTTAAATGTTGTAATTGTAGCTGCCCCTACCACCTCTTTTGGCAGCTCATTCCAAATACACACTGTCCTCTGTATAATAATATAATAATAATAATAAACATTTATTTTATATAGCGATTTTCCAAGTGCTCAAATACGCTTTACAAAAACAGTCCTGACATAAAAACAAACAGACGAACTATCCTGACGGAGAAGCGACGAACAAATAGCGCCAGCGTCCTCTCACGTCAGGGTCCGGCAGTAGACAATAAAAACACAAGACACACAATTACAATTTTAACACAAACAGCCATCACAGTGATTGCTCCAGGCACACCCTCACTGTGATGGAAGGCAAAGAAAAGTCTTATCTCCTCCTCATCCTTCTCCCGTGGTGCCACGAGGCGATCGAGGCTCCTGACTTTTGAAAGAAATTACCCCATAGGTCCTGTTTAAATATTTCCCCTCTCACCATAAACCTATTCCCTCCAGTGTTTGACTCCCTTACCCTGGGGAGAATACTGTGGCTATTCTCCTTATCTAAGCCCCTCATAAATTTTTGTATACCTCGGTAATATCATGCCTCCGCCTGCTAAGCTTCAGGGGAAAAAAGCAGCCTAACCAGCCGCTACTTATAGCTCAAACCCTCTACACCCGTTAACATCCTAATAAGTCTTTTTTGCACCCTTTCAGTTTCATGACATTTTTTCTACAGCATGGCGAACAAAATAGTATGCAGTATTCCAAAGGTGGTGTCATCAGCAGCATCTAGAGCTGTAACATAGTGTCCCTGACAGAAGAAGGCAAGCATTCCAAATGCCTCCTTCACCATCCCATCCACCTGTGTAGCCACCTTAGTGATCCCTAGATCTCTCTCTCTGCCACAACACTATTCAGGCCCATAGCATTCACTGTGTAAGTCCTGCCCTGGCTTGTTCTATCAATATGCAATATATTACATTTATCAATGTGCCATTCCTTGGGCGTTTAGCCCAGATGACCAAAGTCCTATAGTAATTGCAGCAAACCTTATATTGTCCATTATACCTTCAATTTTAGTGTCATATGCAAATTTACAAACCATGCAACCTATATTCACATCCAAATCGAGAATATAAATCGTAAACAACAGTAGATCTTGTGCTGATCCCTGTGGCGCACCATTGGTTTAGGCCTCCAGTCTGAAAAACAATCCTCTCCCACCATTGCTTGTTTCCTACCTTCAAACGACTTTATATCTAATTGGCTAAGCTAGCTCTGGATCCTTATCAATCTAACCTTCTGGATTAACCTACCATGCAGTACCTTATCAAAGATCTTGCTAAAGTCCTTGTACACCATACCGCACTGCCCCCATCTATCCTCTTGTTCATCTCCTCAAAAAAACTCAATAAAATTGTTGGGATACAAATCCCCATGCACAAAGCCCTACTGTCTATCCCTAATCATTCTTTGCCTTTTCCAATGCATGTAGATCCTATCTCTCAGAGTCCCCTCCAACAACTTGCCCGCTACCGCCCTAAGGATCACCAATCTGTAGTTCTTAGTCTTTTCCTTGCAGCCTTGCTTTAATAGAGGCACAACATTAACCATCCTCCATTCTTCTGGTACCTCACCCTTGGCTATCAATGACACAAATATCTCCGCCAATGGCCCACAATTTCTTCCCTTGCTCCCCATAATACCCTAGGATACATTGGATCAAATCCCAGGAATTTACCTACTTTAATGTGTCTTAAGACTCCCACCATCTCCTCTTCTGTGATGTGGCCTCTCTTTAGGACATCATTATTACTTTCCTTGGCATCCATGTATTTCTCCATGATAGATATAGATGGGGAATATTCATTGAACTTGCCTTTAAAACAGACAGAATTTAAACAGAATAACAAAGTGGTGAATTGTCATTTCAAGCCACACTGCAAAAATGCAAGAGATACTTGATTCAATAGCTAAATCATATTGTGATTTATAAATATTTCAAGGTTGTTTTAAACAAAAGTTGAATCAACTTTAAACAATAAGATTTTTCCTGAAATGTTCTTTTAACACTACAGGGAGCTGAGAAGGATGTTTTGCTATTCATACCAAGATAAAAGACAGCTCAACTCAAAAATAAATAATCCAAAATAGTTTTTCTTTACTTGGAGTGCTGTTGGAAAATGTTATTGAAATAGTATCTGAAGACATGAGTTTAAATCCCACCACGGCAGCGGAAGAATATGAATCAAAGAAGCTAATTAAGTCATAGAGAGTCATCAGAGTCATACAGCATGGAAACAGGCCTTTCGGCCCAACTTGCCCATACTGACCAAGCTGCCCAATCTATAACAGTCCCACCGACCTATGTTAGGCCCATATCGCTCTAAACCTTTCCTGTTGATGTACCTGCCCTAATGTTTTTTAAATGTTATGGTATCTGCCTCAAGTACCTCCTCTGGCAGTTCATTCCATATACCTACTGCAAAAAAAGTTGCAACTATCAAAGAACTGGCAGTTTAATCCTTCCTCATAGAACAATCCGTCTGATCATCATCCATCTGATAAGTACATTGCAGATAAGATCCCACCAGTGCATTATACAATTGCAATAAAATATCATTATTCTTGTACCAAACTTGATAACCTGACATTTTCTCATGTTATATTCCATTCCCCACAAATGGTCAGGCCACATCTGAGGAGGTACAGGGAAGGTTGAAGTTTCAGTTGAAATCCTGCTTAAGGACAGACAATGCTGAGGGGAGATAGCCAGTAATAAATAGATGAGAAGGAGGAAAGAGGCAGAGGCAGCTCGGTGGTGGGTGGATCCATGTGAGGGAATGAAGAACTGGTGGAACAAAGGGGAATTGAGAGACAGCTGCTGGTGGGTGACTGATAAATACAAGAAGGGAGAGAGAATAAAAAAGGGCAGATGCAGCCAAATGTGGGGAGAGGAGAGTGGGGGTAGTGACAGAGGCAGCAAGGTCCTAAGTGGAGATACCAGAGACTGCAGATGCTGGAATCGGATGTAAAGATGGTGACAAGTGGAACCAAATACGGGCAAGATTGTGGGAAGATGGAACCTGTTGTTGTAGTGGAAAGGACACTCCGGAGGTTAAGCGTGTAAGTCATAGGCAGATGGAGGAGGGGAATGAAACTGGAGGGTGGGATGGTGGGGGGGGGGGGGGGGGGGGAGTTGGAAAAAGATGGATGAGAGAACCTGGATGCATTGGAAGAAATCAGCACAGGGATGATGTGGGTTATCCATGATAATATATTGCCTTCAATAATATGAGCCCTTAACTTGTGGAATGACCATTTACAGTATATCCACCTTTTAGAAACACAAATTTAGTAAGTCTTAAGAAGGGTCTTGACCTGAAACGTCACCTACTCTTTTTCTCCAAAGATCTACACAATTCAATATATCTACTTGTTTCCCTTTATCCATCCTGATAAATACATTAAAAAAAACAATTTCCTTTTCATAGAAGAATGTTGACTTTGATTAATTCTAATATGATTTTCTAAGGCTCCTGTTACTACTTCATAAAGTATAAGCCTGTTTTTATTCAAAATGACAGATGTTAGACTAAGTGGCCAAGAGTTCTCTGCTTTCTCCTTGCTTTCTTTCTGCATGGAAAATACTCCCACAGTGTGTGACTTTTTTTTTAATGCTACCGGGTGACTTTCTAGGTCACAGAAAAGATACCCAAATGGATATTAACCAGATGGGCTTTTACTAGCAGACCTGTAGTTTTGTGCTCATCATTTCTGATGCCACTATTATTTTGATGCCAGGTATATTTAATTAATAAATTAAAATTCCTACTGCCATGCATGAATTGTATCTCACAGCTCCATATCGTGAATCTAGCAATACTACTATTGCTAGTAGTCATACTGGGCTACTAATCATTGGTATTGTGAGAGACAATGAAAGAAATTTTACTGTAGTTAACATTATCTTGAAAACACAAGGAACTGCAGAAGGTCAATAGACAATAGACAATAGACAATAGGTGCAGGAGTAGGCCATTCAGCCCTTCGAGCCAGCAACGCCATTCAATGCGATCATGGCTGATCACTCTCAATCAGTACCCCGTTCCTGCCTTCTCCCCATACCCCCTCACTCTGCTATCCTTAAGAGCTCTATCCAGCTCTCTCTTGAAAGCATCCAACGAACTGGCCTCCACTGCCCTCTGAGGCAGAGAATTCCACACCTTCACCACTCTCTGACTGAAAAAGTTCTTCCTCATCTCCGTTCTAAATGGCCTACCCCTTATTCTTAAACTGTGGCTCCTTGTTCTGGACTCCCCCAACATTGGGAACATGTTTCCTGCCTCTAATGTGTCCAATCCCCTAATTATCTTATATGTTTCAATAAGATCCCCCCTCATCCTTCTAAATTCCAGTGTATACAAGCCCAATCGCTCCAGCCTTTCAATATACGACAGTCCCGCCATTCCGGGAATTAACCTAGTGAACCTACACTGCACGCTCTCCATAGCAAGAATATCCTTCCTCAAATTTGGAGACCAAAACTGCACACAGTACTCCAGGTGCGGTCTCACCAGGGCCCGGTACAACTGTAGAAGGACCTCTTTGCTCCTATACTCAACTCCTCTTGTTACGAAGGCCAACATTCCATTGGCTTTCTTCACTGCCTGCTGTACCTGCATGCTTCCTTTCATTGGTCATAAGGAATAGGAGTAGAATTAGGCGATTCAGCCCATCAAGTCTACTCCGTCATTGCTGATCTATCTTTCCCTCCCAACCCCATTCTCCAGCCTTCTCCCCTTAACCTCTGACACCTGTACTAATCAAGAATCTATCTATCTCTGCCTTAAAAATATCCACTGACGGCCTCCACAGCCTTCTGTGGCATAGAATTTCACAAATTTACTACCCTCTGACTAAATAAATTTCCCTTCATCTCCTTCCTAAAAGAATGGCCTTTAATTCTGAGGCTAAGACCTCTAGTTCTAGACTCTCCTACTAATGGAAACATCCTCTCTACATCCATTCTATCCAAGCCTTTCACTATTCTGTATGTTTCAATGAAGTCCCCCTTCATTCTTCTAAACTCCAACGAGTACAGGCCCAGTGCCGACAAACGCTCATCATACATTGGTATGAAGCTGGTTTACAAAAGAAAGACAGCGCTGGAGGCTCAGTGGGTCAGGGAGCATCTCTGGAGAACGTGGATTGGTGACATTTCGGGTCAAGGCCATTTCAATTCAAAAGAGAATTGTCACTCAATAACAGTTTTACAGCTTCATTATCTTACAAGCAACTGTGTGAGCAATACGTTACCTCTAAAACAGTCACTATTATGAAGGAAATGTTAGAATCTCTCAAATAAAGATATTCTACAAATATGAGTCATTATATTAAAAAACGGCTGTTTAGAATGGAATTTGACCCTTGAGAACCACCTAATTTTTTTTCTCATATTATAGGGATCTTTGTATCCACCTAAGGAGGGATACAAACCATAAAGTCAATTGCATCAATTGTAAGGTAGTTAGAGATTAGGTGTGCAATTGGGCCATGTGCCTGCTTTAAGGCTTAAGGTGTAATTGGACCATATTTGGACATAGGGGACGGATGGACTATCAAACCTGGGCTCTGGGCTATGCATTGGAAATGTAAGTGTCGGGCTACAATGTGAAAGAGTGGGAAGTATAGGGCAGTGAGATGAGGTGCAGTAAAATGCTAAGAGCTGTCCTAGATGCAAGAAGATACACAATGAAAGATATACTGTATGCTCGCTACCTTTTTAACCAAGACCACAACGGCCTCAACTATTCACTCTTGTGCATTTTGATGAATTCAGTTTTCTTTCTCATGGTGGTCACATGAAATAATAATTGAACATTTTGTGTTTTTAAGACTTGCAGCATCCATTAAACATTTTCATGTGTTCAACACAGTTCATTGCCAGCTAGTCTGTCTTCACGTTTTATTATGAAATCTTTCAACACAAAACATTTCACTGAAGATTGAACTATGCGTGAACAGCATGCAGCTTTACCTCCTGGTATTGATATCCTTTATTACTGCATTTTATCTCTCGGTACAGACAAATTGTGGCACATATTTGGTTCTGTTGATGCAGATTTCTCCTAAGCGCTGTTTATAGAATCTTGTGTATAAAGTGATGCCATATTTGGATACTTAACAACAGTCACTTTGGCCTTGAAGTGGCCTCATTCCATGCAAGTGGCTTTGAAGTAGCAAGCATACAAAGCAAAGCCCATAAAGATTTTAACTCTTTAGAGTCATTCACTCGTTAGTTCCCTTGACTACTGTCTGAATCTGACAGAAAGCACTACCATGTCAACAGGCAAGATTGAAAAGATAGAAGTGCCTTGAGGACTTACAGGCTTAGATCTAACGAAATTTAGCCAAGATGTTCGTACAAATGCAATGTCTTGGAAAAATTGACTTGCTTCTCAACAAGAGCGTTGGTTGGGAAACTGAAAGCATTTTCCAAACTTTTACTGTCAACCTGAACCTACAACATGGTAGCTGGGGACCACATACATAATTTGTATTGGAAGTTCATATTGAATGTGAGATAAATAAAAAACCTTTAAACATGCAAAGACTCCACCTGAAAAAGCCATCCATTCACATCTTCACAGATTCAAATCATGTCCATTCAAAATACCCCAGGATTTCTTTCCAGGTCTAAATGCAGTGTAATGGGTGTTTCTCAAAGGGAGAATTACAGCTTATAATCAAAAAGCCAAACGTTTAAAAGTATACAAGAACTTGGAGCGGCACAGCGGCACAGCAGTAGAGTCGCTGCCTTACAGCACCAGAGACCCAGGTTCGATCCTGACTAGGGGTGCTATTCATTCACAAAATGCTGGAGTAACTCAGCAGGTCAGGCAGCATCTCAGGAGAGAAGGAATGGGCGACGTTTCGTGCTGTCTGTACGGAGTTTGTACGTCCTCCCTGTGACCACGTGGGTTTTTTCCGGGGGCCCCAGTTTCCTCCCACACTACAAAGATGTACAGGTTTGTAAGTTAATTGGCTTCGGTAAAAGTGTAAATTGTCGCTAGGGTGTAGGATAATGCTAGTGTACAGAGTAATTACTGTTCGGCACATACGCGGTGGGCCAAAAGGCTTGTTTCCAAGCTGTATCTCTAAAGTCTATACCCATTTCAACATGAATGTAAATATCACATGAAAATCACAACCTTCCTGCCTATTCTTGTGACTTTGCAACTCCACTTCCACAAATCACTAACTCCATCACTCCAAGCTCCAAGTATGCATTGAAAACCTCAATGTAATCTCTGCCATCATAGAACAAAAATCATCAAACATAGGTAAGTACGAAAACTGACCCTTGGCCCAGAATGTCCATGCTGAACATGATGTCAAGATAAACTAATCTCATCTGCCTGCATATGATCCATGTCCTTCCTTTCCCTGCATATTCATGTGCCTATCTAAAAGCCTCGTAAACGCTACTACATTATCTGCCTCCACCATTATCCCTGGCAGCATGATCCAGGCAACTACCACACAAAATTTTTAAAAACTTGCCCTGCAGAACTTCTTTAAACGTTGCCCCTCACCTTAAGAGCACTCGAGTCTTCGATATTTCCACTTCGGGGAATCAGGTTCTGACTGTCTACCCTCTCTATTCCTCTCATAATTTTATATAGATCTATCAGTTCTCCCCTCCAACTCTGTTCCAGAGATAACAATCCAATCAATGTTGCTTTTGGCACATTGGCCTTCATCAGTCAGACTATTGAGTATATAAGTTGGGAGGTCATGTTGCAGTTGTATAAGACGTTGGTGAGACCTCATTTAGAATATTGTGTTCAGTTCTGGGCACCATGTAATAGGGAAGATATTGTCAGGCTTGAAAAGCTTCAGAGAAGATTTATGAGGATGTTGCCAGGACTAGAGGGTGTGAGCTATGGGGAGAGGTTGAGTAGGCTGGGTCTCTATTCCTTGGAGCGCAGGAGGATGAGGGGTGATCTTATAGAGGTGTACAAAATCTTGAGAGGAATAGATCGGGTAGATACACAGAGTCTCTTGCCCAGAGTAGGGGAATTGAGGACCAGAGGACATAGATTCAAGGTGAAGGGGAAAAGATTGAATAGGAGTCTGAGGGGTCACTTTTTCACACAAAGGGTGGTGGGTGTATGGAACAAGTTGCCAGATGAGGTAGTTGAGGCTGGGACTATCCCAACGTTTAAGAAACAGTTGGACAGGTGCATGGATAGGACAGGTTTGGAGGGATATGGACCAAGCACAGGTGGGACTAGTGTAGCTGGGACATGTTGGCCGGTGTGGGCAAGTTGGGCTGAAAGGCTTGTTTCCACCCTGTAACAGTCTATGACTCTATGTCTTTCCAACCACTCCTTGTAGCACACCACATGTTATCTTTATCACTCTATCTACTTGTATTGCCACTTTCAGTGAGCTACAGATGTAGACCCCAACATCCCTCTGTTCATCAATGAACAGTCTTGCCATTAATGAATAGTTCATCAATGCCATTAATTATACACTTTTCCCTACATTTATTATGCAAAGTGCAACACCTCACACTTGCTCCTGCAACTTAATTTCTCTCTGTTCTGACTTGATTACTTGTCTTTTGTTGCCATATCTCCTCCAGATGTTCCTCCCTTTCCCAACGTTTAACAATCAACCCAGGCCCCCCCCCCCTGATTCCACTTTGGCAGCGAGCAGCTCACAGGAATCGATATTTTACTGAAGGGCCCAGTCTATAACCAACAGTTTCTCTGCCTAAGAAAGACACAAAATGCTGGAGTAACTCAGCAGGTCCAGCAGCATCTTGGGCAGCTTGTAACTCAGTGGTATGGATGTTCTTTTCTTTCGTTTGTCAACTACAACAGTCAAAAGTGGCAATTGGTGCTTCAGGTACCGTAGTTGACGCTTTGCTGCAAATTTTGCTGGTTCCGTAGAGCTACCCAGGGTGGACAACGAGGACGTAAAGCAGCTCTCTGATTTCTCTAATTTCAAGTAACCCCTGCATTCCCGTCACGCACCAGTCTTCCTGCCAGTACCACTGTTTGCATCCATACATCCCTTCATTATCACATCTTCCACAGCCAACAATGGACCATTGTGGGCTCCACCTTTCTTTGGTCATCGACGCCGGCTCTGGTTTGTTCTGAACCATTTCATATGTCTGGTTTCCCTCTCCCATGACACTCAGTCTGAGGAAGGGTTTGGACCCTAAACACCACCCATTGCTTCTCTCCTGAGATACTGCCTGTCCCGCTAAGTTACAGGCATTTTGTGTCTATCATCAGTGTAAACCAGCATCTGCAGTTCCTTCCTACACAATTTCTCTGGCCTCCTCATTGAAGCAATTGATTCATTCTTCAGGTTCTCTGACTGCCCATTCTTGGATGTAACTTTGATTGATCTATTCTTAAGTATTACAGAACATTCTGTGCTACCTTTATCTGAAATTCAGTTGTGTGAACATTATCATTTGAATTCTGTGGCAGGAACATGAGTTCATTATGCACGAACATTGCCAAAGGTTATCTATATAAAATAACACTTTCAATACAAGTTGCTTTTTCTGGGGCATTATAATTGAACTAAACAGTAATTATTTGACCTCTGTAATTTATCATAACATAGAACATAGAAACATTAAAAAAATAGGTGCAGGAGTAGGCCATTCGGCCCTTCGAGCCAGCACCGACATTCAATAAGATCATGGCTGATCATCTGAAATCAGTGCCCCATCCTGCTTTTTCCCCATATCCCTTGATTCCTTTAGCCCTTAAAGCTAAATCTAACTCTCTCTTGAAAACATCCAGAGATTTCCACAGATTCACAAGGACATCTTGTTTTTTTATCCATTAACAATTGTTAAGAGAAAATATATGTTCAGAATGTCATCATAAATGAATTACTTTTTTGGAATACTTAAGATTTTTTTGTTCAAAATATGGCATGTAAAATGTTTGTCTCCAATGCACATAATTAATTTCCTTCGAATTATAATTCTTACATAGACATTATCTTGGATCAATCTTATGGAAAGTCTAATCCATGATAGACAACGCAATTTAAAACTACAGATCCTGTCAAATGCACGTCAACTGTGCTTTCAAACTGCTCTGGGAGACATTCCAATTTTACTGGTACATAAATGTAGGAATTCATTTTGATCCCAATTCATTGCCTTGGAAACTGTTCACTTGCCAATTTTGTGCACAGAAGTGAAGAAACAGACTCAGGTTGGTTCAGTGCACATTTATCTTTTTTTTCTACACTGGCTCTTCCAGTATTTCTCCATTAATTTTAGATCTCGATCTTTGAAATGTTGTAGCCATCCGACTCAGCCAGAACTGACAAAGTTTATGCCTATTGGCTTAACGTTCCTAATTCCATTTGATAAAGAAGTAGTTCAAAATTTCTTGTTTAACCACATACTTAATCTGCAATATTGTCGTCGAACAAAAACAAACCAAATTGCAATATCGAAAGATGTTGCATAACTATACATTGCTGGCAATTTCTTCACCATTGCTAAATTTGTGGGTTATATATTTTTAATTTGCAGATGCAATATAGCGGGTTGTAACTGATTGTATGCCACTGTGTTTATCAGCACAGACAGCATATGGGCCTAAAATATTTGGTTTTACTAGGGTAATCAGCAGCAGAAACCCATCACTGATGTTTTTTGGTCTAATGACCATCATTGAAGCCATCGGCTTTGAATCAGCCCAGGTAAGAATGTCGGTGGATCTTTAACAATAAAAACAAATACAGTGGCCTCAATCTGTCTTCCAAGTCAGTCTTATCACTTCTAAAACACGTGCAAATTTCTTGCTTCATTCAGATATTCTTTTTCAAAATCGGGTTTAGGATTAAAATTGATTACTGCTCGATGGTTTCAGGACATTTCCATCTTCTAACACTCCCACATAAACACTGGTGAACTGTAGTCCACACAAATCAACCAGATATAGATTTAGAACTTAAATGATGATTCAAATTTGTGTTAACCAAAGCAAGTAGATGAAGAAAATAACTGTGATGGTAATTATATTAATTGAGTTCTACCATCACCATCTACTGCTGAGCTTCCCATTTGATGACCTTCTTTCCATCTTTAAGTGCCCTCGTTCTAGATCTGGGTGCCTCCTATGGGGATTGTGCCTTCTCTGTTATCACCTTCCCTTCTAACTTTCTCCCTTTCTCTTTAACTGCAGCCAATGACAATGTTAGCAACATGATCTTCTGATCTCCTTGAATGGGTGCTAATTGGAGCAAAATTCAACCTATTTGGTTTAGTTTAGTTTAGTTTAAAGATATATCATGGAAGCAGGCCCTTTGGCCTACCAAGTCCACGTCGACCGACTCTAATTTTATGTTATCCCACTTTCTCATCCACTGCCTACACACCACTGGGTAATTTACAGAGGCCAATTAACCTACAAAAACACAAGTCCTTGGGATGTGGGAAGAAACTGGAGGACCAGGAGGAAACCCAAGTGGTCACAAGGAGAACGGGCAAACTCCACATCGACAGCATCTGAGGTCAGAATCAAATCCAGGTCTCTGGTGCTGTGACGTAGCGGCTCTACCAGGTGTATTAGGTGTGCTTAAGGCTTATGACTTCAGGCACAGGTTTTGATCCCAGCATCCAACTCCATACTACCTTAAACTCTAGCTCAAGTTCTAGACTATCATATCAAATCAGAAGATGACAAAACTTGGGCCTTTGACTTAACATCACTGTAGTTGTCAAACTTCTATTAGGGTGGGAGATTTTATATTTACATCAGAACTTTCCTTTGTACTCAGGATGCAATGCTGGGAATGAAAGAGCAAAGAACCTTCTCTAAAATGGCCATTGCACACTGTGTTCTTATTAATCAAACACCTATGATATAATGCCCTCTCGTTCATCAAGTCTACTTGAACTGAATTTGGCAAAATGGTAAACTAATTAGCTGATACGTTTTCATAGTTTGATCTTTTTTATTTTCTAGTTTCATTGTTAAAATATTTTACTATAAATGTAAAGCTCTATAATAGATCAGCACTCTTAGCTGCAGTGCCAAGCGGGTTTCCAGAGTATACACTTCTAAAAGGAGAGGGAAGCAGTCAAGGAGGAAACAAAAGTGAAGTGACAAAGTGTAAAGAGGGCAAGTGAAGGGAGAAAGATCTGGGAGGGGGGAGGGGCAATATTATAGGAGCTGCAAATGCGGAGAAGCACAGAAGTCGGATAAATGAGGTATAGTCATAACATCCTTCTTCAGACTCTTACTTAGCTACAGTATTTAGCAAGGCGGTTTTATTTTGACAGCATTCGGACCTCAAAACCCGCAACTTGCTCTACCTGGAACCACTCTACCACAAGGGAATCTCACCGCCACTACTTTGCTCTTGAAGTCACACACTTGGGGATATTTTGTTGGTCCTTCATCATCACTGGGACGTCCAGGAAGTCCTTACCCCTACATGGCAATGGTAGGATTTGTAACATACAGCTGGCTGAAGCTGTTTAAGGTGGGCGATCACTCACACCTTCTAAAGGGCAACTAGAGGTAGGTAATTAATGCTGGCTTTGCCAAATACACTTATATCCCATAAATAAACTAAAACAAAACACCCTAAAAGGAATGTCTGAATTTTTGTTATGGAAGCAGTAAACCAGAATCGAATCCAAAACTTTCAGCTTGGAATGTAACATTCACAAGGTACTTACATGTGGTGACTAGACCAGTTTTTTGCTGTGTCCAATGATTTTTAACTTATCCATAAATAAAGTTGCTGTGGAACTGCTATTCTCACAAGTAGTCTAGTTCTTGCATGTAGGGGACACCTACTGTGTGGGTAGATGTGAATTTGCAAATTGCGATATCGTTATTTGCAAAACTCCGAAAAACAAGATCTTCAGTGCATTTAAATATACTAATTGACGATTTTTTTTTTGCAGGTATATCCAATGTAAGACATGTCTTTCAGAAAAAGACTCATTTTTTCAAATGAATTAGAAAAACTGAATGCTTGAATTTTTTTTTAAATAAATAAACTGCCGGAGTAAGTGGGTCAGGCAGCATCCCCAGAAAACATGGCTGGGTGATATTTTGGGGTGGGAGCCTTCTTCAGGTGGGTCCCGAGCTGAAACGCCACTTATCCATTATCTCCAGAGATGCTGCTGACCTGCAATTGGGAGGTGGGAAAGTTTTCTTTGGAATTCTGTTTACATTTGATGAGAAGCTACACTCTTCTTTTCTCTTTAGACCTGATGTGGTTGATAAGTCTGAACTTTTTCGTAGAGATACAGCATGGAAACAGGCCCTTCGACCCACCGAGTCCTTGCCAACCAGCAATCACCAATACACTAATTCTATCCTACACACTAGGGATAATTTACAGAAAGCAATTAACCTACAATTCTGCTCGTCTTTGGGATGTGGAAGGAAACTGGAAAACCCGGAGAAAATCTACGCATTCCTAGGGAAAACGTACAATCTCCGTACAGACAGCTTGTGCCAATGAAATGTAACTGGTACTCAGGGCCGTCTTAACGCATGGGCCTGATGGGCACTTGCCCGGGGCCCCACGAGCTTATATGTTTAATTTTATCGACCATTTACATTTTTATTCCTGTGAGTAGTTGTCGTAGGGGCCCCAGTACACTGCTTTGCCCGGGGCCCATAATGCTGTAAAGACGGCCCTGCTGGTACTAATCATCCCACAACAGCTTTGTATCTACTGCAGGCTGATATAAATACGATCTGGTTCTAAATAGTTGTGTGCGAGATGGAATTTTAGAATGTCTACTGGCACACATTTTAATCTTTGGTACGGCTGATGCATTTTAGAGCTGGAAGGAAATATCAACTCAGTATCTGGAACTTCCACCATTCAAAGAACAGCTTCTGGGTCCAAATTCAAGGACCTTGCAACAGTGGCCAAGATAATGAAAGGTAACATCAGTTTGAAGAAAGGTGTTGACTTGAAATGTCACCTATCCATGTTCTCCTGACTAGCAGCCTGACTAGCTGAGGTACTCAAGTCCTTTGTGTCTTTTTGAGGATTAACCAGCATCTGCAGTTCTTTGTTTCTACCTAATGGAAAGCATTCGTACCAGTATACATCCTCTGGTGGTCTTATAGTTCATTTCTTTTTACATGTCATATGTTTTCTCTCTCACTATCTGGACTCTCCCAACATTGGGAACATTTTTCCTGCATCTATTCTGTCCAATCCCTTAAGAATTTTATATGTTTCTATAAGATCCCCTCTCATCCTTCTAAAATCCAGTGAATATAAGCCCTGTCGAGTCATTCTTTCATCATATGTCAATCCGCCATCCTGGGAATTAACCTGGTGAACCTACGCTGCACTCCCTCAATAGCAAGAAGGTCGTTCCTCAAATTAGGAGACCAAAACTGCACACGTGGCTCGATGGGTCAGAGGCCCTATTTCCATGCAATATCTTTCTATGACTCCTCATTTCACACTCCCTTCCACATGAGGCCGCAGAAACTGCTTAATGCCTGACTGCTTAACAAAAGCTCAGAGAGTGAGCAACTCTCCTACAATCTATACATGGTATCAATGATACCCATTCTGTCCATTTAACCTTTCTAAATATCTAACTATATTTACTTGGACTTTACTGGACTTTATGTTGCACTAAATGTTATTCTCTTTATCATGTATCTATACACTGTGTATGGATTGACGATGGTAATCATGTATAGTCTTTCCGCTGACTGGTTAGCAGGCAACACAGGATTTTCACTGTAGCTCAGTACATGTGACAATAAACTAAACTATAATTATCCAAGGAAGTCTAGGTCACACAAGCGATAACCACTCAAATCACTCTTCATGGTGAATTAACACATCGGAGAATGTGCTGAAATAGCTCAAGCCAACAGTTCCCAGAGGTTGCAGCTCAGATTGATGTATCTTGTGGGACCATCCTAACTATTTCTGCATCAATAAGGATTCTTACAACTGGAAGAAACAGCTGGAGCCATCTCCTGCCAGGCTTTCCCTATGGTGGCTTGGGTTTGGCCCATTACAAGAGCGCATGTCAAATTTTTGCAATTATATCTCATTGTAAACCACTCTAACGTGAATTTGAGTATCTGTTCTGGCCAATTTCACAATCTTTTCCATGAGGTAAAAATGCAATGATGGCTTAGTACACCAGAAAAAAGTGTGAAATATAATTTCTAAGCTCTTTATTTTGTTTGCATGTCAACATTATTTCAACAGACTTTTTTAAACCAGGACAGAAGTGAAGTAACACTTCCTGCTATTGAGTGTGATTTTGAAATCTGTATCTGGTTAATAACTTGGCAGAGAGATAGAAGTGAGGTAACTGCTCTGTTAACGATTTTACGTACAAAAGCGAACAGTCTGTACAAATTGGTTTCACAGTTCTATTATGCAATAAACCTCTTCTCTTCCCTTCTGAGGAATTCACTTCTGTTAAATTCCCACAACAATATGTTTGTCATTTAGCAATTGAAGATTCTGAACTGCTTTTTGTTGCACTTTACATGTTACATGTCCAAGTTACTACCAGTACGACACATTAATCTGTACTAAGATTTTAGTGGATGATTAGGTCAATTATATCATGTAGACCGTTATCTGTGTACAAATGGCTATGGTTTACTGATTGAGTGATGGAGTGGGTGAGCTTTCCAGTGTGCAGAATATTCTCTGGGTAAATTCACTATACAACATGTATAGGATAGGTTTAGAAGGAGAAAGGCCATACGCAGGCAGGAGAGACTAGTGCAGGTGGGGCATGTTGGTTGATGTGGGCAAGTTGGGACGAAGGGCATGTTTCCATGCTCTATGACTATGACTGATAGAATCATTGCAGGATGTCTAAATACTCATTGTTGTGAGGGCAGGAGAAATCTATGCTCTCAACATTATCTCAATGATAAAGGAGGTCTTTTTGACTTTCTAAGGAAGGATAAAATATTGAATAGCCTACTTTCATGAACACTTATAACACTATGTAACCCACTTGGTGCCTCCAATTGAGGATGAATTTCCTGGCATTGTTTTCAATGACCAAATGCGGATAATTGAAATGATTCATGATTCACTCACTTCATTAAATTAGGAATTCTGATCACCTTCTGGTACTGATTATTCTGAAGGTCAAAAATATTTAGATTGTGTTCCTATGACTACTTAACACATCAACAACAGCGAATAGTTGGACTGTTAACCAAAATTGATGCACTGAAATTCCATTGTAGGCCTGGCAGAGGAACCTGGTAGTTAACTTAATCTAGACAATTGATCCTGGGCCACAAGCTGAAATCTCACCATGATTGATGGGGAATTGTAACACGAGTAACACAAATAAATCAGGAATTAAATTCTGCAATCAGAAATGATGACCACAAAACCACTGCATATTGTAAGAAAGCGTCTGGTTCACAAACATCCTTACATTGTGAAGTTACATCAGATCAGCCACAAGCTTATTAAATGGCAGAGAAACCTCAAGCGGTTGGGGGATCTACTCCTGCTCCTTTAGTTTTTGTTTAGTTTAGAGATACAATGTGGAAACAGGCCCTTCGGCCCACCGAGTCTGCACCAACCAGCCATCTCCGCACGTTAAGACTACGCTACAACGCACAAGGGACAATTTTACATTATACATTTACACCAAGCCAATGAACCTACAAACTTCTGTGTCTTCGGAGTGTGGGTGGAAACTGAAGATCTTGGAGAAAACCCACGCAGGTTACAGGGAGAATGTACAAACTCTGTACTGACATCACCCGTCAGGATCGAACCCGGGTCTCTGGCACTGTAAGGCAGGAGCTCTACCACTACACCACCGTTACTTGATCTTTATAATCAGGGGGTAAAATCAGTTATCCTTACCGATATACTTTCCAGACATACACCAATGTGTTTTCCTTTAACTGCCATATGAAATGGCTTTGCAAGAGAAATAATTCAAGTTATAATTAGGAATTAATAATAAATGCTAGACTAGCGAGCCACATCCTCGTCCTTTGGCAATGTCAGCGTTCATCCATATATTAACACAGCAATTTTTTTCTTTCCAAACTAAGAAGCCAACTCAAAGCTTTTACAGAAGCCAAACCCCTTGCCAAAATTTGGGGGATTAGCCAACCACAAACTATCTTTGTCTCCAGATATTTGTCTTTATATACTAACCTTCTCCCACTCTCCTCAGAAATAGGAGGTTGCATTGAAATGGCAAGGACGGATGAAGCATCTCATCAAATATTAATTACTTATTTTTAAAGCAAAATCAGGTCAACACCAAAGATAGACACAAAATGTTGTAGTAACTCAGCGTGTCAGGCATTCCTTCTCCAAATGGGGAAGGAATTGCAGCCCAAGGTTTGGAGAGAAATGGGACAAACTCAGGCAAATGGACATCTCGTGTAGGAAGGAACTGTGGATGCTAATTTACACTGAGGATAGACACAAAATGCTGGAGTAACTCAGCAGGTCAAGCAGCATCTCTGAAGAAAAGGAATAGATAATGTTTCGGGTCAAGACCCTTCTTCAGACTCCTATTCCTTTTCTCCAGAGATGCTGCCTGACCCGCTGAGTTACTCCAGCATTTTGTGTTTATCAAATGAACATCTTGGTTAGCATGAACGAGTTGGGCCAAAATTACTGTGTCGATGCTGATGAAGCTACCTGTCCCTCAGATAGATGCTGTTGGTGTTGTTGTGAATATGTGCAGACTTGATACAAGAGGAAAGGTTGCACATCAATGAACGTTGCACAATTGCTTGGATGATGTGACTCTCATGCCCTGACCAGCTGGCTGGGTAGACGGACCACAGGATATGATTGCAAGGCTTATATCAGCGCTGAACCTATGAGGGTGCAGCATCAAGACAGAGTTAGATAGAGCTCTTAATGATAGCGGAGTCAAGGGATACGGGGAGAAGGCAGGAACGGGGTACTGATTGTGGATGATCACGGTGAATGGTGGTGTTGGCTCGAAGGGCCGAATGGCCTACTCCTGCACCTATTGTCTATTGTCTATTATCATTGTTCGGATACATATTCTCATTGATTGAGATCAGGAATTGTGATGTTCAAGTTCCTGCTATTTCCCAAACTAGTTCAAGAACTCATCTGACACAGTTTTCCAAAACTTTATTGAGAAATTAAGGGGGGGGGGGGCACGGTGGCACAGCGGTAGAGTTGCTGCTTTATAGCGCCACAGACCAGGGTTCGATCCTGACTATGGGTGCTGTCTGTACAGAGTTTATACTTTCACCCCGGGAACGCATGGGTTTTCCCCGGGTGCTCCGGTTTCCTCCCACACTCCAAAAACATACAGGTTAATTGTCACTCATGTGTAGGATAGTGCCAGTGTATGGGGATCGCTGGTTGGCGTGGACCCAGTGGGCCAATGGGCCGGTTTTCCGCACTGTAATCTCGGAACTAAACTAAATTTGAAAAATAGAAATTGCATCGTTGACATATCGAAGAGGGTTAGTGGGCTTCTTTCCAGGAACAGTTTCGACTTTAGATTAATTACATCTGGAATGCCTGGCAAGAGAGTGAAGGCTTCTTTTAAAAGGGAATTTGAAAGAAACAAGAGTCAAGACCCACAGAGCAAGAGCAAGTGAGTGGAACTGCCTGCATTGCTCTTGCAGAGTGCTGGCAATGACTGAGTGGATTGAAAGGACTCCCCCTGTTCTGTCAAAACTCTGTGATTCTATTCCAAGATTTGATTTGCTCTCATCAAAATATAACAGAAACGAATGCAGTTTGCATAAATTAAAAAGCATCAAAATGTGTTAATGCTTCAGAAACAAAGAAAATAAGAGAATGACATTATGAATATATCTTATAGTAGTCGGCTTCAAATGAAAATCCTTTAATTCAATGACTCAAATCAAAGTGTCTGATATTTTGCATTTATTTAGCTTGACTTGCTACTTTGAGTATGACTCAGGAAGCCATATTGCAGTTTTATAGGTCTTTGGTTAGACCACGTTTGGAGTGTTGTCTGCAGTCCTGGTCGCCCCATTATAGGAAAGGTGGGCAGGCTTTGGAGAAGGTGCAGAAGAGGATTAAAAATGCTGCCTAGATTAAAGGATATTAGCTGGGAGAGATTCAACAGATTTGGATTGTTTTCTCTGGAACTCTGGAGAATAAGGGGAAATCTCCTAGAAATATATGAGGTAGACTGTTGGAATATTTTCCCCAGGGTGGAAATGTCAAAGACTGGTGGACATAGCTTTAACGTGAGGGATAAAGTTTAGAGGAGATGTACAGGGCATACTGTTTGGGTGGGTGCCTGGAACCCACTGCCAGGAGTGCGAGTAGAGGCTGATATGATAGGCTCATTTAAGACTTTGTGACAGGCACATGTATATTCAAGGAATGGTGGGATATGGATCATGTGCAGGCAGATTAAATTACTTTAACTTGGCATCATGTTTGGCATGGACACTGTGTGCCAAAGAGCATGTTCCTGTACTGTACTGTTCTATGTTCTATGTTCTGTTATTCAAATTACTGGAATGATTAAAAAGTTTTAATGCAAAACCAACTTTGAAATTATAAGAATACAGCACAGTACTAGAAGCAAATATTCTGGCTAGATTTGTGTAAACATTGCTACATATTTGGCACAGACTTAAAATGGTTATCTTACTCCACATAAAGGTGGAACGTGGAGAAGTTGTCAAGATCTGACCTGGTCTAAATTCCTGCTTGGTGATACATAGAAAAAGGGGAATCATTACCAGCAACGTCATCTACATGTCTATTTGTTTTTGCTTCCTTACCTGAAGGAGCTGAGTTTGATTTTTTTAAATATTGGGATCTTTGTGACATCCCACCCAAATCTTCATCAAATGATCCTACAGTGTGAGTATATAATGGGCTTCCTAAAACCTCAATTTCAAACAAGTTTCCAGTAATCCTTTTCACATAAAAGTACCCTTGTAGCGACCATAGAGAATGGTCCAGGTCGTCGAACCCTCGGATTGGCCAGCGAGGTCACGTGGGAACGCGACCATGGGGATTGGTCCAGGGAGCGACATCGCTGATTGGCCAGCGATGTCATGTGCGCGTTTGGCGCCCGTTTTAGTCAGTTCGGCGAAGTCTTCAAGGAAGACAGTAAGTTTGTATTGGTTGTCCTGTACCTTGTTGTTTAACTCTGTATTCGTGTATTGCGGCTGCAATAAACTTCGTCTACAACCAACAAGTTTCGGACTCGCCATATTGGTAACCCCGACGTGATCTGGACGATCACCGACTGAGCAGGAACCCGACGCCTCGTTGACGATGACCGAGCAGGGCACACCGGAGTCAAGCGCGGCAGGCGTTCATCTTCCGTTATTTTGGACGTACGCACCGCAAGCTTGGTTTATCCACGCCGAGGCTCAATTCCATATACAGAAGGTGTCGGACGAGTCCACGAAGTACTTCTACCTCGTCAGCGCTCTATCGCTGGACACAACCAAGCACCTGATGCGGTTCATCGTAAATTCACCTGCGGAAGACAAGTACGAGGCCATGAAGAAGGTATTACTGCGAACCTTCGGGTTGAATAAGCATGGTGGTGCGGCAAAACTTCTGCACCTACCGGATCTTGGAGACCAACTGCCTTCCGTCCTCATGGCCGAAATGATGATGCTAGCCGGTGAGCATACGGATTGCCCGATGTTCGAACAGGCATTCCGCGAGAAACTTCCCGAGGATGTCCGACTGCTGCTTACGGATTGTTCTTTTAAGGACCCCGAAGCATATGCAGCGAAAGCGGACACGCTCATAGCGGCAAAAAACAAGGCAAGTGGTTCAATCAACAAAGTCTCGACATCGGTGACCACGCCACAGCGACGGCAAGATGGCGCCACGTCTCCCGCCAATTCTCCGAAAGCCCGCCAAAAAGATCCGCACAAGCGCGGCTGGTGCTATTATCACCTACGATGGGGTAACGAATCCCGCAACTGTCGTTTGCCTTGTACCTTCGCGGGAAATGCCTCGGCCGATCGTACATAGGGGCAGTTACGATTGGCCAGAACCGGCGCCTCTATGTCCATGATCGATTCACGGACACAGAATTTTTGGTAGACACGGGAGCCATCGTCAGCATAGTGCCGCCGACCGACCTCGAAACCAGATCGGGTAAGACAGGTCCCACCCTCATCGCGGTTAATGGCAGCCCAATTCGCACTTTCGGTATACGGAAGATGTCCCTTGTGTTAGGCCTCCGCACGTACGAATGGCCATTCATCATAGCCGACGTCAAACAAGCGATCCTGGGCGCAGATTTTCTCTGGGCTTTTTCACTGGTTCCTGATGTCCGCGGTAACGACCTCCGACCCTCCGCCGAAGATGAGCACGTCGCTCCGACAATCGCCTCCTCGCCCAGCCCTACTGTCCAGGCCGTCGTCGCGGCCCCCGACTCGTATGCTGCGATTCTGGCAGAGTTCCCAGAGCTGCTCGTCCAACGTTTTGACGCACCTTCGGCTAAGCACGGTGTGGTCCATCACATCCGCACCGAAGGCCCTCCCGTTTTCGCTCGGGCCAGGAGACTACCGCCAGACAAACTGGTGGTGGCAAGGGCGGAGTTCAGGAAGATGGAGGAAATGGGAATTGTCCGTCAGTCTGACAGCCCGTGGGCCTCGCCGTTACACATGGTCTCCAAGGCATCTGGGGGGTGGAGGCCATGTGGCGATTATCGGCGTCTCAATGCTGTCACCACGGCTGATCGCTACCCCATACCGCACCTACAGCACTTTTCATCTGGGCTGGAAGGAGCGGTGGTGTTTTCCAAAATCGATTTGGTGCGAGGATACCATCAGATTCCGGTGCGACCGGAGGACATACAAAAAACTGCAACTATTACTCCGTTCGGGTTGTTTGAATGGTTGCATATGCCTTTCGGTTTAAAGAACGCGGCACAGGCTTTCCAGCGACTGATGGACCGCGTGGGCCGGGGTTTACCCTTTTTGTTTATTTATTTAGACGACATCCTGGTAGCCAGCCCCTCAGTGCAGGAACACCAGGCCCATTTGCGGACCGTGTTCCAGCGGCTCCAAGACCACGGGCTCATTATCCAACCCTCCAAATGTCAATTCGGCCTGCCTGCCCTCGATTTTCTAGGGCACAGAATTACTCCTGCCGGCGCCGCCCCTTTGCCCGAGAAGGTGGAAGCTATCCGGGCTTTTCCCAGGCCCACCACAGTAAAAGGGCTGCAGGAGTTCGTAGGCATGGTTAATTTCTACCATAGATTCGTTCCGGCAGCGGCGCGAGTCCTGCGCCCGCTTTTCCAATGCCTTGCAGGGAATCCGGTAGAGTTGTTGTGGTCCCCGACTGCAGAGTCGGCTTTTACGGCAGCTAAGGCAGCCTTGGCAGACGCCACCATGTTGGTCCATCCGAGCCCCTCCGCCCCCACGGCCCTGACGGTTGACGCCTCTGACGTGGCGGTGGGTGGGGTTCTGGAGCAGCAGGTCGGTGGCCGTTGGCAGCCTTTAGCGTTTTTCAGCCGGCAACTAAATTCGGCCGAGCTGAAATATAGCGCATTTGACCGAGAGCTTCTAGCTCTCTATTTAGCTGTCCGTCATTTCAGGTATTTCCTCGAGGGCCGCCCATTCGTGGCATTTACGGACCACAAGCCATTAACATTTGCTTTTTTGAAATTGTCTGACCCATGGTCGGCCCGCCAGCAGCGGCACCTGACTGCTATCTCCGAATTTACCACAGATGTCCGTCATATCGCGGGTAAGCTTAATGCCGTTGCTGACGCCCTGTCTAGACCTGCTTTTCCCCCTATTTCGGCGGTGGACTGCGAAGTGGATCCCCAGGAGCTTGCGGAGGCACAGCTCCTAGCGGATACCGTTTCGGTTTACCAGTCCACCACTTCGGGATTGAAGTTGGCCCAGGTAGCTTGTGGGTCGGAGGGCACGAAAGTCTGGTGCGATGTTTCTCTTCCTCGTCCCAGGCCGGTAGTACCGCCCTCCCTTCAGCGCCGGGTTTTCGATGCCATTCATGGGCTGGCGCACCCGTCCATCCGCTCCACCTCTGCCTTGGTAGCAGCGAAGTTTGTCTGGCATGGCCTGCGGAAACAGGTAGCGGGGTGGGCACGTTCCTGCGTGCCCTGTCAGACCGCTAAAGTCCAGCGCCACGTCCAGCCCCCCGTACAGGATTTCGAGGTCCCGGCTTTTCGTTTTTTCCACATCCACGTGGATTTGGTCGGGCCTTTGCCTTCCTCCCGGGGCTACACCCACCTCCTCACGGTGGTGGATCGGTTCACCCGGTGGCCAGAGGCTTTCCCATTGTTTGATATCTCGTCAGCGTCTTGTGCTAGGACTTTGGCCCTTCATTGGGTAGCTCGTTTCGGGGTCCCGGCAGTTATTACAACTGACAGAGGACCACAGTTCACTTCGTCCCTCTGGGCCGCGCTGGCGGAACTGTACGGGTCCAAGTTACAACCCACAACTGCATATCACCCCCAGGCAAATGGACTCGTAGAAAGGTTCCACCGCCAACTTAAGGCGTCCCTTAGTGCAAGGCTTGAAGGCCCGGACTGGGTAGACCAACTCCCTTGGGTTCTTTTAGGCATCCGGACTGCTCCTAAGCCAGATCTCGGTGCGTCGTCCGCAGAGCTAGTATATGGCTCGACACTTCGAGTACCCGGAGATCTGTTTCCGGACCCTTCAGACCTGCTCCCTACAGTCCCATCAGCGTTAGCATCTCTCCGGGAACGGGTGGGCTCCCTGGCTCCAGTTCCGACTTCACGTCATGGGTGTCCCATGGTACATGAACCGTCTTCCCTGAAGGACTGTGAGTTTGTTTTTCTGCGTAAAGATGCCCATCGCGCCCCGTTGCAGAGGGTCTATCAAGGGCCGTTCCGGGTTTTACGTAAGGGGACGGCTACTTTCACCTTAGACATGGGCGGCAAGAGTGAACTCGTCTCGGTGTCTCGGCTCAAACCGGCCCATTTGGACCCGGATCAACCAGTCCTGGTCGGTCAAACCCCTAGGAGAGGCCGACCTCCGTTAGTTCCACCCAGTCCGGAAACCCCTGTTCCGGCAGTTCCTCCAGGACCCCCCGTTCCGGCAGTTCCTCCAGGACCCCCCGTTTCGGCAGTTCCTCCAGGACCCCCCGTGCCGGTAGTTCCTCCAGAACCTCTCGTTCCGGCCGTTCCACCAAGTCCGGAACCTCCGGCTCCTGTGGTTCCGGCTGTCCCTCGCCGTACTCGTTATGGTCGCGAAATCCGGCTCCCTGCTAGGTTCCGCACCTCGGGTTCTGGGGGGGGTCATGTAGCGACCGTAGAGAATGGTCCAGGTCGTCGAACCCTCGGATTGGCCAGCGAGGTCACGTGGGAACGCGACCATGGGGATTGATCCAGGGAGCGACATCGCTGATTGGCCAGCGATGTCATGTGCGCGTTTGGCGCCCGTTTTAGTCAGTTCGGCGAAGTCTTCAAGGAAGACAGTAAGTTTGTATTGGTTGTCCTGTACCTTGTTGTTTAACTCTGTATTCGTGTATTGCGGCTGCAATAAACTTCGTCTACAACCAACAAGTTTCGGACTCGCCATACCCTTTTGTATACAAAACTGTGCATTGTGCACCATACATACAAATACAGTATGAAACATGAAGTCACTGTTTAATCTACATTCAATTAGTCTGTACAACAGTGGAAGCTGGAAAGAACCTATTTTTTTCTAAAGGCCTAGTAGTGTTTTAGGTGGAATTAGGGAACTGCAAATTCCGGTTTACCAAAATAGACACGAAGTGCTAGGGTAACTCAGCGGGACAGGCAACATCTCTGGAGAACATGGATAGATGACGTTTCGGGTCAGAACCCTCTTCAGACTGATAGCCTGATGTGTGAGTGGGGGGTGGGAGGGGGGGGGGGGGGTTGATAGGCAGATGGCGGACAAAGGCCAGTGATGAAAAGACAGAACGTGTGAGACAAAATAATTGACGAGTTGCGAATTGTGAAGCTAGAGGAAGAAATGTAGGTAGAAGGGGAAGGGGGAAGGGAGAAATAGGTGCGAGTCCTGGTGGGAAACAGGGGAGGAGGAAACGGGATTGCGAGGGGGGGGTGAGTCAACTAATTGTTAATTTTTATTCAAATTAATAATTCCCAATAATTTAAACTTTTCACGCCAATGTTAATATTTTTTAAGATTCTGAATAGTCAAATCTAATGGATATTACAAGTGCCTCAAAGGTTTTACAGCTGGCAAAGCTGAGAGTAGGCTTTGGGGATGGTTTCAGTGGTGGAATACCTCCTTGTGCCACCTCTGAGAAACTAAACTAATAAAACAAAACGAAATGCCACTGGAATGCTTGCTGTTTCACACCAGGGAAACCGAGCCACTACATCCAGTCCTGGTAACCTGTAGCTTGTGGGAGGTTGGATTGGACAGTAAGGGTTGGGGGGTGGGGGGGGGGGGGGGGGTGAAGGCGTTGTTGGGGGGGGTGGTGATGTGGAAGGGTGGCACTTCTTGGGAAGAGGAGGAGTTCGTACTCAATGTCGAGTACAAATGAATGCTGTTCTTAATAATCTAGACTCTATCAGGCCTGTCCTTTAATAAAACCAGCACCAATTTGTACTTGACATCAAGTATGAAATAATCACACAGGAAAGTTAGTCGGCTTTTCACGTACAAAAGGATTAAGAGACTTTTATTTATTTTTAGTATTTCCAAGGGATATTTACTGAAATAAAAGTTAATGCCTTGCATCTGTTTGGTTCAAGGGTTGATTGTAAATGTTAAAAAAAATTATTTGAACACCAAAATAGATCTTAGGCCAGAAACTATTTAAACATCCCTGCATGGACTTATAAGGCTGCACTTTGGAAAAATATGCAATCCGCATTTAATGGGCCCTGGAATAAGGCAGTAAATGGTTGTACATCACTTAACATTTAGTGCTAGAAATTTTTCTTTTACTATTTTGATGCTACTGAAGTCAAATACAGAATGTTTTTACATCCAAAATGGAAAGGAAATCCAAAGGAGTGACTTATTTTTATTATTTTCAATCGACAGCAATAAAAATATCAGCTGCTCAGTTTTAGCATTGTTACTTTTTTTTCTGAATAGTGGGGAATGTATTGCTAAGCTAAACTTTCAGCCCTAATAACATTAATTGGTTGACACAAGGAACTGTAGATACAAGTTTACAAAAAAACCCTAAAAATGCTGGAGTAACTCAGCAGGCCAGGCAGCATCTCTGGAGGATATGTATAGGTGATGTTTTGGGTTGGGACCCTTCTTCAGACAGGTTACGCTTCTTAATTTGAACTTGATCAGCAAGTCACTTTTCTTATTTTTTTACATTTTCTTCTTCATGGAACAATTGATATATTGGTTCATTTCCAACATTATGAAGAGAATTGTAGACAAATTCTGAACAGGGAGAGTAGTGTGTCTATCCAAGGGGAAAAAATGCTCAAATGTATAATTTAGTTTGTGATAATAAGGTACATAGTAAATAAAAATTGAATAAGGCAAAGTTAACTTGGATTTATGAATGGAACATCGTGTTTGACAAATTCATCAGTGTTTTGGAGGTTGTAAGCAGGATAAATAAGGATGCCCTACCATTCTTAGGTCAAAGAAGCCTCAAACTGGTGGGGCATCTCAGAGATTGGTATTTTGTCTCCAACAGTTCACAATCTATGAGGGAACCAAGTGTAATTTACCCAGGCCCATTAGCAACATAAAGTTGCAGAATGAAGTACGCTTTGAGGAGGCTGTAGACAAGTTTCAGTGTGATATACACAGGCTAAATGAACAGGCACCCAGCTGTTATCAGACAACCGAATCATCCAATTACCAACAGGAGAGCTGTCCAGATCTACTATCTACCTCATTGGAGACTCTTGGACTATCTTTAGTCAGACATTACTGGGCCTCATCTTACACGAATCATTATTCCATTTATCCTGTATCTGTACACAGTGGACAGCTTGATTGTAACCATGTATAGACTTTCCGCTGACTGGTTAGCATGCAACAAAAAAAGCTTTTCACTACACATGACAATGATAAAGTAAAGTAAACTAAACTAACCTAAACTAAATGGCAAATACATTATGTGCAAAAATGTGCAGCGTTTCACTTTATGGAACAAATATAAACCCAGAATAGTTTATAAATGATGGGAGATGAAAAGATGTTGGTATACAGAGAAACCTGGTTGTGGTAACACAAGGAACTGCAAATATTGGTTAATGAAAAAAACAACATAATACTTGGCTGTGCATTGTGCTGAGCTATTTTGCAACAGATTTGAGTTCAAGGATAGTGATTTTTTAACTGAATTTATTCAGGGCCCTGGCAAGACTGCTCCTGGACTGTTGTCTTTTTAGTTTAGAGATACAGCATGGAAACATGCCCTCCGCTATTCCCCCTCCCTCCCCCTCCCCCCCCCCCCCCCCCCCGAAGTTCAGAAGAATGGAAAATTACTTAATTGAAGCATACAACATTTTTATTATGCACAACAGTCTGGATGCATGGATAATGTTTCCCTTAGTTAGCGCATCTACAACCAGAGCTTGTAATCTCAAAATAAGGGATCAGCATTCAGAATTTATATGAGAAGGAATTTCTTCACCTGGGTTGTGAGGGCTCAATCATTGGGTATATTCAAAGTGGCTCAATGGATTTTTGGATAATAAGGGACTCAAAGGTTACAGATTTATTGGTAGAAGATTAGCATTACATTATTGAATGGTGAACCTGAGGAACCTGAAAGTCATCCTCGGATTCCATTTCTTATGTAGCCAGTTCTAGCTCAAAGGCACAACCATCAATTTTACTTGCCTAATGGGCAGCACAGTGGCACAGTGGTAGAGTTGCTGCCTTACAGCGCCAGAGACCTGGGTTCGATCCTGACTACGGGTGCTGTTTGTACAAAGTTGATAAGTTCTCCCTGTGACCACATGGGTTTTCTCCAGATGCTCTATTTGCCTCCCATACTCCCAAGGGTGTACAGGTTTGAAGGTTAATTGGCTTCTGTTAATTGTAAATTGCCCCTAGTGTGTAGGATAGTGTTAGTGCACAGGTGATCTTGGTCGGCACAGACTCCGTGTGCCAAAGGGCCTGTTTCCATGCTGTATCTCTCTAATCTCTAAACTCTCTAGACAAATGCAACAAAATCTCTTCAGCCTTCCCACAGTCAGTCAGAAATGCCATCGGCAGAAAATGGTGAAGCTGCTAAGAAAGAGACTAGTTTAATATCTCCATGTGTCATGTGGTGAGCATTCAAAAGACAGGAATAAAGCTTTTGGAGACATCTGTATCAGATGGATTCTTCCACTGAGTTCCACCACAGATTTCCATTATTTGAGAATCAGTCTCTAAGCTGGAAATATTATATAGTGGTTTTAGAGATCAAAGTTCAAATTCAAGTTCAAAAACACTTTATTTGTTCAGGTGGGGCAATTTACAAAGGCACATAGAATAGTACAAAAACTATTGGGGGGTGAGCAGTGGGACAGGGGTGGTTGGGAGTTGAGGAGCTGAACAGCCTTGGGTACAAAGGTTGCCCTTCTCCTCTGTGTCCTACAGCCTGGGCAGCGAAGCCGGCGTCCTGAAGGGAGCCACTCAAACGCAGAGAACAGGACGTGTGAGGGGTCCTGTAAAATCCTGCCAGCTGACCTTAGCATCTGCTGGTCGCATAGGGTGGAGAGGGCTCTGACAGGGAGTCCAATAATTTTGGAACAGACTTTGGCTGTGCTCTGCAGGCGGTTTCTGTTCTGAAGGCTGATGGAGTGGAACCAGCAGGTGAAGGAGAACATGATGCCAACAACGCTGCTGGCATTTCCTGAGGATACCCTCTGTGTTGGAGGCAAATTTCAGCAGGTTGTCGAAGACTGTGCCCAGGTACTTGCATTCCTCAACAATCTCCACAGGCTTCCCGTGGATAGTGGTGATGACTGCCGCAGCCAGTTCCCTCTGCTTGTTGGAGAAGGTCACTACCATCTCCTTGGTCTTGTATGCATTTAGTTCAAGACAGGAGTTGTCGCACCACTCCACAAACTCATGAAGAGCTGAGCTGTGGTGCCGTGAGGGTCCTGAGAGCAGAGATAGGAGAACTGTGTCATCAGCGTACATGACCAAATGACAGTTTGGCTGGGTGGACCTGCAGTCATCAGAGATGGGTGGGATATAAGGTTTAAGTGGAAAACACTAGGATAAAATGCCAATATTTAATGGTCATAAACCAGGCGAGCTCAAAGTGAATGAGCCTTGCAGGGTTGGTTCCAGGGGCATTTCTGAACAAAGCCTTTGTTTTGAGATTGACAATTATTTGGGTGAGCAGAACACCAAAAGTATCGCTTACAATTTTTAGATCTTTCACTCAACAAGCAGAAGACATTTATTTCTCGCCTTTAAAATATATTATGTGGCATCTGCACATCAACAGTCTGTCTTGGTAATATTAGACGATAATCTAACCAGTTACAGAAGAGATCAAATTATAGAAAACATTTTCTTTACGCTCATTTTTACTCTGCACAGTCTCAGAATAGAAAGAGTGAAAATGGTGCTCATGTAACAAATGGCTCCAGCTACTTAAATTCGATACCACATTAAAGTCAAATATCTACACTGTTTTATGTCTGGGCTTTTGACACATAGGAGGCCTTAGCTTTGGATCTGAATGAAATTATTTCCACAGAGAATCAAAAAAAGAAAATGGATTTCAAATGATTGAAAGGCAACATGAATCCACCCACCATCTGTTAGCTCAGGAGCAGAGTTATAGTGTAATGTTTGTGTGACTTAGAAACAAAAGCAGGTGATTCAAAACAAAATATTTAATTGCTCTTTGAAAAGGTGTTGTCACATTGTCCATACTTCCAATTTGAGATTTTAAAATTGTTATACTATGCTTGCACATTGAGTTGGGGCAGGAGCAACCTGGCAGGGATTGCCATGGGCATGAGGGTAAGTGAGCAGCTTCCTGAAGGAGCACAGGAAATTTATAGTACAAGCCAGTCAAACACAGAGGGGCTGTGCTTCAACAGCCAACACATGGAATGGAAGCAAGAGTCATAGAGTCATAGAGTCCTACAGCACGGAAACAGGCCCTTAAACCCAGCCTGCCCATGCCGACCAAAGTGCTCCATCTGCACTACTCCCACCTACCCTCGTTTGGACCATATCTCTCTGAACCTTTCCTATCCATGTTCCTGTCCGAACGCCTTTTGAGGTGCTGTTCAGTCTGCCCACTACGCAAGGGCAGCACATCCATGGTTTGGGATCTTACAGAGGTCAACCCACAAGTTTGGCATTGTGTCTGTCAGTGGAAAAATGTACGTCTCCAGTAGATGGACATCAGAAGGAGAAAATCTGGGAAGGTCAAGGTTGGAAATGTGCTGGATGTTAAAAACGCACACTTGTTAGCATCAGAGTTGTGTTGCAAATATATTTTACAATGTGCTTGCGCTGACAATGGGTGAAGGTGGTTGTTAAACATGTGAGGTTCAACATCTGCAAAGCCATCCTTTTGATTCCAGATGTTGCTTTTGTTTTCCTTGCTGAATGCAGAAATACGTTCCCAGCACAATATTTATCACCCTATTAAATATAATCTTAATAGAGTTGAATAGGTATTGTATTGGGAATACGATCCATTGGTGCTAATTATTACTTATTCAGATTCAATGCGCAAATCACAGGAAGGGGCAAAATAGTATGAGACAATTTTGACCAAAATATTTTTTGGAGCCAAGAACTCACTCAACTGCTTTTACCTAATTTTCCCACCAAATAAAGTTTCTTCCCCTGACTATGCCAAAAATGGTGCGGAATTTTTTGTCCACAATATTCAAATCAAAACTTGTCTTAAATTATGCTTGCACATTGAAATGGCATTGTCGAGGAACAGCAGACTGAGAGGTTTATGAAACAGTCTGGAAACAATGAGGTCACAACATACCTATATTCAATTAATAGGTACAAAACTATTGAGCACAGAAAATAATTTATCATTTATACCCATTGGAAAGAACTAACTCTGAATTCAATGATTCTGCAGGTGCATGTGAGGTTATTCCATTTGAGAATTATTAAAGAACTTCTGCCAGCATCGGTGAATCTCTCTACATGAGATGCACTGCTAATCCAGCACAATATTCAGTCCTAAATATATATATTCACTCATGCTACCTGAGATACTGCCAAATAGATAGTTCCTTAATGACTGCAAGACCTTAAATTTGTGACCAAAACTGTCCATAAAAATGTAAGTCATCGATAGAGTGGAGCAGGCACTTCTAACATGTAATCAGGCTAAGATCTGACATCGGCGACGGATGTTGCTGCTTTGAAGAAGCATTATTTAGATTTTAGATTTTAGATTTTTTAGATTTTGAGATATAGCGCAGAAACAGGCCCTTCGGTCCACCGGGTCTGCGCCGCCCAGCGTTCCCCTCACATTAACACTATCCTACACCCACTAGGGACAATTTTTTTAAACATTTGCCAAGCCAATTAACCTACAAACCTGTACGTCTTTGGAGTGTGGGAGGAAACCGAAGATCTCGGAGAAAACCCACACAGGTCACGAGGAGAACGTACAAACTCCGTACAGTACAGCACCCGTAGTCAGGATCGAACCTGAGTCTCCGGCGCTGCATTCTACCACTGCGCCACCGTGCCATTATGTGGTGCAAACAAACGCTACATTACAACGACATGTATTTCACCAGATGAGGACTATGAGATGTGTTGACATGTTAAAATGATGTGCTATCATTGTAACAAATGCCATATCCTAAATGGTGTTGGAATGTTCAGTTTACAATATGATGATGCGGAAATCCTTTTAGTTTTTAAGCAATGTATAAACTTTTCAATTTGAGACGCTTGTTCAATATAATATATTCAAATAGACTATTAAACGAAGATTTAGCAATCATTTCGCTAGATGCTGAAAAAGCATTTGATCAAGTAGAATGGCCCTATCTTTTCTCAGTGATGGAAAATTTTCAATTAGGTGAAAATTTTTGTTCATGGGTGAAACTTTTATATACATCCCCAACAGCTAGAATATTAACTAATCAAATGTTGTCATCTAAATTTCATTTATTTAGGGGTTGTAGACAAGGATGCCCACTATCTCCGCTTCTATTTGCCCTTATTATAGAACCACTTGCTGAGAGTATTAGATCAAATCCAGATATTCACGGTTATAACACTAAACATACAACCAATAAAATTTCTTTATATGCGGATGATGTATTAATATACATTACAAATCCTGAAATTAGCATTCCGAATTTATTAAATCTCATAACTCAATTTGGTTCATTTTCAGGTTATAGAATTAACTGGCACAAAAGTGAAATTATGCCAATAATGGAGCAAATTCCAGCCATACTTCAACAATTTCCTTTTAAAATTGCCTATGAAAAGTTTAAATATCTTGGAATTTACGTGACTAGGAAATATACTTCTTTATTTAAATTAAATTTTCCTCCTTTACTTACTAAATTACACAGAAATATCCAATTTTGGAAAACACTTCCTATATCATTAGTTGGTCGTAGTAATGCTATAAAGATGATCTTTCTTCCACAGCTACTATACTTATTTCAAGCAATTCCGATCTATCTTCCAAAAAAGTTTTTTTTTTAAATCGATTCAATTATTACTAATTTTATTTGGGACTACAAGACTCATAGAATAAATAAAAGACATCTATGTAAGTCTAAAACTAATGGAGGAATTGCCTTACCTAACTTCTTATTTTATTATTGGGCGGTTAATATTAAAAATATAACCTGCTGGTTGGATGACACTGATCAACAACCGGATTGGTTAAAGATGGAGAAAGAGGATTGTTTACCATTTGATATTGGTGCGATCCTCTTAGCTCCAATAAATTTAAATAAAAAAATATATGGAGGTAATCCGATTATACACAGTGTTATCCGTACCTGAAAACAATTAAAACTTACTTTAAAACTGAGTAAATTATCCTCTTTCCTCCCTATTGCGAATAACCCCTCTTTTAAACCGTCTGTCTTAGATAGAGGGTTTGCTCAATGGAAAAGTTATGGAATTAAAAGGGTGGGAGATCTTTATCATAAGGGAACTTTTCTTTCTTTTCAGGATTTACAGCAGAAGTACGGATTACATGTTAATAATTATTTTAGATATTTACAACTTAGAGATTATGTAAAATTACACATGCAAGAATATAAATTTAGAAGGTCCAGAAACTCTTGATGTATGCCTGAATCGACATTATAATTCAAATAAATTAATATCCTTTATTTATAATACTCTCCTAGATACTGACATTCCGTCATCAGAATCATATAGACGAGCATGGGAGGACGAATTGAACCAACCCATAATGCAAGATATATGGGATGAAAGTTTACAACATATACACCAATGTTCATTAAATACTAGACATTCCTTAATACAATTTAAAATAATACATAGATTACATTATTTGAAGACGAAATTAAATAGAATTTTTCCTAGTATCTCTCCTATTTGTGATAAATGTCAATTTCAAGAAGCTAATTTAACTCATAGACAATAGACAATAGACAATAGGTGCAGGAGTAGGCCATTCAGCCCTTCGAGCCAGCACCGCCATTCAATGCGATCATGGCTGATCACTCTCAATCAGTACCCCGTTCCTGCCTTCTCCCCATACCCCCTCACTCCGCTATCCTTAAGAGCTCTATCCAGCTCTCTCTTGAAAGCATCCAACGAACTGGCCTCCACTGCCTTCTGAGGCAGAGAATTCCACACCTTCACCACTCTCTGACTGAAAAAGTTCTTCCTCATCTCCGTTCTAAATGGCCTACCCCTTATTCTTAAACTGTGGCCCCTTGTTCTGGACTCCCCCAACATTGGGAACATGTTTCCTGCCTCTAATGTGTCCAATCCCCTAATTATCTTATATGTTTCAATAAGATCCCCCCTCATCCTTCTAAATTCCAGTGTATACAAGCCCAATCGCTCCAGCCTTTCAACATACGACAGTCCCGCCATTCCGGGAATTAACCTAGTGAACCTACGCTGCACACCCTCCATAGCAAGAATATCCTTCCTCAAATTTGGAGACCAAAACTGCACACAGCACTCCAGGTGCGGTCTCACCAGGGCCCGGTACAACTGTAGAAGGACCTCTTTGCTCCTATACTCAACTCCTCTTGTTACGAAGGCCAACATTCCATTGGCTTTCTTCACTGCCTGCTGTACCTGCATGCTTCCTTTCATTGACTGATGCACTAGGACACCCAGATCTCGTTGAACTCCCCCTCCTCCTAACTTGACACCATTCAGATAATAATCTGCCTTTCTATTCTTACTTCCAAAGTGAATAACCTCACACTTATCTACATTAAACTGCATCTGCCATGTATCCGCCCACTCACACAACCTGTCCAAGTCACCCTGCATCCTTATTGCATCTTCCTCACAATTCACACTACCCCCCAGCTCATATTTTCGTAACTTGCATAAAAATGCAAAATTTCTGGTTGGATATTTTTAAAATAGTCTCTAAAGTTATCGATAAGCAATTGGATATGGATCCAAAATTAATTATATTAGGATTATCAGAACATATTACAAACTTTACACCAAGTCAGGTACATTTTCTTGATTACAGTTTAATAACTGCGAAAAAATTAATACTTACATTTTGGAAAAAAACAATAACCCCCACAATTAAAATGTGGACTACGGAAATGACAGAGACCCTGCATTTGGAAAAAATAAGATTTGTCATAATTGACAAACCTGATTTATTTTTTAAAATATGGTCTCCATTTATTGAATTTTTAGAAAAGTAAATGGGTTTGACACAGGACTAAAATAAAAATTTAAAATTAAAAGTTGAAACTTGAGTTTAGGGTTGGATGTACAACTGTGGTTATTGTCTCCCGAATCTACCCCCTTTAATTTTTATAGTTATACTTTTTTTTTAAATTCTCTCTTCCTAATAGTTTATAGTTTTTTTTTTCTTTCTTCTTTATTTTTATTTTCTCTCTTTAAAAAATAAACTTTTTTTTAATGTCTTTGCATCTTGATTACGCAATGCTGTTCCTCTTATTGATTTTGTAGTATTTAATTGCAAGCAGAATAAATATAAAAGAAACATAAACCACAAGTCACCGTATTAATACAGGATACAAGAATGGAGAATTCTCTGGAGAAAGGGAATGGGTGACGTTTTGGGTCGGAACCTTTCTTCAGATGGCTCCATTCTGAGGAGGGGTTCTGACCCGAAACGTCACCTATTACCTTTCTCCAAGGATCGTAGGTTAATTGGCATCTGTACATTGCCTCAATTGTGTATGATATGAAACAGATAACATCGAACTAGTGTGAACTGGTAACTGGTGGTCGATGTGCTGTATCTCTAACCTAAGCTAAGCCAATTGAGAAAGATTCCTGTAAAACTTAATTTGTAACATATTGAAAAGAAACACCATCCAGATTCTGCACTTATTCACAGAATTCCCAGCAGGCAGTTGCTCTTATGGTTAAGTCTGTCGTTAATTCTCCATTGCAACTCATGCTTTCTTGTTTAGTTTATCAACCACAGGCTTCTCCCTTGGTGTTTGATGCATTTGTATTCTCCTGCATCCCCCTCAGTGAGCGGAGAGAGCAACACCATTCCCGTAACCTCCTGCTTCTCCATCCATGCCGAGTCTGGATGGCAAGGTTGTCATGGTCACCAGGCACAGCACGACCTTTTCTGCACCAGTCTTGCTTTTCATGAGTAGGAAGGATGAGGAAGGGTCACCTATTCCTTTTCTCCAGAGATGCTGCTTCTCCGTCCCGTTGAGTTACTCTAGCTTTTTGTGTCTATTTTTGGTTTTCATGACCTTCTTTCAGGTGAGTGTGGGGGTGGGTACTCCGACAACTTCACATCTGAGGTAAACTTGTGATCCACTGACGTTCTCCAAGTCTCCTGTTGTGTCACAATAATTGGAGCTCTCTCGCATGCTCCTTCATGGCTCCTGGTCTGCGGGGTGCCTCCGTGTTCCTCCACCCACTGAGCCGCGGCTTTCAGCTCGCAGCCGTAGCTGTAGGTCTTGCCGTCACTGCCGCACGCCTGTTTGGGCAACTTGCAGACGCACCGCCCCCGGCCCCGCCATTTGGCGCCGGAGCAGACGCACTCGTAGCCCTGGGCGCAGTGACCATCCCGGGAGTCGCAGTCGCCGCAAGGAGATCGCGGGTGTGCACTGCCACAAAGCTACACCAAAGTGGCCGCAAGCTAATGGAGAAGTGGAACGGCAGAACCAATCTCTGGAGAAGAGGATGAGAATTGCCCAAGCAGAAGCAAAGGATTGGAAGGAGACTCTCATCATTTGTAGCAGCATACAGAGTCACACCACACAGCACAGCAGTCTGAAGAGGGATCTCCACCCAAAACGTCATCCCTTTCTTTCTATCCAGAGATGCTGCCTGTCCCGCTGAGTTACTCCAGCATTTTGTGTCTATCTTCGGTGTAAACCAGCATCTGCAGTTCCTTCCTACGCAATAGGGAATAGTCTGGCAGAATTGTTGTTTGGAAAGAAAATCCGGACCAAGATACCATGGGTTAGTGACATGGTAAGTGACCAAGAAGTGAGAGATCATGATGCAGAAAAGAAAGGGGCATAAAAGCTCAATGCAGACAGGAGACAAGGTGCCAAACCATCAGATGTGATGCCAGGAGATGAGGTACTAGGTGTTAGGTGTAAGTGAGGAGGGAAAATGGATTTGCCCTTCTTTCCACAACCATACACAGTAGTGTCCAGACAAGGAAATAAGTCCAGTCGCCAGAAGGAGTCAAATATGATAGAAATACATTGTATATGAAAAAGTATCACCGTTGTGATAGTTCAGGGAAATTGCAGAGTGAAGTTGAGACTGTGAGGTATCAGCCCAAAGACGACCAACTTGATGAGCCAAGATTGCACAAGTCTGAGGAGGAGACCATGCAAGCTGGGGGAACAGGACATGACAGATCAGAATCCAGTACCAGAGCAGACAGAGGCAGTGGCCAGTCGAAAGAATCAGAGAAGACTACCCAAGAGATACGAGGACTATGAGATGGGTTGATATGAAATTGATGGTTTATCTATGTAACAAATGCCAAATTCTAAATGGTGTTGGAATGTTCAGTTTACAATGTGTTGATGCGGAAATCCTTTTTGTTTGATAAGAGAGGGATGTCATGGTAACTGATGTCATGTGTGTTAACACGTGTTGCCATAAGTCATAACGGTCAGAGGACACATATTGCCGAGGTGGGAGGTCGGATGACTTTGATTAGTGCCTTTAGCTGAGTTTACAAGATGTCCAAGCTCAGCAAGTCTTGGACTTCATGTATGATCAGCAAAAGGCAGAAATTATCTGACCTTCCACAGACTCGTCAGTGTGCCCGCTGACACCGCAGTGATGCAGTGTCGCACAGCAAGGGGCTGAATTCACTTCACATCTTTCTTTCAGTATCACCACAGGGAGGACTGGCACAGGAAAAGTGGGGTCACACACTCAGTGAAAAGAAATTTGGAAAGTCCAACTTTCACATATTTAATTTATCTTTATGTGTTTAATCATCTGTTAGTATTTTAATGTGCTTTTAATTATATATAATTTTATATATATATATATATATATATATATAATTATATATAATTATAATAATATATATATACACATACACACACACACACATGTATATGTATATATATATATATATATATATATGTATGTGTGTGTGTGTGTAGAAATAATTTGATAGAAATTATATATATATTATATATATATCTTCAACTTCAACAGACCTGAGTCCACACACAAATGTGACCTTTGCGACAGAGACTGTCACTCCCACATTGGTCTCTTCAGCCACAAGCGACGCTGCTCTGGCCGAGGTGTGGAGCAAGCAGCCAACTAGGATGCATCACCCATGGTCAGCCATGACCGAGGGGGCCTAAGAATATATATATATATATATATATATATATATATTATTATTAGTCCCTTTTTTTTCATTATTTAAGTCTGTCTGAATGGTTGTTCAGTGCCTCCCAGTATCAGGGGCTTTGAAAAACGGTTCTAAAGGTATTAAACACTCTCAAGAGGTTTTGGTGCAGGCACTTAGGTTTCAATCGTGAGCCCTATTTGTGGTATGGAGCCCACTCTGCATTACAGGGTGGTTCCCAGGCATGGATGGGTTAGCTCAGCTAGCCCTCCATAACTTAAGCAGTTCATGCAATAGGGCTGACGCCAATTATGTACAATGGGCCAGACCCGGGATGATTCCAGCAAAGACGACGATTTCAGCTTCCTGGCAATGCTAAAATGCATAATTCATTGTCTTAGCACACATCTGTACGGTCCAATTTCCTGAGCGACTACCATCAACTGATGCTTGGTTCCATGTGTTAAGCTGGAAGTGCTCACTGCCAGCAGCTGGGGAAGAAAATCTGAACGAGGTGGTTAAAGCCATGAAATAAAAGTAGAATCCTTACACACATTTCTTCCACGTACATCACCCCCACCCAACCAAGAAAGAAGAGTGAAAGCGTTCCCTTTGCCCTCACCTTTCACTCCACTAGCTTCTGCCTCCAGCATACCTTCCTTTGCCATTTACACCAGCTGTAATGGGATCCCATCACCAGTCACATCTTCCCCTCTCTCCCCTTCTCTTTCGGTTTTCCACAAGGATTAACTTCTCCTTGACTCTCTGGCTCGCTGGATTAATAACTGGCTTGGTGGAAGGAGGCAGCGGGTGATAGTGGAGAGTTGTTTATGAAGGAGCTGCAGATGCTGGTTTAAACCGAAGGTAGACACCAAAAGCAGGAATAACCCAGCGGGTCAGGCAGCATCTCTGGAGAAAAGGTTCTCGACCCGGGTTCGACCCGGGTTCCGAGTCAAGAACCTTCTTCAGACTGAGAGTCAGGGGAAAGGGAAATGAGGGATATAGGTGGTGATATAGAAAGATATAGAGCAAATGAATGAAAGATGAGTGAGAGTTGTTTATTTGGTTGGAGGTCTGTACCCCATAGTGTGCCGCAGGGTTCTATACTAGGTCCACCATAGTTAATCATCTATCTTAATAATTTGGATAATTATGTAATTAATGTGGTTAGTAAATTTGTGGGTGGCACTAAAATGAGTTGTATATGGACTGTGAGGAAGGCCATCTAAGTTTGCAATGGTCTGGATCAATTAGATGCAGTGGGCCAGCAGTAATGGCAGATAGAATTTAACTTGGACACGTATGAGGTGATGCATTTTGGTAACTCAAACCATGGTAGGCTTTACACAGTAAATGGCAGAGCCATATAGAGTGTTGTAGAGCAGAAAAAACCTGGGGATACCGGTACACTGTTCCCTGAAAGTGGTGACACATGTAGACAGGGTGATGAAGGAGGTGTTGGGTAAGCTTAGCTTCATCGGTAAGGGTATCAACAAGAGTTGGGGCATCATATTACATTTGTACATGATGTTCATGAGACCTCGTTTGGAATATTGTGTGCACTTCTGGGTGCTTTGCTATAGGAAGGATGCCATTAAACTAGAAATGGCATAGAAAAGATTCATCAGGATGTTGCTCTGAATTTGGGACTTGAGTTATGAGAGATTGGATGGGCTGGGACTTTTTTCCCCATAGTGTAGGAGGCTGAGGGGTGACCTTACAATAGTATACAAAATCCTAAGAGGCATTGATAAGCTAAATGGTCTTACACTTTGTTCCAGGGTACAGGAGTCTAAAACTAGATAGTCTAGGTTTAAAGTAAGAGGGGATAAGGTTTAAAAGAGACGTGAGAGGCAATATCTTAATTCAGAGGGTGGTGCAGAAATGGAAGGAGCTGCCAGAGGAAACTGTGGAGGCAGGTACACTGGTAATGTTTAAAATACATTCTAACAAGAACATGCATAGGAAAGGTTGAGATGGATATGGACCAAATGCAGGCAAATGGGACTAGCTTAGCTATAAAACCTGGTCAGCATGAACAAGTAGGGCCAAAAGGCCTGGCTCCTCACTATGTGGCTCTATGATTGACAAGGGCGAAGCAGAAGCATATATTTTAGCCAGTTTGATTTGTGCTTGGGAGGCAAACTTGTGAGCAGTGACATTACTATTATTGATTCAGTGATAGGGGTAATTGGTTTAGGAGCTGTTGTCAAAGAAAATTTAGTCAATTGTTGCAATGGGTGTTACATGTTGTGCAAACCACCCCCATAACATGTCACTTGCATTGTAAGTGAATGTCTAGTATACCAATTATATGTACTTCTTCAGGCAGAATGCTAGTAATCTAGTGATAGTAGTGTGGGTCCTGCAATCATGTGGGAGGATGGACCACACGCCATTATATTGTTCACCTCAGCTGTCAACCTCAGATGGTAAATGGGCTTTGGGAAGTCAAGAGCTGACACATCTGACATGATCACTTCTGGTCCTGTGATCACATTTTTGCGTGGGTAATAGTCAATGGTGCCTCCTGCCACCCCACCTCCCCATTGTGGTGAGGGATTTGAAGTTGGCATTGAATTAAAAGAGGATTTGAACAGTCCTCTAATCGAGATATTTATTGCTTCAAACTTGTGTCGGAAAACTGTTACTTTTCAAGTATCAGATCGAGACTGAATGTTGTCCAGATCTTTCAGCATGTTTATTCTCATCCTCAAAGCCTTGATGGATTGACTCAAAATCCTCACTAGAACTGCAAAGTGATAAATCTTCTGACACATCAGAACATAAAGGAGCTTCTTAACACTGTCTCTTCCCTTCCTCTCTTTCCCTGTTCTGATGATAGGTCCTGGACCAGAAGCATTAATAATAATAATAATAATAATAATACATTTTATTTATATAGCGCTTTTCATATACTCAAAGACGCTTTACAGAGATTTTGAGAACATAGGGAAATGAATAAATAGATTAATGGTTTTTCTTTCCACAAATGTTGCCTCTGCTGCCTTTCCAATACTTTCTGTTTTTTATTTCCTGTTTGCAGTGTCTAGATATTTTTCATTTCCCACCCTTATTCCTCCCCTTTCACCCCACCACCTCACGCTCCTGGTAAGGCTTTAGAGCTATAATAACACAATCATTATGCAAAGATCAAGCGAAAAACATATCGCAGCCATTTGCAGTGTGCTTTCTACTGGCAAAGACACGTTATTCTTGTCATCACCCTACCTGCAGAAAATCAATAATAGAATCTCAACAAGTCTTAAGGTCTCTTAAAGTCACCTTCAGGGTACAGTAGACGGAGCAAACTACCATCAAGCAAGAAACCCTCTCTGGGTTGCACTGAATTATGCATCCACTGATTCATGGGTTATTCAAATGGTTGCTTTCAGACACTGATGGTTCGTTAAATGGAGTTTCCATGGATTACGGCTGATTGCACCATTGCCACTCATATCTTCTTTCACTTAGATTAATGAAAGCCGGTGGTGGGAACCAAACTACAATGATGACAGTGTCAGAAATGTTTATTTCTAAGGCAGATTCTGAGCCAAAGTACTTCTTTATTTACACTAGCAGTTGGATGGCAGAGAGTACACGGCATATCTGCCAAGTCCCACATTCCTTGTGGTAAACAAAGATGATTCTGAGTTTGGTATCTCCAGCCAGAATCTGCATACAAGGACTGACTGCAATTGCTTCAGTCGTATATGAAAAGTTGGTTGTGGCACCATTATCATATGCTCTGCTCAATTTTATGCTGTCCATATGACAGGGCTGCTCACTACAGATACTGTACATATCCATGCAAGTGGGACAAATGATCAAATTTTACTTTGTGTATTCAGGTTAAACCATGTGAATGTTTTTGGTTCTCAATTTTGATAACTGGATAAAAAATTAACTCAGACTATGAACATGGCTGAAATATTAGCACAGCCTCAGGGACAAGGTATTTGGGTTTTAATCCCACTTCAGAGATTTGAGGACAGCACTAAGGGTGACCTGAAGTCACAAGCCTGAAAGAACTTTACAGTGTGAGTGTGATCATCTTTTGGCTGAAGTATTTAAACCAAATTCCTGGTTTTCTTTCCAAGGAGACACGTGATACCCTATGGGTCTCTTTCAAAGAAGGATAAGTATTTGGCTAACAATCCACATCACTAGATCACCATCATTTAAGATAGATGATCTCAATGAGTGTAGAAACCTGAAATAAACTGAAGGTTTTGAAGTCTATGGAACTGGATTTTGGAACCAGGGTGTAACACGCTAATGCGTTGTAATTCTATCTGCCAGGGATGAATATCTGGACAAAATTGCTTTCTGTACTTAAACTGTGTTATCTGCATCAATGTCCCGTTTTTAGGCAATGAATTTGAATCCATTGATAAAAGTGACTTAATTGAAAATAATGGAAGGAATTGGCAGAAAGTATTTCTAAACTGCTTTTTCACAAAATATCAGTGTGTGGGACATACTTATCAAGCAGAAGGGAAAATAAAATCAAATTGAGGAAACCTTTAGGTAATCTCAAATAGGGAAAAGCAGATCAAATTCTAGTGAATGCCTAGAATTTGATTGGGACTAATAATGACCTGTTAAAATCTTGTGGAATTGATTCTGACTCCTATCCTTTAAAAAGCAATTGATCTTAATGCCATCAATTCCCAGTTACTATAATTTTTTTATTCAATAATGTGCATATAAAAAGCAGAGGTTGACTGAACATTAAAGTCTAAGATTCAATTACTATTCTGCGTTGCATTAACAGAATGCGATTGCTAAAACAATCCAACCAGCCTCAACTCTCCTGGGCTACAGGGGCATATTCACCCAGGGTTTCCAATTCTGGTTGGAACAAATAAGAAGAAGGAAAGTATTGTACTCTGCTTCCAAAATTGAGTTCCCTTCACTTTAAAATCTTCAATTGCTTTCATGACCCACAACACTCAATGAGATCAAGTTGATCTACTGATGTACTTGTGTGAATTGTGAGGAAGATGCAATAAGGCTGCAGGGTGACTTGGACAGGTTGTGTGAGTGGGCGGATACATGGCAGATGCAGTTTAATGTAGATAAGTGTGAGGTTATTCACTTTGGAAGTAAGAATAGAAAGGCAGATTATTATCTGAATGGTGTCAAGTTAGGAGGAGGGGGAGTTCAACGAGATCTGGGTGTCCTAGTGCATCAGTCAATGAAAGGAAGCATGCAGGTACAGCAGGCAGTGAAGAAAGCCAATGGAATGTTGGCCTTCGTAACAAGAGGAGTTGAGTATAGGAGCAAAGAGGTCCTTCTACAGTTGTACCGGGCCCTGGTGAGACCGCACCTGGAGTACTGTGTGCAGTTTTGGTCTCCAAATTTGAGGAAGGATATTCTTGCTATGGAGGGCGTGCAGCGTAGGTTCACTAGGTTAATTCCCGGAATGGTGGGACTGTCGTATGTTGAAAGGCTGGAGCGATTGGGCTTGTACTGATTGAGAGTGATCAGCCATGATCGCATTGAATGGCGGTGCTGGCTCGAAGGGCTGAATGGCCTACTCCTGCACCTATTGTCTATTGTCTATTGTCTATTGTCTATTGTCTATTGTCTATTGTCTATTGTCTATTGTCTATTGTATACACTGGAATTTAGAAGGATGAGGGGCGATCTTATTGAAACATATAAGATAATTAGGGGATTGGACACATTAGAGGCAGGAAACATGTTCCCAATGTTGGGGGAGTCCAGAACAAGGGGCCACAGTTTAAGAATAAGGGGTAGGCCATTTAGAACGGAGATGAGGAAGAACTTTTTCAGTCAGAGAGTGGTGAAGGTGTGGAATTCTCTGCCTCAGAAGGCAGTGGAGGCCAGTTCGTTGGATGCTTTCAAGAGAGAGCTGGATAGAGCTCTTAAGGATAGCGGAGTGAGGGGGTATGGGGAGAAGGCAGGAACGGGGTACTGATTGAGAGTGATCAGCCATGATCGCATTGAATGGCGGTGCTGGCTCGAAGGGCTGAATGGCCTACTCCTGCACCTATTGTCTATTGTCTATTGTCTATTGATGTTGACATAGAAAATAGGTGCAGGAATAGGCCATTCGGCCCTTCGAGCCAGCACCGCCATTCAATATGATCATGGCTGATCATCTTAGATCAGTACCCTGTTTCTGTTTTTTCCCCATCTCCCTTGATTCCATTAGCCCTAAGAGCTATATCTAAATCTCTCTTGAAAACGTCCAGTGAATTGGCCTCCACTGCCTTTTGTGGCAGAAAATTCCACAGATTCACAACTCCCTGGGTGAAAAAGTTTTTCCTCATCTCAGTCTTAAATGGTCTACCCCTTATTCTTAAACTGTGACCCCTGGTTCTGGACTCACCCAATATCAGGAAACATATTCATGCATCTAACCTGTCCAATCCCTCAAGAATTTTATATGTTTCTATAAGATCCCCTCTCATCCTTCTAAATTCCAGTGAATATAACCCCAGTCGATCCATTCTTTCATCATATGTCATTCCTGCCATCCCGGGAATTAACCTGGTGAACCTCGGCTGCACTGATGTTGAATGCTGTCAGGACACTGAGAGAACGACCAAAACCCTCGACTAGTTAGCGGCTATGTCTGAACATTGCTTGAAGACAGTGGTGTTTAGCAGTGGATCCCTTCATAATAGACCAACAAGATCATGAGATATAACCATTTTGGAGAAGTGCTGAGTGTTATCCTAAGAGGACACAAGTAAATAACAACAGTAACTAGTAACAGAATTGACACAAGTAACTAACGACAGTAACTAGTAACTTAGAGGACACAAGTAACTAACAAGGAGGAGAAATAAAAAAATGTTTAAAGTACATTGTTTAAAGGTGGACATTGTGCCCTTTTACAATTTGCAACATAATTGGTACTATATTATGTTTCATTGGCAGTAAAGCAATTTGGGATGTACAATAACCCATGGAATTATGATTTAGCTTGGCTTATACAAAGTGTTTTTGACTGTCAATATGAAAATTATAACATTTTTTTTTAAATGGTAGGATCATGATATAGTGACTGAAGACTTTTCCTGAAGTGACAAGCAATCACTAAGTTAAACCTAAAGCTGGTACCACTTTGATGATATGGCCAAGAAAGTTCACCAATGCCTCTATTTTGCCATGTCTACAGATGAATCAAGAAAAGCATCCTGCTGGGATGTATCACAGCTTGTGGTGGCAAATGCTCTGCACAAGATCACAAGAAACTGCAGAGTGTACTATGTACCACCAATTCAGGAAAAGCTACTTCCCTTCTCTTATCAGGCTCTGATTGGACCTCTCATCTACAAAGGATCTTCCAATCTACTTCGTCGCAGCCCTTGCAACTTTTTTATCTGCACTCTCTTTGCATTTGTAGCGTTATATTCTGCAGTCTGTTTTATTTTCTTTTGCACCATACTCATGTATTGTATGATTGCACTCATGTATGGTACAGCGTGCAAAACAAAGTTTTTCATTGTGCCTATCTTATAGACGCACTTCAGCTGAAAACAGTTTAGTAAAAGAAATCCATGGGATCTCACCACGTCATTCATTGGAACCTAGCAATCTAATAATGTTAGGGGTGCCACCCTATTTCAGTGGGAAGTTTATCGCCAAGATTTTTGAGCCTGACTTTTGGGCTGCAAAATCGTAAACGAGAAGATGGTTCAAAAGATCGAAATGTAAACAAAACTGCCCAGCACCATTTTCTCATGACGATACCAAAAAAGGACAAGAATATTCAAAGCAAGATCAACAAGAGTTGGCTGTTATAATCCCTTGCTTTCATTATATTAAATAATTTATTGGGTTTGTCGATAACATGAAAAAAGCATTGGTGTATATCTCCTTTAGAAATGGATAGAAGTCCAAGGGCAATAAAGGAAAATGATAAAGCTACAAAATATTATGTGAGATGATCACATTCAAATTCCCTATTTGGAAGAAGCGATGGTTTAGTGCAGAATCTCATATTATCAAAATAAATAAGAATTAAATAATGAATAGGCCACCCAGCAGTAATCTAGTCTCCAATAAATACAAGTGAATGTCGGCCTTGTTATCCTGATAAATCTCCTCACTGGTGTCTGAGTACATGCCAGACTCGAGAAGAATTGTTTGACAGACTGGTCAAGTACAACCTTTCACACAGATATTCACTATCAGCATAATGAAAACGAGAACATGCTGGAAATGCTCAGCAGGTCAGTCTGCATCTGTGGGAAGAAAAGATTTAGATGGCCTGAACTTTGAAGTCAGAGATAGACAGATAGAGAGACAGACAGACAGACAGACAGACAGACAGACAGACAGACAGACAGACAGACAGACAGACAGACAGACAGACAGACAGACAGACAGACAGATAGATAGATAGATAGATAGATAGATAGATAGATAGATAGATAGATAGATAGATAGATAGATAGATAGATAGATAGATAGATAGATAGATAGATAGATAGATAGATAGATAGATAGATAGATAGATAGATAGATAGATAGATAGATAGATAGATAGATAGATAGATAGATAGATAGATAGATAGATAGATGGATAGATAGATGGATAGATAGATGGATAGATGGATAGATGGATAGATGGATAGATGGATAGATGGATAGATAGATAGATAGATAGATAGATAGATAGATAGATAGATAGATAGATAGATAGATAGATAGATAGATAGATAGATAGATAGATAGATAGATAGATAGATAGATAGATAGATAGATAGATAGATAGATAGATAGATAGATAGATAGATAGATAGATAGATAGATAGATAGATAGATAGATAGATAGATAGATAGATAGATAGATAGATAGATGGACGGACGGACGGACGGACGGACGGACGGACGGAGGGACGGGCGGGCGGGCGGGCGGGCAGACAGACAGACAGACAGACAGACAGACAGACAGACAGACAGACAGACAGACAGACAGACAGACAGACAGACAGACAGACAGACAGACAGACAGACAGACAGACAGACAGACAGACAGACAGACAGACAGACAGACTCTGTAACAGTGAAAGACTGGAGGGGAATGAGTAGAGGGAAGATGGTACAGGGTTGAAGAAGATGGTGACAAGCAAGGGAAGTATAGGTTGTTTTATTGTTCAGCAGACTAACAGTATTAATATCATTATTTGTAACATGGGAATTTTACTTCAGTCTTCTTATAGTAAACTAAGCTTCTTTGTACTTTTTTTCAGCTGCGGCCTGTGGACTTTGACTTGGTGCCAGAGTTCCAGACTGTAATGTTGGTCCCCCAGGATTCATCAATCCAATCTCATTGTTTCATGAAATAACACCATAAAGTGGCATAAAATAAATGTCTCCTGACAGCTTCCACTTGCATGGTGTATAGCTGGCACAACAATCTACCTGCTATTATCTTCCAGTTGCACTTTAGCTGAAAACACAGTTTGTGAAAGAAATCCACGAGACCTCATCAGTTATTCATTGGAATCTAGCAATCTAACAATGTATAGCAATGTACAGCAAAAGGCGGCACAGTCGCGCAGTGTTAGAGCGGCTGCCTTGCAGCACCAGACACCAGGGTTCGATCCTGACTATGGGTGCCGTCTGTGTGGAGTCTGCCCGTTCTCCCTGTGACCGCATGGGTTTTCTCCAGGTGCTCCGGTTTCCTCCCACATCCCAAAGATGTGCAGGTTTGTAGGTTGATAGGTTTCTGTAAATTGCCCCCAGTGTGTACGACATAGAACTGGTATGAATGGGTGACCGATGGTCGGCATAGACTCAGTGGGCCAAAGGGCCTGTTTCCATGCTGGTTCTCTAAACTAGACTAAACTAAACCTCCCGTGTAGCTGATAGCTCACTGTAAATAGTGAAGATTATCCAAGTAAGCAGAACATCACTCAGCATTAACAAAAATGCAAAACATCATAGATGCTGGAAATCAGAAATGAAAATAAGAATTGCTGGGAATGCTGAACTGATGAGTCAGCATGGGAGTGAAATAAAGTTGACACTGCAGTTCGATGACCTCTTTTCAAAACCGGAACCTACATATAATGATAGAAAGCATGATACCAGAAAAGGATGATATCAAATAAAATTGAATACGCAGCTCATATTTGGGGAGAGTCGCAACATCCAACAAAAGCCCTCCAAAACCTGGCCTCATCCTACCTGACCGACCTCCTCCACAGGCACACTCCCACCTGCACCCTCCGCTCTGCTGCTGCCAATCTCCTATCCCCCCACATCCGGACCAAACTCAGATCCTGGGGGACAGGGCTTTCTCCATCGCTGCTCCCACCCTATGGAACTCACTACCCCAAACCGTTAGAGACTCCTCCACACTCACCACATTCAAAACATCGCTGAAGTCTCACCTGTTCAGTACTGCCTTCAATCACTGAAGGTCACCTCACCTTCTGTCTCCTTTCTCTGTTCGTTTACTTATTTACTTATTTATCTATTTATTCATTTCCCTATGTTCTCTAAAGCGTCTTTGAGTATATGAAAAGCGCTATATAAATAAAAATGCATTATTATTAAAAACATCAAAATCGTTCGAGCAAATGGGTGGCACAGTGGTGCAGCGGTAGCGTTGCTGCCTTACAGCGCCAGAGACCTGGGTTCGATCCTGACTCCGGGTGCTGTTGTATGGAGTTTGTACGTTCTCCCTGTTACCACATGGGTTTTCTGTGGGTGGTGTAGTTTCCTCCCACATTCCAAAGATGTACAGGCTTATAGGTTAATTATCTTCTAAAATAGTAAATTGTCCTTATTGTGTAAGCTAGTGCTAGTGATCGCTGGTCAGCATGGACTCGGAGGGCTGAAGGGCTTGTTTCCACGGTGTATCTCTGAAGTCTGAAGTCTGAAGTCTAAATCTGCTCCATGAAGTCTGTCACTTCACTGCAAGTGATGCTGAAGCACTGGGATTCAGCCAGTAAAGCAAAGATTATTGGGACAAATTTCTCAATCCAATGTTTTGGCGACGTGGTAAACTTTTGAGGAACAGCAGATTGCTATATTTTTAAAATTCTCGTGCTTAAATGTGAAATCAGCTTGAGTAAGTCTGAGTTTTGAAAATATTTTTTACAAAGTAAAGTCTGCAGAAAAGAAAATAGATCACCGTGGTAACCAAGACCAAGCCATCTAAGAAACCACTTTGGATATCTTCATAGATTCAGGTGGCACTTAAAATAAATGAAGTATCAATCACATGCGGGTTGTATTTATCACAATCTGTCACTATCTCAGCCCTGTGACTTAGTGCTTAAAGCTCTTATGAGGGTTTAAGAAACAATTGGACAGGTACATGGATAGGTTTGGAGGGATACGGGCCAAACGCAGGTAGATAGGACTCGTGTAGGTGGGACATGTTGGTCAGTGTGGGCAAGTTGGGCCGAAGGGCCTGTTTCCACGCTGTATAGACTCGATGACTCTATGACTCTCTGCATCAGTGACAGTCCCAGAGTTCCCACAGCACCCAACAAAATCACCAACAAACTCTAGTAAGTTTCAGCTAAAATGTGCCTATACAACATTTGTTAGATAAAGGGTGCAAGGAACTGCAGATGCTGGTTTACAAAAAAAAACATAAACTGCTGGAGTAACTCAGTGGGTCAGGCAGCATCTGTAGAGAACATGGACAGGTGACATTTTGGGATGGGATGTTGGCCTTTATTGCGAGAGGATTCGAGTTTAGGAGCAAGGAGATGTTACTGCAGTTGTACAGGGCCCCGGTGAGACCGCAATTTGAGGAAGGTTATTATTGCTATTGAGGGAGTGCAGCGTAGGTTCACCAGGTTAATTCCTGGGATGGCAGGACCGACATATGAGGAAAGAATGGGTCGTCTGGGCTTGCATTCACTGGAATTTAGAAGGATGAGAGGGGATCTTAGAGAAACACATTAAATTCTTAAGGAATTGGATAGGCTAGATGCAGAAAAAATGTTCCCCGTGTTGGGGGAGTCCAGACCAGGGGTCACAGTTTAAGAATAAGGGGTAGGCCATTTAGGACTGAGATGAGGAAAAACTTTTTCTCCCAGAGAGTTGTGAATCTGTGGAGGGCAATGGAGGCCAATACACTAGATGTTTTCAAGAGAGAGTTAGATTTAGATCTTAGAGCTGACGGAATCAAGGGATATGGGGAGAAAGCAGGAACGGTGTACTGATTTTGGATGATCTGCTATGATCATACTGAATGGCGGTGCTGGCTCGAAGGGCCAAATGATCTACTCCTGCACCTATTTTCTATGTTTCTTTGTTACTATGGATCCCCCTTCAGACTGAGCAACAGAAATCACTGTGTGGGAACAGTGAGAGAGGGTCTCACAGAACCCAGAACCCAGCAGAGAGAGAAAGATAAATTCTTCAAAGTAGCATACCTGGAAGAGATTTTTAGTGGAGCAGTAAAATGTGGATACAAGGAAGTGCAGGTGCTGGTCTGAAGAAGGGTCCTGACACAAAACGTCACCTATCCATATTCTCCATAAATGCTGCCTGACCTGTTGAGTTACTCTAGCACTGTGTCTTTTTTGTTAGAGTTCAATTCAATTAAGTTCGGAGGTGAACTTCAAAGGGATGCAGAAGAACACCTCACAGGGAAATCAGGAGGGCAAGAAGCGAGCTTGAGAAAGCTCATAACTCTGGCAGATAAAAGAGAATCCGAAGTGAATCTATAAGAATATTAAAAGCGAAAGGGAAACTAAAGGGCCTGTCCCAGTTAGGCGATTTTAAGGCGACTGCCGGAAACTAGGTTGTCGCCACACTTTCGAGGGCTGTCGCGGGCATGATCGTGAGTAGTCTTCAATGAGTCGTAGCAGATCCCGCCCGGCTCATCGTGGAAAAATGAACCTGTTCTAATGTTTTCAGTGACAACTGGCTTGTCGCCAATGATCGTAGCTTGTCGCGGGCGCTGTCGCAGGTTGGCGCCAGGTGTGGTCGGTTGTCGCCGGTACTGAGGACAGTTGAATTTCATTGTCGACTACCAACGTCAACCGGCGACAGGTACCGGGATCAGGAGAAGACAAGGTGCGACAGGAACTGTCCAAACCCGTCCACAGAAGTTCAGCTGCAACAGCCAGCTGTGGAAGACCGCGATGCTGTCAAAGGGGGGGCGGACACCTGAACAAACCGACAGCAAGGTCCGGCCAGTTCACCTTTTAGGTATATTTTGTAATTGTTTGAAGTTTATTATTTTAAAGAATTTTGCATGTAGTTGTCCATCTTTCATAGGAATATAGTCTGTTTGAATAAAGTTGATTTTGGTGATTTAAAAAAAAATTGGAGTCTGAATTTATTGAATTTCTAAATACTTTATCATGGTATCTCATTCAAAGATTCTAGTCATTTTGACCAATGAAATAAACGCTGACACAGGCACTGCACTGCATGTCATATCATCATATCATATATATACAGCGCGGAAACAGGCCTTTTCGGCCCACCAAGTCCGCGCCGCCCAGCGATCCCCATACATTAACACTATCCTACACCCACTAGGGACAATTTTTACATTTACCCAGCCAATTAACCTACATACCTGTACGTCTTTGGAGTGTGTGAGGAAACCGAAGATCTCGGAGAAAACCCACGCAGGTCACGGGGAGAACGTACAAACTCCTTACAGTGCAACACCCGTAGTCAGGATCGAACCTGAGTCTCCGGCGCTGCATTCGCTGTAAAGCAGCAACTCTACCGCTGCGCTACCATGCCGCCCATGTAAATGAGAACTCTTTGTCATTCATTTATTTAGATCAATGAAGCAAACATGTACACAAGCATTTCAGTACGTTGAAAGGCAAACGCTTATCATTTACAACTAACACAAAGACAAGCGGAGTTAATGCTGTTAAAGGGGGTATGGACACCTGACCATACCGACAGCAAGGTCCGTCCAGACCATTTCCACATCACTGGTGCCTCCGTGGCTAACACCTGTGGTCAAAACCCGTCCACAGAAGTGCAGCTGCAACAGCCAGCTGTGGAATGGGGGCGGAGATCGCGATGCTGTCAAGGGGGGGGGCGGACACCTGCCAAAATCACGTTAAATGGCTGCCCCCGTTGTCATCAGTTGTGACCTGACAGGGTCAAAGCTCGTCGAGGGCGGAGGTCAGGTTGTCGTCGGTTGTCGAAGCATGTCGTGGTCCCTGTTGTAGTGGACGTCCTACGTTGGGATGGCTGGGTCGCCGGTTGTCCGCAGCTTGCCGTTGCCTAGGTGGTAGGTCGTCGTAGCTTGTCGCGGGCATTGTCGTGGACATTGTTGTAGGGAAAAAAAAATTAAAATACGTTTTTCGACGATCTGCTACGACTTTGACAGTTGCTGGCAGTCGCCTTAAATATTGCGTAACTGGGACAGGCCCTTTAGTGTCTCGACCCGAAACATCGCCCATTCTTCTCTGGAGATGCTGCCTGTCCCACTGAGTTACTCCAGCATTTTGTGTCTACCCTTTATGATCAATATGATTCTGTCTGTGTGGATCCACATGAGATGAGATTTATACTCATAGAAGAATATTTCTTATCTGCATTTGCCACGGAGTAGTTCATGTAAGCTCGTATTAAGGGAAGTAAATAGTGATGTTTTGAAGCATTAATACTATTGCAAAAGAGGTTTTATAAATCTCCGGATCCTGACCAAATTTGTCCTAGGACAGGGGGGAACCGAGCGAAAAAATTGGTAGGGCAATGGATGAGTTTAGTTTGGTTTATTGTCACTTGTACCGAGGTATAGTGAAAAGCTTTTTTGTTGCGTGCTAACCAGTCAGCAGAAAGACAATACATACAGAGATACAGAACTTTATTTGTCATTCGGTACCGAGGTACCGAACGAAATTACATTTCCAGCCGTCACACAAAAAAAAAGAACACAAGACACATGACCCCAACACAAACATCCATCACAGTGACTCCAAACACCCCCTCACTGTGATGGAGGCAACAAAACTTCCACTCTCTTCCCCACGCCCACGGACAGACAGCTCGTCCCCGACCGACCCGCATAGTCCCCACAAGGGGATGGAAGTCCCCGCGGCCGAGCCGCACCGGGCGCTGAAAAGTCCCACGGCCGAGCCGGGCGATTGAAGGCCCCGCGGCCGAGCCGTACCGGGTGCTGAAACGTCCCGTGACCGAGCCGGGCGATGGAAGGCCCCGCGGCCGTACCGTGCGCTGCTAAGTCCCGTGGCCGAGCCGCGCCGGGCGATGTTAGGTCCCGCGGCCGAGCCGCGCCGGGCGATGTTAGGTCCCGCGGCCGAGCCGCACCAGCGATGTAAAGTCCCGCGGCCGAGCCGCACCGGGCGATGGAAGGCCCCGCGGGCGATGGAAGGCCCCGCGGCCGATTACAATCGATCCATTTACATTGTATAGATACATGATAAGGGAATAAAGTTTAGTGCAAGGGTAGTCCGAGGGTCACCAAAGAGGTGGATAGTAGTTCAGCACTGCTCTCTGGTTGTGGTAGGATGATTCAGTTGCCTGATAACAGTTGGGAAGAAACTGTACCCGAATCTGGTGGTGTGCATTTTCACACTTCTACACCCTTTGCCTTCCTTTGCCTTTATTTAAGAATGTTTACGAGGAAAGTCAGGGAGCTACAGGCCGGCGGATCTAACACAAATGGTGGGATATTTCCCGGGAGGGGATTGCAAGAGTCAGGATCTATCTGCATTTGGAAAGGCAAGAACTGATCAGGGATAGTCAGCGTGACTTTGTGCGAGGTGAAACTTGTCTCATGCATTTGATTGAGTTTTTTTAAAGAGGTGACCAAGAGGCTGGACAAGGGCTGGTTGGTAGATGCTGGCTGCATGGACTTCATCAAGGCCCTTGACAAAGTCCCACATGGTCGGCTGATCCGGAATGTTAGATCACATGGTAGACACAAAATGCTGGAGTAACTCAGCGGGACAGGTAGCATTTCTGGAGAGAAGGAATGGGTGACGTTTCAGGTCGAGACCCTTCTTCAGACCCCACCCGAATGTAAAGTGGAGGGAAAGAAGAGAAGTCAGAATGGGTGAAGCACATCGCCAGACTGCCCTTTGCTCACCTTCAGTTTATTTCTCCCCCCCCAACCCCCCCCCCCCCCTCCCCCACTTTCAGTCTGAAGATGGGTTCCCACCCAAAACACCACCCATTCCTTCTCTCCAGAGATGCTGCCTGTCCCACTGAGTTACTCCAGCATTTTGTGTCTACCTTCGATTTACACCAGCATCTACAGTTCTTTCCCACACGTTAGATCACATGGGATCCAGGGTGAGCCATCCAGGGTAACCAGATACAAGATGGGTTTGGTGGTAGAGATCAGAGGGTGGTGGTGGAATTTTATTTTCAGAGTAGAGGCCAGTGACCAGCCATTGTGATCAGTGCTGCATCCACAGATATTCTTCATCCATGTGAGAGATTTGGTTGAGAATGATTGATAAGGAGGATGACCGTGAAAGTGGTGGTATAGTGGACAGTGAAGAAGGTTAACAAACATTACAACAGCACCTATTTATTCACAAAATGCTGGAGTAACTCAGCAGGTCAGGCAGCATCTCAGGAGAGAAGGAATGGGTGACGTTTTGGGTCGAGACCCTTCTTCAGACTGATGTCGGGGGGGCGGGACAAAGGAAGGATATAGGTGGAGACAGGAAGACAGTGGGAGATCTGGGAAGGGGGAGGGGAAGAGAGGGACAGAGGAACTATCTAAAGTTGGAGAAGTCAATGTTCATACTGCTGGGCTGCCAGCTGCCCAGGCGAAATATGAGGTGCTGTTCCTCCAATTTCCGGTGGGCCTCACTATGACACTGGAGGAGGCCCATGACAGAAAGGTCAGACTGGGAGTGGGAGGGGGAGTTGAAATGCTCAGCCACCGGGAGATCAGGTTGGTTAAGGCGGATTGAGCGAAGGTGTTGAGCGAAGCGATCATAACTCTATGATCCTAGGACACACTGATTCTATATCAATCATGTTTATGAAATCAGTCTGAATCTCTTATGACTGTGTGGTCACCAAGAGTGGTTTTCCAGAGATTTACTCCAACCATCTCCACTCCGTGTTGTTGTGGTGTTGTTCCAAAAGTAATGTAAAAGGCTTGAAATAAAACCCATGGACGGTCAGTCACAAATCAACCAAACGCAGCAGTAAAATCTTTGAGGCTGAGTCAAATGAATTTGGAAACGTGGCTGCTAGTTTGGTTTTTTAGTGATGACTAAGTAACTATTTCTGCAACAAAGCGCATGGTCGGGTCACAAAGACTCATTAGTGTTATTTTTTAACTTTTAATATGGCTTGCTTATGTCCACTGAGATACCACAAGGGGTTGGCTGTAAAAGTGCACAGTAGGTATAAAGTCTATAAACTAGATTTGCCAGCACTTCCCACCAACTTCAGGCACACATATGTGAAACCAGAAACAATAAGTGGAAAATGTTCCTGTGGGTAATAATATGCTGTGACCACTTTGAATATATTGAATGTTGAGAAAATATCCAGTGGTCTTTAATTAAATACTTAAAGAGTGCTAGAATTATGAATTAAATATAGTGAATTAGTCCTGGCAGATACAGCAGAACAAAGGAGGCAGGTCAGATGTTATACTGTAATGAATTCTGCCTTGCAGGAGGCTTTTCTTTAATTAGAATAAATATTGATAGCTAAGCTGGCAACGGATAACTTTCACTTTGTCCTCCATTTGCAAATAATCAAGTACTTCCTCACTAACTGGATTGGGTATTGTTCATGTTTTTTCTGGATCATATGAATGTGATTAATCCAGAAGGCAATAAATTTATGGAATTAAACATTGTTCCGTGTGACAGTGATTATTCATCTGATTGTTCGTCAGGACTGCCTTATTGTAAACCTTGTAAAACCTTGTCTTATCAGATTAGGACGTGTTTGGGCCAGAGAACAAGAAGTGTTGCAAAAGGACTTGAAATTCAAATCCGAGGGAATCTGAGCTGACAGCAACATTGTACAAACAGAGCAAGAGTTTATTAAGTCCCGTAGCATGGTGCTAGATCATTCTTTTGTTACTTTGAGGCCCAATACTGTTCATTAATCCCTCCTGCTGTGTACCAAAACATTGATTATTTTAATTTGTGGACTCAAATTGCAAGAGAGAGAATCATTGCAAGAATTGTGGCTGAAGAGATTAAGCGACTGAACTACACTAAATTATCTTAGTGTAGCCCACTTATGGACAGGATGCCAAGTTTATCAGCAAACCTTAGTTTCTTTACCCCATTGCTACATTAACATATAAATCCATGCACAGGAATTTAACATGGTTGCTTTGTAGGGGTATTTTAACAGATACATATTATGCACAAAGGTGCAACTGCAAGGATCCTTAGTATGTTCTGGTTTAATTGGAGATTTGTGGGCTTGCTCTCCTCAGCCTCACCCCTAAAAGTATAAGTTTAATTATCCTGCAAATGGCTTACCACCATACAAAAGCAGAGGCAATTCACATGCAGCCCAATACATTTTTCTTGCCAGATATGACAAAGTTGGGGGATATTAAATTGTACAGGGAAGATCATGAAAAATGTAATCCGGTCTTAACCCCAAAGTTATACATCTCTGTGCAAAGAGGACTATAGAGAGGTGCATACCAGATGGAAGCTGGGTTTTTCGGGCATATGTCAATGCCAACAGACCTGATATAGTCCCTTCAGCTTTCCACTTCTCCCTTCTTTTGAGGTTTGATTGGTCTCTGGATGCAATAATGGATGCAGTCTGAAGAAGGGTCCAGACCAGAAACATCACCTATCTTTTTTCTCCAGAGATGCTGCCTGACCTGCTGAGTTATTCCAGCACTTTGCATCTAATCGTGGATGGAATTCTGCCAGGGTCCTGCAGAACTGTGGAATTGTACAAAGTGCTCCGCTAAATAAGAAAGTCAAAGCAGGAATTGTATATGTTGGTACTGAAATTAATAGAAGCAAAAAGTTCTACTACTGCTGGTTCTTTACTGGATTAATGGAAAACTAATCCCACTGCCTCTCTCTTTCCTACTGTGTGTCTTCTATTGGTTCAAGTATTAATCACAGTTTCCTCTGAAAAATGCAACAATTTCTACTTCAGCCATTCCAAGTTCCTGAAATTCTTTGAGTAAAATAATGATCCTAACTTCTCTCTATTTCCATTTAAAATGGCTGGTTAATTACAAAGGAAAATGAATAACCCTGCTGTTGTACTTTCCTTCAGTTCGTGCATTTAATGGACACATTACACTTAGTTTCTTGATGCAAGGTGAACACAAGGATTCAACAAACCCAAATATTTGTGTCTTAGCTGTTGTCCATATTATAGTACAGGCCATATTCTGAAATTGTAAATCACAGGACTTTGTTCCTTGGATCGCAAGAGGCTGAAAGGTGATCTTATAGAGGTGTATAAAATCATACAGGGTGAATGCACAGTCTTTCACACAGAGCAGGGGAATCATGAAGCAGAGGACAATAGTTTAAGGCGAGAGGGGAAAGATTTAATAGAAATCTGAGGGGGCAACTTTTTCACACAGATAGTGGTAGGTACACGGAATAATTGCCAGAAGAGGTAGTTGAGGCAGGTAATATAACAACATTTAAAATACATTTGGATAGGTACAGGGATAGGAAAGGTTTAGTGAGACTAGTGTAAATGGGGCATCTTAGTCCACCTGGGAAAGTTGGGCCAAAGAGCCTATTTCTGTTCTGCGTGACTCAATACTAACTATATATTTAAGCTTATTGATATTCATTCCTTGTAAATTTTAACTCAATAAACAACACCCTGCTCTTCCTCACCCCATCACCAATTCTTCACTGAGAAATAGATTTTCTCCCCAACATTCACAACACGAAAACACTTCTCCCTTCTTCACTCCTTGCTGCTTTGCTCTCGTGGGAATAGATCCGAAGCCTAAATCCACAAGTCTTTTTTATCCTGAAGATAGACAAAAAAGCTGGAGCAATTCAGTGGACGAGGCAGCATTGCTGGAGATGAGGAATGGGTGACGTTTCGGGTCGCGACCCTTCTTCGGAGATGCTGCCTGTCCCGCTGAGTTACTCCAGCTTTTTGTGTCTATCTTCGGTTTAAACCAGCATCTGCAGTTCCTTTCTACAAATTCCGTCTTTTTTATCCTATCTATTGCTCATGCTGGTTTATGTCATGCACTCTTATGCTTCATTTCTTAGAACAGTACAACAGAGCAACTCGTCCTTCAGTCCACAATGAATTCTTATACATTCATTGCATGTGAAAGTTAGTAGGTATTTCTCATCAATTTCCCTTGGAAAGGTGAATGGAAAGGAAATGCCTTCTTACACCATTGCTGTCCATGTCGTGCGGGTTCTCCAACAAATGTTGCTGGATTTTGGCTCAGTAGGAATGAGGGAATGGTGATACACATTTAAGCCAGGACGGTGTATAACCTATTGGGGTAGCACAGATTTACAGCTACTAGAACCATTGCCTCATTGCACTTATGATCTGACCTCTGATGCTGCCTGTGTGAAGGTTACACATACTCCCCGTGACAATGTAGGTTCCTCCCAAGTGCTCCAGTTTGGAGGGAGATGGTTAGACACTCTCTGATTGAATATGGTTATTGGATGGCACTTGTGGATTTCCGTATTGCCAACTTACCATTTACCCTGTATGTTTGGGTCTAGCTATATGCGGGCTGACTGTTACCTACATGAGAACGAGATCCCTTTCTACTAGTTTTAGATTTGATTAGATATTCTGAAGCAACTTACCTCTCTGGTAAGCTGAGATCAACCACATGGTGCCTCCCAGGTATCTGTTTCAGTCACTAACCCAGCTACCCCCATTTCTGTATTGAAGAAGGCAAGGCATTTCCACCCCATTGTGGGTGCCATATTGGAGGCTTTGGCACTGTAATACCTAAGGATTGGGAGCAATGCCACAGAATTTCTCAGTCATATCTTTTCCCTGGACCTTCCTATTAGAGTTTGGACAGAGCAACAGCAGGAAAACATTATAGGTCGACTGTAAATCTATCACTGACGGAATTATAGCCATTTTATAGTTTGTGCTCAGCAGTAACACACCCAGACTAACTCACAATGTTCTACATTTATTTCATAATTAAAATTTAGAACAGTGGGATACCCTCCGGACACTATTTTTAATCACAAATTGGAACAATAACTTCTGGTTGTATTTAACATCACCAGAGAACAAGAATAGTGCCTAAATGGCTCACAGTTTTAGCAACTGTACAGATGTTCATTGATCATATGTGGCTGATCTAAAGCCATATGGGGCAGTGAGTCCATAGCTCAAATATGGCACTGATCATGATGGGTGACCCTGCTGGCTCAGTTGTACCAGTGCCATGCCTGTCGACTTTGCGGCCAATATTAACATTTTTATGAATGGTAAATTGGTAAAGGGGACAGGCAGGAATATTGGTTCCATCCTGAACCAGCATGCCAGAGCCCTGGACTATTGATCTAGAGACGTGAGTTTTAAACCCAAGCATGTCTTCTTGGAAAATTGAATTCAATTAATTGAATAATCTGGGACATGAAGCCGGTGCTAATAATTATGAAACTATTAGGTTATTTTAAAACAAGATAATAACTGGCTCATTTAAAAAGCACAAAGTGCTGGAATAACTCAACGGATCAGGAGGACAACATATCTCATCCAGAGATGTTGCCTGACCCACTGAGCTACTCCAGTACCTTGTGCACTTTAAATGAACACTTACACAATCAGCAATCAGTAAAGGTTACCCTTTTTATCTAAGTTCATGGTCACAAACTGAGCTTTGCTTTTACAATTTATCAGGCAGGTACCTCCGAAACTCTGATTGAATATCCACCCAACACAAGGGATGAAGAAGAATAGATAGGGTGAATGCACGGTGACTTTTTCCCAAAGCAGGGGAATAAGAACGAGAGGGGATAGGTTTAAGATGAGAGATTTAATAAGAATCTATGGATCAAATTTTTCACACAGAATGTGGTGGGCATTTGGAACAAACTGCCAGTGAAGTAGGTGGGTATAATAACTACACATAAACACATATTTGGACAGGTACATTTGGGGGGTACACTGACAAATGGCTGAGAAGTGGCATCATGGATGGCATGGGCAAGTGGGCTGAAGTGCATGTTTCCATGCTGCATTATTCTATGACTCCTTGACTCTAAGAACTACAGACCTACAGAGCTCAATTGAATCGACTCAATTAAATTAAATAATAAACAATAGAGATTTTGGAATTCTATAGAAGTATCAGAGTATAAACAGAAGAAAGTACAGGTGTTGAAAACCATTCCCTTTGGATTGACATTCTGGACTAGATTTTCTGACATTGGATCAAAAATTGTTTATAGTATCCATATGAAAATGATATCAACAGCATAATTTGATTTGCCAACTTGTCTTGAAATAACCTGGAAAAATTGCACTCATATGTGGTTATAAATCTGATCCAGTTACAACTTACATTTTGAATTAGAAAAATATATACCTGCCGCAAGAGAAGGCTTTATGGTCTTTTGTGGGCTGCACATTCCTGAACGTACTGGCTTGAAGGATGTAGACAGAAAGTAGTTACAGATGGATCTCCTTGGAATCAAAGTGCTGGGACAAATGATTTCAAGAAAGGCAAATTATTTCATCCTTGTTCAAGGTGCAGTTCAGATATTTGATTTGAACAGGTACAAGGGCACTTGGACAGCTGTATAGTAAGGAAAGGTTTAGTGGGATGTGGGCCAAATGCAGGCAGGTGGGACTAGCTTCGATGGGGAATCTTAGCCGGCATGGATGGGATCAAGAGCCTATTTCCATGCTGTATGACTGAATGACTATATATTGTATAGAACACTGGATCCATTTCTGATCTCCTCACATGGTGAGCGATAGAGAAGCCCTGGAAGAAGTGTTAGGTACACCAAATGTCTAAATGTATGTTTCAAGCATTGTAAATGTGGGAAGTCTACACAGTAGAGGACATGAAACATGTAAGTGATCTGATTGATGACCTAGATAAATGACCTAGTTGTTGTAAAAGAAGAAACAGTTTAAAAAAAAACACTATTTGCCAAAAATACTCTGTAGAAAAGTTATTTTGGGATATCCCAGATACTTTTGAATGTAAAAAATTGGAGTCCACAGTCCAACATGGTTCTGATAATGAATGTATAAACTAACTGTCCACTATTTCAACAATCCTCCACAGATTTACCACCAGCTTTGAGAAGCTACAAAAAGTCTGAAGAAGGCTCTTGACCTGAAACATCATCCGTTCCTTATCTCCAGAGATGCTGCCTGTCCTGCTGAGTTACTCCAGCATTTTGTGTCTATCAAAAAGTATTTTCTCATTGGTTTATGTGTGAGGGAAGGGCTGTAGGAAACTAGCGCATTAATTTTGAAAAGCTTTACGTGGCTTATTAATCATTTTTTAAAATATTTTCAAACCTATTTAATAGAAAATTTCTCCAATGACTTGCTAATTTAGACATTTTTAAAGTGTTTGAATTTATTTTTAGAGCTTTTAAAAGTTGTTAATAAATTTTAAGAGCTTTTGTATGTTCCTGCATATTTTGAGACTGGTATATTCAAAGCAGATTGGGCCAGGTTTGAATTAACATCCGAGGTTGTTGCTGAATGCTTTGAGATATTTTGTATGACTCATCTCGACCATCCCCTTTGACGTTACCTTCACACCCACACAATGCCATGGTTGCAATTGCATTAGTGTTTGTTCAAGATGACACTAGTAGGATTTTGTCCCTTTGTCAACGTCAACGGCAATCCGCAAAATTTAGTCCACCATGTTTTCAGTTGTATATTTGTTTAAAATAGACATTAGGGAGAATCAGAGATCCCAATTTTTAGATGTATACCACAAAAGTAAAATTATCTCTGGAATTGGCAGCTATTTCGCTGGATTCCTTCAAGTGGGAACAGAGCCTGCTTTGGCTGGAGCAGTGATTACCACTTCCAAAATTTCAAAAGACAATGACAATCTTCCATACTAGTATTAATTGTCCAGAAATACCGAAACTGAGAGTAGGGCCAGGACTAATAGTTCCATAGCGCAGATGCTACAAAAATTATAGAGATAGATGTAAGAAAGGAGAGGAGTTGCCTTTTGAGCAAGGGAGGATATAACTGCAGTTCTTGCGGAAGATTTTGGGGGGGAATTGTCCATTAAGACGACATGGCTAGAACTTAGACAAAGGAAAGGAATGATCACTGATGGGACAGTTATATATCCCCCAATTGTTAGCAGGAAATGGAGAAGCAGATGTGAAGGGAGATTGCAAACAGCTGCAAGAAAAATAGGACAGTATCAGTGTGTCTTTGTGCAATCGTGAAATCGTGTCTGCCAAATCCTAAGGATTTTCTGAAGAGGTCACCAAAAGGATTGATGAGAGCAGGGTGTGAATATTGTCTATATGGACTTTAGCAAGGTCTTTGTTGAGGTCCCATGTGATAGAAAGTCTGGAAGGTGAGATCATGTGGAATCCAAGGTGAGCTAGCAAATTGGATTCAAAATTAGATTGGAGGAAGGAGTTAAAGGATAGTTGTAGAGGATTGTTTTTTGCCAGATACCCAGGTTCGATCCTGACTACGGGTGATGTCTGTACGGAGATTATACGTTTTCCCTGTGATCGCATGGGTTTTATCCGGATTCTCCGATTTCCTTCCACATTCCAAAGACGTACAGATTTGTACGTTAATTGGCTTCAGTTAAATTGTAAACTGTCCCTAGCGTGTAGGATAATGCTAGTGTATAGACAATAGACAATAGACAATAGGTGCAAGAGGGGGCCATTCGGCCCTTCAAACCAGCACCGCCATTCAATGTGATCATGGCTGATCATTCTCAATCAGTATGGGGTGATCACAGGTCAACGCGGACTTGGTGGGCCGAAGGGCCTGCTTCTGCGATGCATCTCAAAAAAATCTAAAAATATAAAATCTACAAAATGCACTGCATGCCCTCATCTCGAATCCTCCAATCACACCTAATATTCCGTCCACCAAAAAAGTCATGGGCCACAGATGCATGTCCAACTCTAATGTATACCATTGACGTATAAATATACCGTCAGTTCTTAATCATTGATGGGTCTAGAACCCTGAACTCCCACCTGATAGCATTGGGAAAGTACTTTCATCAGAAGGACTCAAAAGTTCCAGAAGATATCTTACCATCATCTTCTCATGGGCAACAAGGAATGGATAATAAATGCTGGCCTTGACATAAATGGTCACATCTCAGAACATGAATAAATATAAAAATCAATCATATATTTTGCATTCAACACCGTTCGTTGCTGTATCAACTGTTCTTCCATCCAAAACAGATTTCAAGTCTTTTATGCTTGTTTCAGAAAGTTTGACGTTTTGTCACCTTTTGGTAGCTACACATGTTCTTAGCACAGATCCTGGCCTTCGCAACTTACAGGTATGTTTATAAAAGCAAAGCACTGCAGATGCTCAAAATCTGAAGGAAAAACAAAATATGATGGAAACACTCTTCAAGGTACATAAATCTGAATAGAACATAAAGTCATAGAGTCATACTGCTTAGAAAAGGACCCTTCGACCCAATCAGCCCATGCCGACAAACATGTCCCATCTACACTCGTTCCACCTGCCCGCATTCGGCCCATATCTTTCCATATCCAAATTCAGCCTGTCCATGTAACGGTCCAAATATCTTTTAAATGCTGTGATAGAACCACCTCTGGTAGGTCATTCCATTTGCCCATCACCATTTGTGTAAAAAAGTTGCCTCTCAGGTTCCTATGAAATCTTTCCCCCCTCACCTTAAACTTATGTCCTCTGGTTCTTGATTCCTGGGTAGTAAAAGACTCTGTCATGTACCCTATTTATTCCCCACATGATCTTATAGACTTCCTTCTGCACTTCCTTGAATAAAGTCCTAGCCTGCTCAACCTCTCCCTGTCGCTCAGGCCCTCGAGTCCTGGTAACATCCATGTAAATTTGCTCTGCACCCTTTCCAACTTGACCATATCTTTCCTACAACAGGGTGACCAAAAGTGAACACAATACCAATGTCTTGTACAACTGCAACATGACCTCCCAAATTCTATATTCAAACTTCACTGAACACTTCAGAATCAATGTGTCAGCATGATGAGGATTTAATGGAAAGTTATTGACTGTTTTCTCCTCTTGCTACGGGTTTCCAACAATTTCTGTTTTTCATTAAAGCTAAGTGGACTGAATGGAACAATCAAGTTTACATATCGTTTGAGAAGTTCGATACCACCAAGTAGGCACAAGCTGCTTTTGGAGTTTAAATAACTGCAATTAGATAGACTATCACGGTATATTTCCTGTTAGCAGAACAGTAGATCTACCTTTGGTTGTACTGAGGACTTTGTTTATTTTACACTAGTATTGCAGTTATTAGACTTTAAACTTTAGAGATGCAGTGCAGAAACAGGCCCATTAACAAACCAAGTCCACGCTGACCAGTGATCACCCCGTACACTAGCACTATCCTACGCACTAGGGACAATTTACAATTTACAGAAGCCAGTTAACCTACAACCCTGTATGTCTTTGGAGTGTGGGAGGAAACTGGAGCACTCAGAGAAAGCCACGCTGTCACAGAGCGAAACTCCGTACAGACAGCAACCGTAATCAGGATCAAACCCAGGTCTCTGGCACTGTAAGGCTGCAACTCCACAGCTGCACCACTGTGCCGCATTTATTTGTTTATTTAATTTTTAAAAAATTATTACATACCATGTGTGTGTATAACATTTACAGGCCCATTGGCTGCTACAAGTCAGAATTTCATTGTTCCATTGTCGGTATATATGACAATTAAGTGCCGCTGATATACCCGGCAATAAATGGTCATACTCAGGTTGGGTGAAACAGAAGAACCTCTTAGGCCAATGTCTAAGCTAGATGTGCGTTGCCCATCTCTGTTACACAACAATATGAATAGGAGCACAGATTCTGTAACAAATGACGCAGGGGTAGATTCAGCAGTTAATCATCCTGCGAATGATTATGGAGACCATGAACTTGATTTTCCATTGGAAACCAAACACTGTGCTATTTCAAAGATTCCTGTCTCAGATCCCAAATTTCATCGATAATAACGACGTAGTCATTGTGAACGTCAAAATGTTCATCATCATCTTGTATGTAAATGTAATCAATTACAAAATTGCCCACCAATTCAACATCCTCTATTTGCCCAAACACACCTTACTGAATAGTTACTGACTGGACTTATACTTAATGAATAGTGAAAGGCTTGTATGGAGTGGATGTGCAGAGGATGTGTTGACTAGTGGGAGAATCTAGGACTAGAGGTCATAGCCTCAGAATTAAAGGATGTTCCGTTGGGAATGAGATGAGGAGGAATTTCTTTAGTCAGAGGGTGGTGAATCTGTGGAATTCTTTGCCACAGAAGGCTGTGGAGACCGTCAATGGATATTTTTAAGGCAGATTGATAGATTCTTGTTTAGTATAGGTATCAGGGGTTATGTGGAGAAGGCAGGAGAATGGGGTTAGGATGGAGAGATCGATCAGCCATGATTGAATGATGGAGTAGACTTGATGGGCCAAATGGCATAATTCTTTCTCTATCACCTATGACCTTATGGCCTCTTCATACAATTGGTTCTGCAATTGATGTTGCTGTAGTTTGGTAAAGTGAGTTCATCTTCATCTGATGTTTTATCCTGTAAAATATTCTCTCTATTTATTAAACAGTTATCAGTTATTCTTCGATAATTATATTGCTATACTGTGACTGCACGACTAGTCAGTGGATTTGGAACGCGTGTTGCTTTCTTTATGATTATAATCATAACCAGAGCTGCCTGTTAATACATTTATAATGCTTCCGTTGGTTTGTGGACTTAAGACATCCAGGGATGGTTTACTGAGAATAACGTAACCAAATTTGCTGACAAAACAAAGGGAGAGAGGGAAGCAAATTCTGAAATGGATACAATGAGTGTGTGAAA